>NC_037689.1:106286352-106365399 GCF_003255815.1 Theropithecus gelada
TTTTTTGAGGCGGAGTCTCCCTCTGTCGCCCAGGCTGGAGTGCAGTGGCTGGATCTCAGCTCACTGCAAGCTCCGCCTCCCAGGTTTACGCCATTCTCCTGCCTCAGCCTCCCGAGTAGCTGGGACTACAGGCGCCCGCCACCTCGCCCGGCTAGTTTTTTTTTTTTTTTTTTCAGTAGAGACGGGGTTTCACTGTGTTAGCCAGGATGGTCTTGATCTCCTGACCTTGTGATCCGCCCATCTTGGCCTCCCAAAGTGCTGGGATTACAGGCTTGAGCCACCGCGCCCGGCCTTTTTTTTTTTTTTTTCAACCCATCTCTCATTTTTTATTTCAGTAGGACAACTTTAATTCAAGATAGCACTCTCTACTTCTATCTGCCAATGGTTATCAACCTTGGCTTTGCATTAGAGTCACCTAGGGAGATTTAAAATGCCAGATTCCCAGGTTGTATCTCAGATTAATTAAATTAAAATATCTACGAGTAGTGAGTTCTAGGTATCTGTATTTTAACAGTGTTTCTAGGTGATTCCAAGGCTGAGTACCACGGATCCAGATGATCACCATAATCTCCTGCCATGTTTTCTCACGTGTCCCACATTTTACTGCTGTTTCAAATCTCAGCTTCAATTGTTCCATTCCCTTACTCAAAATCTTTCAATGGCATGGAGATATACATGCTAATATTAAATGGGAACATATATATTAGAGAAAGATAGAGTATGTTTATATATAATTTTTTCATGTGTACTAGTTTTCTATGGCTGTGTAACAGATTTCCATGAACTTAGCAGCTTAAAACAACACAAATTTATTGTCACAGTTTCCATGATCAGGGAGTGTGAGCATGTTTTAGCTGAGCCCTCTGCTTAGGAAGTCTCACTGTCCTGAAATGTAGGTTTTATTATTAATTAGGTATGATGAGGTCTACAGAGCAAGAGATGAGTGCCACTGAAAAGCTGGTTTGTTACTCACAGTTAAGAGGAGGAAGCTTGCCATGCTACATGGGGCTACATGGGGAAACACCGGGGTCAGTCAGGAGGCAGAAGAACTAAGAAGAAAGCATGGCCCAGAGCCTTTATTGTGGTTTCCATGGGAAAGGCAAGGCAGAATAAGCATGCTTTGGATTGGCTAGCTTGAATGATTTCAGTGGGTCTTGGGTATAAGTATGGTCTCTAGTTTCCTGGTTACTGGCTCTGGGATGATCAGGGCAGAAGAATATTGCCTTCTGGTATGTAAGAACCAGTTGCAGAAGGAGGTTCAGAGTATGGGCTCTGGGTTAGTTGGCTTACATATGAAATATGTGGTCTTAGGCAAGTTATTTGCTGTCTCTAAGATATAGCTAGCCGTGGAGAATCTCTTCTCATTCAGTGAAGCTCCAGATGCCAGAGCATTAGGAAAACAGAAAATAAGAAAATATAGTTAATACACTCAACTGGCTAAAATTGTAGTATCAGCCAGACTGTGACCCAAGCTCATTGGTTATTGGAAAAATTAAGTTCCATGTGGTTTTAGGACTAGGGTCGTTGTTTTCTTGCTGGCTGCCTGTTGGGAGTGAGTCTTAGTTTCTAGAAGCTACTCTCAGGTCCCAGCCACATGGCCCTCTCACAGCATGAAGATTTTTCTTCAAAGCCAGTTGGACATTTTTCTATAATATAATCATGGGAATAACTCTCCTAGCACTTTTGCCATGTAACATAACTTAATCAGGAGAGCAATGTCCCATCATATTCACAGGTCCCACCCACACTCAAGAGGAGGGAATTATACAGGGCATAAAGGCAGGGGGTGGGAATCTTAGAATCCTGTCTTCCATAGTATAGAATTATTTTATATTAATATATTTTAATAAGAAAGAAATCTAGGGGTATATATGTTAGGATGTTAACACTAGTCATCCCTGCTTTCAGGTGGTATTCTATTTTGAAATTATATTAGTTTTTATTCTATAAAGCACATGTATTACTTGGGGGGAAGAAAAATGGAAGTGAAGGAAGGGAAGAAAAGGTAAAAAAAAGGAAGAAAGGAAGAACCTTCTGTTGCTTCCAAAACTAAGCATAGTTCATTCTATCAAAACAGTTTCTCCATAAAATACTTTCAACTGTGTTCAAGGAATTATCTACCAAAACCTCCTTCAAGCAATCCTATATTCAAGGCAAGCCAAGTCCCCTGGCCCATATGTATCCTGTGTTTTCTTATCTGTATGGCACACTCAAATTACTCCACTGTTTTGTTTCGGTTAAAATCCTATGCATCCCACAAAGCCCACTGCTGTCTCCTGTATGAGTTCATTCTTGATTCCACCAGTCATGAGGTGTTTCCTCTTGGTTTTGAAATCCCTGAGCAATAGAGTATAGAGGTTAAGCTCCCAAATTCTAGAGTCATATTACCTATTTTCTATTCTTGGCTCTTGCCACGTTCTAACTGTTCAATTGGGGTAAACTGCTTAAACTTTAATAAGTCAGGATCACTAGTCAAAGGAGATAAAGCAATTGAAAGAAGAGGGGATTCAATTTATAATCTAAGGGGGAATTAGCAGAGTGCAAACACTGGAATTGTAGTCTTTGAGGCAGAAAGCCAAATGAAACCACATATGCCTTCAGGAGGAAATCAATCATGTGGGACTGAGATTGGGATATGGGTGCACATGAGTAGAGCTTTGAAGTTCAAGCCCAAAATGTAACCTTTGCCTTGGAAAATTCCCCAGCCAAAGTTACAGACACTAAACAGGAAGCACATGCTCTATGAAAGCAGGCAATGCCATCCATGATGTCTTCCAGGCCATTTCTCTAAAACAGAAGGCTCCTCCTATTTAGATCTCTCTGTAGCAATGTATTCGAATGTTAGTTCCAAGTGAGGAAATTTCATTTGTGATTTCTCAAGAATGGAATTTATCCAAGAAAAACAACCATCCCTTATGACCATTTTCTCCCACATTTATGCTAGTCAGATTATGAGAGGCAAAGCAAAGAATTGTATTTTCCAGACCTGTGCCTTTAAAAAGCCCTGATACCACATCTTCTTTTTAGCACTTTGCTCTGGCACAGTAGGGCACAGACCTTGCCAAACCATGTCAGGCTCTCTGGCAAGTTAAGGTTGCTCCTTGATCCCACAAACTGACATGAAATTGACATTTAGCTGGTAAACCAGGTAAACTTTGGACCTGGATTCTGATTCACAGATTCTCATTTTCTTTGCTTATAGAATAATCAGGAGTTACAAAGCTAGAAGATAGGCACTTTATGTTCCAAAGAAATAGTTATAGTATTAAGTTCTACCATTTATTTAACACCTACTATGTCCCAGATACTTTGCATGTGTGATCGAGATTAATTCTCACAACAACTCTACCAGCTAGGTACTCTTAACCCCTGTGAAAGATGAGGACATTTCAGGGCAGCAAAATGGAAGTCTAAACTACATCCCTTACTGATCTCTCCCTTTTGTTGACCTCCTAGAGTAATGTAGGACCTGAGTACTAGTCTCAGGATAACCAAAGGTAACTTCCTCCTGCTCCTAAGGCAGGTGGCTCTTCCTAAGGCAGCAGGCCACTCTGCCATTTTAAAAGTGTTTGCTGCTTGGCTGCTAGGTGGGCATGGGGAAGTGGATCACTAGAATCAGGATACTGAGGATTTCAGTCTTTAACTGGCTATGTACCTCAAACATTCCCTTACTTTCTGAGACTCTGTTTCCTCATCTGTATCATGAGAAAGCTGGACTAGATTAATTACATGGAAATTTTTGAAAGCAATGGAATCTTTGTCCAAACAAAATCTTTCAGAATTTCAAAGAAGTACCAGTGGTTGAAAGGTATAGAGGCAAGAAGGGCAGATAGTCAGCCTTTGAGGCACTCTGCTGAATCTTAGGGCTTGGTGGTCCACAGTTTGAAAACACAATTGGGCTAGGTGATAACTAAAGGTCCTTTCCAACTCTAACATTTGATGGTTTATAAGATGGACAGTTTACTGTTACAGTTTTGCAGTTTATTTCTCTCTTCCCTAAGCTGGAAATAGAACATCTTTCAAGGAGACAACCATACCGTGCAAGTCTTGTATTTCTGCTCCTGTACCTAGCTCAATTCTGTATACTTCTAAGTGTTTAGTAAATACTTGCTATGTTCCTGTCAGTTCAAATAATGTTTGCCTTAGGGCATATGTACCTTAAGATGAACATTCTCCTTTGGCCAGAGGGTGATCTTCCCAAGTTTTTTTTTTGGTGGAGGGAGGTGTGGGGGCGGGGTGGGGGGAGTGGAATGAGTCTCAAAGACTATCTTTCTATTCTCTTCAGTACCTAAAGCTGATCATGTGAGATCTGACATTCTTGATTATAGGGAACAGCAAGACACAGTGCTTTACAGCTGGAACATTTAAGAAAGCCTTTAAAATCTACCATGACAAGGGCATACAAAGTGACAAGAATGTATTAGACATGGTGCTCCAAAATAAAAAAAGAGGGCTTGGGAAGAAGGTAGAGTCTCTTTAATAAAAGGTGGGGTATGGAGGAGAAAGATTGATGGATACTAATTTGCTGTTTGAAAAGATGCTCTGGTTATAGAGGACAACATCTGAAGAAGGGCCACACTTGAGAAATGTGAGCAAGATGATGAAGCCCAAAATACAGAGGCAGAAATAACTGTAATACATTCAATAGGTTTAGTGTTATATTTATTGATTTGCTAATACTACTCTATTGCTCTGCTTGACTGGCAGAAGACAGACAGCTCTTGTGCTTTAGGTTTAATCCACTGAAAAGAAAGATACAAAACCTAAAAAACTGAATTATCCTTTTTCATATCATTGGGTGAAACTCTCAAGTTTTTTACTTAAAGAAACCGACACTGCATGTTCTCACTCTTAAGTGGGAGTTGAACAATGAGAACCATGGACACAGGGAGGAGAACATCACACACCGGGGCCTGTCAGGGGATGGGGGGCTAGGGAAGGTATAGCAATAGGAGAAATACCTAATGTAGCTGATGGGTTGATGGGTGCAGCAAACCACCATGGCACATGTATGCCTATGTAACAAACCTGCACGTTCTGCACATGTATCCCAGAACTTAAAGTATAATGAAAAAGAAAAAGAAATGATCCAATATAGTAAAGAATGAATACGGGTGACAACATACAGAAACAAAACAAAACAAAACAAACCACCAAAAAATTCTTTGATTTGCCTCAACTGGAGAAAATCAGTATTTGGATCCAGACGCTTCACAGATCTGTAGCAAACCAGTTTAAAGAATGTTATGACATTTAAAGAATGTCAATAAAAAAGGGGTCAGAAAGACAGGCATTCAGCTAGCAAATGTTTGCAATTTACAGTACTAATATTCATTGGCAGTTCAAGCTTTTACACCAATCTTTTGATAGTCGTGATTAAAGAGGGATTACTTAAAATAAATGGAACCGAGTTTTGGTTTTTCGAGTTCATAAAGCATCAAACTTCAAACGTGCCTCTATGTCTAACAAAGGTTTACTTCTTACTTTCACCTGGAAAATATCTTAGCCTCTTAGTGTCCATTTCCTCTTTATAGAAACACCTGGCCAATCTCATGAGTTATCTTCTCTTTACCTCAACTTTCTACCCCTATCCTTCCTTTTATCCAAACAGCAAGGTCTTACTGAAAACGAAATTGTACCTGACAAACAGCATTTTGTCCAGTCAAAAACCACCTGCTTTTTCCCAAGTGCCCAGGCTGTATACTCTGGGTCTACTGGGTGCCCAGTGGGAAATCAAATCAGAGAGGGCACAGCAGGTCAGTGAGTGTGTTTATTGGACATATTCTATCATGCCTCTGTGGACAGTTTCACAGTAAGAGAGCCCAAGAGGAAAGAATCTTCCTCTGAGGTCACAATCTGGAGTCCAAATCAACACTGGAAGTTCTATCCCAATCTCTTCCACCAAAGTATTTCTCTGGATTGTTAGTTGGCTATACTAAAACCTCTGTGAATGTTATACTTCACAATTCACTATTATTTGGTGTAAAGAATAATGATAGTGGTGATGCTAATCATAGAGAAGCAGTGTGATTACAGGATGAGAAAGCTTTTATCGGGGTAAAGTGAAAATGTCATATGGCAATGTCTGAACAGAGGGTTGTTAAAGCAATCAAAGCCATTAACAACTGGAAAGCACCCAGGCCTGACTTCCTGCAGATTTTTTTGGGTCTCAGTTGCTCAAGACAGCACACAGAGCTGGTGCAAAATGCTCTGCAGGAACACTCAGTGAGCCAGCTGTGACACTTGGTTTGTATGGCACCTTGCAAAAATGGACATTTTTCAGCAATACAGTCTTGCCTGATAAAAATAGATCAACTGTATGCCCACCTACCATCGCTTGAGAAGAATGACATCAGCTTTGGCATTGTGAGAGCAATAACATAACCAGAAATACTGAAAAACTGTTAAAAAGGACCAGTAAGTTGTAACAGCCAGGTGATTCAAGATTGAGGAATAGCTGTATGGCTAACCAAAAGAAATTCTGGGTAGGAGTGAAGTGGTCTCATAGAAAAGGGTTGTATCTATTATGTGCCAAATTTTTCTCCATCAGGAAGAAGGTTCTGGTGTTCTAAAGAATGCAATGTGGATGCTCCTGTGAATGTTTGTTTCAGCTGCAGGTGTTAGTGACTTTATTAGGAAAGAAAGAAAGTGAGCTGTTTCAGGAGTAGGGTATAAACAGGCTGGGTGACCCTGGTTTCTTGGCAATGATAAACATATGCATAAGTCAAACAAAATGTTAAGCTTCACCTCTAGCTTGGTGTCACTGATTTGGAAAATGAAGCAACTCTGGCAGTTTGTTTGAGATAAATGCAAAAGTATATAGAAGCGTGGGGGCTGGAATTTAAACAACCACAAACAGGTTTTTAATTTCTGGGTAACAAAAACACTGAGGGACAGTCTCATTCAAGTTATTTTTAAGCTAGGGGTCATAATGCTATTCCACCAGGATCAGGACCTCTTCTGCACTATGAGAAGGCTCTGAACTTGAGACGTGATGGCTAGCTGTTCCCCTATTTCAGTTTTCACATTCTTCATTAAATGATAGAACTCTGATATTTTAACTAGGCACATAGCCACCCAGAATAAAGACTACAATTCTTGATCTCACTTTTAGATGACTGTGACCCTGGGACTAAGTTCTGAACCATGGGATGTAAGCAAAAGGGATGTGACGAGTTATTTCTTTTTTTTAGAGACAGAGTCTCAGTCTGTAACTCAGGCTGCAGTGCAGTGACACAATCATAGTGCACTGCAGCCTTGAGCTCCTGAGCTCAAGTGATCCTCCTGCCTCAGCCTCCCAAGAATCTGGGACTACAGGTGCACATCACCACACCTGGTTAATTTTTAAAATTTTTGTAGAGACAAAGTCTCACTATGTTGCCCAGGCTGGTCTTGAACTCCTGGGCTCAAGTGATCTTCCTATCCAGGTCTCCCAGAGTGCTGGGATTAAGGTGTGAGCGATCATGTCTGGTTGAGATTTCTAAGCATCTTTAAATGGAGGGGCATACTCCTTTCCCCTAGTCTCTCATGGTGCTGTTGGAAGGAAGATATGATGGCTCAAGCTAGAGCAGTCATTTTAGATCCTAAATTGGAAATCACATGTTGAGAATAGTGGAGAAAGAAGATAGAAGGAGCCTGGGTCCCTGATGATCATGGAGCTGCCATTCAAGCCCTCAACTGCCTACACGGACTCTCACATCATCTCAACATTGAATTTTTCAACTCTAGAAGTTCTATTCGGGTCTTTCATGTCTTGACTCGATATACTTAATTTTTCCTCTAGGTTCTTAAAAACACCAAAAAGTTATAATAACTATTTAAACATCTTTGTCTTGTAATCTTATCATCTGTGTTATTTCTGGGTCAGTTTTGGTTGGTTGACTTTTCTCATTAGGAGTCCTACTTCCCTGCTCTTTTTGATGCCTGGTAGTTTTTGTTTGTAAGTCAGATGCGAATTTTATCTGGTTGGGTGCTGGATATTTTGTATTTCTGTAAATATTCCTTGGCTTTGCTCTGTGACACAGTTAAATTACTTGGAAACAGATTCTTTCAAGGCTTGTTTTAAAATTTTATTTGGCAGCTCTAGAGCAGCCTTGAGTTTAGGGCTAATTTGGCACCACTACTGAGGCATGATCCTTTGAGTACTCGTTCTGATGCTATGTGAGTTATAAAGTTTTCTATTCTGGCTGGTGGGACAGGCACTATTTACAGCCCTATGTGATATCTGAGGATTGTTCCTTCTGCTCCTTTTGAATAGTTCTTTCCCCAGTCTAGATTAGTTTCTTTACACACATGTGTTGCTCAATGCTCAACCAAAGATTCAAGGAAGACTCCAAATATCTCCGGAGTTCTCTTTCTATGCAGATCTCTCTTCTCTAATACTTGTTCTGCAAATTCTACCTGTCTAGGTCTCCCTGGATTCCCAGCTTTATCTCCTCATCTGCTGGGCTTTGCCTCAGTTCCCTGTCCGTGTACCACTGCCTGGAAACTCTGTCCAGGTAATAAGCTGGGGTCATCACAGGGCTCACCTTGTTTGTTTCCTGTCTCTCAGGAATCATTGTTCCTTGTGGCCTGGTATCCAAAGTCTAAAAACCATTGTTTTCCTTTTGTCTGGTTTTTCACTTGTTTTAGGCACAAGGGTAAATCCAGCCCCTGTTGCTCCATCTTGGTCAAAAGTGGGAACTTTTATATCAGACAGAAATAAATGACTGCATTGCTTAATTAACTGTTATTTTGGATTTTCTGTCATTTGTAGCCAAATATAATCTTAACAAGCACAGGGTTGATCTTTAATTTATTTAGAACAGTTTCTAATTTTGATATAGAGAAGCTAAGATTTTTAGAACAGCCAAAGACTTGAATAGTGCCTAAGTAAGGTCAAATACCTGGATGAAAATGGAAAGCTCTGTCATTTCCCATGAGAAACATAGTGCTTAAGCAGCCAAATCAATTCCAGCTGGTGCCAGCTGACAAAAAAAGTACATTTTTTTTTGTTTAGGATGATTAATTTCTCATTCATGGAGACAGTAATCCCAATTGGACAGAAATTTATTCAATAACCTTTTTCTGAGGATATACTATAGCCTAGACATTAGGCTAAGTTCCAGATATAAAGGCACGTATAGACTGGGGCATAACACTCTACCAGGAGCTCAGAATTTAGATATGGAACTCCTTATTTAGATAAGGTCCCTTGTCATGTGAATAGTTCATGAATTTGGCTAAGAAGCTTAGCGCCAGCTTATTTTTAAAATAAATCTCTCTTTTTTTTTTCATTTAATTAGGGATAATGCCTTTTCAACCCATGGTTCTGCAGTGAACCAAGTAATTTATACTTCAGGATAAAGAAGCTTCTCCTGGAACTAAATATTCACACAAATGATAAGCTTTACTGGTATCATTGCAATGGAGAAATATATTGGGTGACACTCTAACCAAATGATTATGTTTAACATTACCAATAATTGGAAAAATGACATCATGTTCCTCCTGATGTGAGACACTGAGAAGGACATAACATGGTAGTAACCTAAAAGGTTTAACTGCAATGTATTAATGAGAAATAATCAGACAAATCTAACAGATATTCTGCAAAACAATTGGCCTGGACTCTTAAAAAATGTCAGCATCATAAAAGACAAAAGAATAAAAGTGGGGGTCTGGGGAATTGTTCTAGATTAATGGAGATCAAAGAGGCTTTCAGCTAAATGCAAAGCATAATCTTTGATTAGATTCCGCACTGAAAAAACAAAATTATAAGGACATCATTGGGATAATGGAGGAAGTTTGACTACGGACTCTAAACCTGTATATTGTATCAATGTTGTATTTTCCAAGAGCAATGAGTGTAGTGTAGTGTGTGTATGTGTGTGTGTGTGTGTGTGTGTGTGTGTATCACAGTGTCCGTGTTCTTAGGAGATTCATGCTCAAGTATGTAGGGTGAAAATTCAAATATCTGCAACTCACTCTCAAATAGTTTGTAGAAATAAATAAAGAGATGGAGCAAGTGTGGAAAAATATTAACAATTGGTGAATCTAGGTGAAAGGTATATGGGTGTTCGTTGTGCTCTTCTTGCAACTTTTCTGAAGGTTTGAAAATGTTCAAATTAAAAAGCTGGCAGGAAAACAAAAGGCTTGTGCCAAGTTTTTTTTTTTTTTTTTTTTTTTTTTTTTAACTTCTCTAATTATTGTAAGTGCAAGCTTTGGTGTCCCTAAACGGTTTCCAGAAGGGCCAGACATAGACTTGCAGGCAGCAACCTCCGTTCTTCTGGGCATTCCCTTAAGTTGTCCTACTCTCTGGAATATCCCAGCCCATTGGCCTGCACTCACTTCTCTCTCCCTTTTGCATATATTAAAACCAAGCTTCCTGAATAACGCTCACACTTTAATTCTCATTGAATTTATATAAACTCAGGATAGCAATGGCCTCACAGAATTCTGCTTCCAGTGGTGTGCTGGAATGGTTTGCTCTGGCCTGCATTGGCTAGCACTGGTTTGCAGGAGTGAATCTCGTCAGTAGTTTGAAATCAGCAATGCTGGAAATACTTACACCATGGATATCTGCAAGTGCTACTAATCAGTTTCCCCCCTCTCACCCTCTCCCAGAGTCAGTGGTTAAACATTTACCAGAGCATCCCTAACTTTAATCCTTACCCTGTAAGGAATATTCTGCAAACTCAATAATTGTTTTACAATGTTTCTAAAGGATCTTGAAATTTTCAGATGATTGCTAACAAAATATCTCATGGAAGGCTCCCTGGTGGCCTCTATTTAGTCCAAGAGGAGGCTTTCATTAAACTGAAGATATAAGTAGGAAGAAGGAAGTTTATTGTAAAAAGAAAAAATGTTGACTGTGCTCTCATCCAAAAAGCTTTTCCACTGAGTGGAAATTTAAAGAAGTAGGAAAGAGGGCTTGACCAGGCGACAAATGGCCTTGTCACTTGCTGACTGTATAAAATGAAGCAAGGCAAATAACCTCTCTGGGCCACAATTTTCTCGTCTCTAAAATGGGATCATTAATAGAAGTACCTGTCTCACAGAGTTACTATTAAGTGGTGTGGGATTTCCACATCTCTATATTAAAATGTGATATATAATCATCAGAGCTAACGTTTAATGAGCCCTTAGTAGAAGGCAAGCATTGTACTAATTTGCTTAGAAATATAATCTCAATTAGACTTTACCATAATTCTATAAATTTGGAATTATTAATACTTCCTTGATCTTAGAATTGAGCCCAAAGTAATGCAGTATGTGCTTAATACTTTATGGTTACTGGTAACTCCTTGTATTTGTGAATAATTAAATTTGGTCTTTGTCATAACCTGGTAAACAAGAAAGGTGTTATGTCCTTAAACCAAACCTCAGATTAAATGTCTTGCTAATAAGCAGCACAGCAGAGAGTAGAGCTAAATTCTTTGAACTCTCAGTCCTGTGCTCTGCCACTTGTGTGACTTTGGTCATGACACTACCCATCTCCCAGTTTCAGGGTGTTTCTTTAATCTGAAAAAGAAAGAGGTTGAATTTGGAGATCACATAGGGCCTTCCAAATCAGATAACATCTTGAGTCTGGGGTGACCAATTCATTCCAGTTTGCCTAGGAATTTTCCAGTGTTAGCACATTAAGTCCCATGTCTTGGGAAACCCCTCAGTCCTGTGCAAATCGGGGTGGCTAGTCACTCTAGTTGGGTCTGCCCTCTCATTCACAGAATCAGCCTAGGCCTCTGTCCAAGAGGACCTACTCAGCTCTATTATCTAGCTCCAGTCACCTCATTTCCTCAGCTCTCATTAGGACCTTATCTACGGATACTTTCTCAGTCTCTTTTGTGGTCTTCTCTTTCTCTGTATGTCCAACCATTTCCCCATAATCCTCTCTCCTGGTGATAAGCACTGACAACATTTTAGTGCATGTCCTTTCAACCTTTTTTAAAAATTGGGTGTAGTATAATTATCATTACAAAATTGTGATCATGTTGTATAAATACTTGTTTTCCATAATTCTCACTTAACATTACGCCATAAGCATTTTTACAAGTATTAAACATTCTTCCAAGAAACATTACTTTATGTGACCATATAATATTCCACTATAAGGGATATATCATACTTCTTTTTTTTTTTTTTTTTTTTTTTGAGACGGAGTCTCGCTCTGTCGCCCAGGCTGGAGTACAGTGGCCAGATCTCGGCTCACTGCAAGCTCCGCCTCCCGGGTTTATGCCATTCTCCTGCCTCAGCCTCCCGAGTAGCTGGGACTACAGGCGCCCGCCACCTCGCCCGGCTAGTTTTTTGTATTTTTTAGTAGAGACGGGGTTTCACCGTGTTAGCCAGGATGGTCTCGATCTCCTGACCTCGTGATCCGCCCGTCTCGGCCTCCCAAAGTGCTGGGATTACAGGCTTGAGCCACCGCGCCCGGCCTTGATACTTCTTTATGTAACCATTCTCCTATTGTAAGACTTGTAGGCTTTTTCTATTTTTTTTTTTTTTTTTACTGTTACAAATAGGGCTCTGATGAGTATCTTCACTTATAAATCTTTCTTACTGCTGTATTTCCTTCAATTAAATTCATGAGAGTAGAATTCCTGGGTTAAAGGCTGTGAATATTTTTAATGTTATTGATACAAAATGCCAAAAATGCAGAGAGGATTAGCTGAGAAGGGAAATTGCCAGTATTAATTTTAGAGACACATTTGGAAATGGTTTAAACAATATCTGGGTGAATGTGGAGCTTCATTTTATAAATGGCTCTGTGGCGAGAACTTAGATTACCTTGGAGAGCACTTTAAAGTTAAAATTTAAGAAGGCAAACAAAATTGTTAATGAAATGCTTAGTCAATGTGTATTGTATTGTTTATTGTAGGTGGCATTTTAGATTTAGATGACAAAGATGATATAGCAGAGGCCCCTTTTTAATCATTATATAGAATATATCTATGCCCAATATAAGGCATATGACTTAATCTTATTATGTAGAATTATTATACTCCTACTGTGATTGTACTTTTGTTAATATCACAAGTTGTTGGTCATATATTTAATTTGCTTGATACAGTATCCTTGGTCTGAAACATAGTTCCATTTATAGCATTGTTCTTATGGAAGCAATTTTCTTCTAATATCACTTGTAATATTGCATTTACAGTTAAAAAGTAGGCACCACTTATACCGCCATTGTCTCCTTCCACTGACCACTAGAGGGGAGAAAACATTCAGCAGTAGCTTACAACATATCTTCATCTTCCAAAGGGACCAAGGTGGTTTCCAACACATGCTTTCTGTTTAACCCTGCCTTCCATCTTCAGCTATTTCCTGCTGGGACTATTTCTGTAGCATCTAGACTTCATCATTGCAAAATGGGGCCACCTCTTAGAAAGACTGTCATCATTTCCTTTAGCGGGAGTTTATGAAGCTCTTTAAGAGTGAAAGGGTCATCTTCTCCCGCTTGTTGCATTTTCTCTTCTAGATCAAGGGAAGGAGATAAGAACTTTAAAGGTAGAGTGATAGAAGCTATTATTCTGTGTGTGAACACTGAAAATTAGAATATATGAAGCAATCAAGACAAAATTTCCAGGACATATCTATAGGACAAAGTGAACTTGTGTACAACAGTAAGAAAAATAAAACACTGAAAAATCACCACAGTAATCTGTTTCAATCCAACTTAGGACCTCTCTGAGCCCCTCCCTGAAAGTCTCAGCCCACATCTCAGCCTCTTGGCTTACTGCTGCCACCACACAGTAGAATAAAAAGCATTGTGGTCCCAGCTACTAGGGAGGCTGAAGTGGAAAGATCTCATGAGCCCAGGCGTTTGAGGCTGCAGTGAGCTGTGATCCTCCAGCGTGGATGACAGAGTGAGATCCCATCACTTAGAAAAAAAAAAAAGAAAAGAAAAGAAAGAGAAGGAAAAAAGCAAAAAAAAACCACAAAAAACAACCAAACAAAAAACCATGATTTCCACTTCAATAATTGTCTGGCAAAACAGCAAGTCAGCTTTATTGCCGGGACCATTTTATCCTTGTGCCCAAGTCTCCAAGCCTTTGGTTACCAGCAGTACTTTAGTGTTTTGGGAGGTATTATTATAGTATAATAGTTGAGGGTATGCATATTTGAACCAGACAGCTATGGAATTGAATCTCAGCTTCACAACCTTCCAGTTATATGACCTTTGATTTCCTTTATTTTTAAAATGGAGAGGATGATTCCACTTATTCTCACAAAATTGTTGTAAGAATAAAGAGATAATTAATGTATAATAAAGCCCTTAGCAAAGTGTCTCACCTATGATAAGTACTTAATATTATTATTAGTCAAGTTTGGGTCTCTGGTACTAGATCTCACATTGTGTTCAGGCAGCCTATTTGGACCTCTGCCAGCTGCCCACTCTGCCCATGCTTAGATTGGACTTTGGAAGCTACTTAAATCCTAAAATGATAACCTGGCTTGAAATCTATTCCCGATTCTCATCCCAACCTGCTAACTCTAAAATAGCCCATGGGTTATAATCTGAACTATATTTGGGACTTCGGATTCTACCCAACCATACAGGTCTACTGAGTCTACTTGGTTTACTCAGGCAGGTGAGATCCAACCTGACACTGTGCAAGTCCAGGTTACACTAGGTATTCTACAGGTCAAGTGATATTTTGTTTTTTGATGACACCTGGAAATCATTGTAAATTCTTAAAGAGGAAAATATTGTGACCGCTGTGAGGAAAGCAGTCAGAGATTTAAAGCCCAAAGTTATCTTTATGTTTTTAGTTGATTAAACTGGCAAGAATTTGCAGGAGCTATTTAACTTGATTGGTATACTACCTGGCATGGACTTCCTTGCTTAATAAATGCTTTTTATCAAAATTTGCCTTGTGGGCAGGTAGCCTAGGTTGATTCTAGGCCATATGACTTGACAAGTACTCTATAATTCCACATTCTATCCACCCACTGATGCTACCAAAATAACTACCAGCATTTATTGAGCATGTACTCTGTTTCAAGACATTGCATCAAACATTTAGCATGTATATTCAATTTAGCCCTCACAGCCCTGTGATGTACATAGGATTACTATTTTTATTTTCAGCTGAGGAAACTGAGGCTTACAGGGGTCAACTGCCCAGGGTAACACATTTAGCATGGGGAAACCAGACCAAACGTTAAATCTAAGCTTGGTACCTAAGTTCTTTTCTTATCACTATGCTAAATAATGACTTACTATTAAACAAAAGTAGGTCTAACAAAGTGTAACAAATTAAGGTTTTGTAAGTGTTTAAGATCTTCATTGCAAACTAATGTCACTAGCTGAGAATAAATTTTGTTAGGGCAATTGTGTTTTATGTGTGTGTGTGCGTGTGTGTGTATGTGTGTGGTGTAGGTAGGCAGAAGGATGGCAGTTGCTAGGGACACCAAAACCATCAATTCCTTAAGGAACAAAGGAGAAAAGGGGAAGAAGTAGAAGAGAAAAACAGGAAGGTGACAATTGTTCCCATTGGTGTTCCTATGAATGAAAATGAAAATAGACCATGGCACAAATAAAGAACCATCAGGGAGGTAGAAAGAGATGCTTCGGTTCGGGATCAGAGGGATCTGTCTTTGACTCTCAATTCCACCACTTACGTGCTATGGGAGCTTGGCAAATCATTTAACCTCTGTAAATGTTGCCTCATCTGCAAAATGGGCTTTAAAATAAATATTTATTCCCCTGGGCTACTGTGAGAATTAAACGAGACAAGGTAATGAAATGTTCTGAAATTAGATAGTGGTGATGGTTGCAGAACCTTGTGAATATACTAAAAAGCACTGGATTCTACACATTTAAGGGGTGAACTTTATGGTATGATATTTATATCTCATTTACAAATTAAATGAGACATATATAGCATATCTAGCACAATGCCTGACACAGAGTAAATACAGACAGCAACAACTATTACTATCTCATTATTATGTGTTATCCTTATCATTTTTACAATAATGATGATTAAAAAGATGACAATTGTTATCTTTAATAGACCTGAGAGCAATCTCTGTATCTTAGTAGGACAAATACACCTCCATGTGCACATTAGTCAAGAGGAGGAGATGATTGGGCAGTTTTGGTATACATTTAGATCACAGATGGGATTACTAGACAAGGAGCTCATTTGGCATCTACAGGAGGCTCAGGGGATGCTGGCAGCTGGGTCACCTTTCCAGAATGAATTGCAACTTCACCCTTGGGCTCTATCAACACTTCTTTCAGGAGTTCTGGCTTTCTGTGGGCCCAGATGGATACTGAAGGATCTTTGACAAATAATAGTAGAACTGCCAAAGCCACCAATAGCCAAGTCAGTTGGAAAATCATGGTGGCCTTTATGTCACTTGCATATTTATTAAGCACCTACTGGAAGGCTTAAAAATAAGACTGTTGTTTAAAAAAGTGAAAAAATGCTGATTGGAAAATAAAGTTGTATCAACATAATTCCTTTTGAGGTTAATGGTTTGGGTTTTGTGGATCAAATATTTTTCTTTGGTTGCTTATGCAAACCAGACTAAAATTTTTCTCTGCACTTGGACAGGTCCTATCTGGCAATTTACAGATAGGCTGACCCATCTGCAAAGCAAGTTGGTTATTGCATATGGACGGTAATGCAAGTGAGTAGGTGTGTGGGTTTTGGATGGTCAGGGATTGGAAATATATGGGTTTTATTTAATAACATTTCCAAGTCAGGATCCAAATTATGGATGTTTTCTTGGTATGAGTGGTAAAGTGGAGAAGGGAGAGGCTAGCCACCATTTAATGCCACAGTTGGTGGTAGTTAATGGCTTGAATATTATATAAAAAACTAGACATTCTGTTTTTAATGGAAAAAAGAAATTTGGTCCAAAGATCCTATTTGGTTATTACCTCATTTTCACTGAAAATGCTGCCAAATTATGTTATCAGAACGATCAGCAACACCTAATGGATGCTTTGAGTGTTCAAAAGTTTTCTAATAGATTTGGGTTGTGTGCTTTTTCTAATGGCTATCTCTAAGGGACCATATTCTCGGGGTAATATAAATGCCAGTTGCAAATTTGTAAAGATGGTGGTAGGAGCAGGTAATTGTACAAAGTTACTCAAAGTTCAAGGTGACTGAAAATTAAGTTAATCCAGTACTGTGAGAAAAGTGAATTTATGTTGTTCGCTCTGTCAAACCCAACAGATAAGCTCTGTTCATACTAATATTTGTTCATAGGCCCATTTCTCCTCCATACCTGGGCAAGGAGGTATTGGGATGATTAATGGGTGAGAATTGCTACTCCTTCCCTTTTGTGGTCCTATCATTTCTGAATCAGAGAGTGAAAATGGGTAGGGTATAACCTCCTTCTGCATGCCTTTTCCTCTAGCCACCCACCCCCAGCCCCAGTAAAACTCTTTATAACATATTTCTCCTCTCACACCCTCATCAGTTAATCCTGCCCACTGGAAACCGTTTTCTGGATATTGGCTATATACTGTTCTATTGAATAAAGCTCTATACAAAGGAGAACCAAGACAAAGTACCATTAATCTGATTTTCAAGGGGCTCATAGTCAGTAGGGAAGAATAATAGTAACAGCCATAACATCAGTGCTAAGGGTCGTAGTGATGGTGGTGATGACTATTGAGTGATTAATGTGTGCTAAGCACTTTAAACAATTATCTCTTTTACTCTTCATAGTAAATATTATTTGTTTATTCATTCATTCAACAAAACAAATCAGACCAAGCCCTCTCTCTTAGAACAAAGGAAATGTGAAGCTTTGTCCTCCAAGGTAGGAAAATAATCAAAGGAATGGTATCCTGAAAGTCAAGCAAAGGAAGTTTTTCAAAAAAGAGAGAGTGAAAAGGCATTTTAAATGCTGATGATAGGTCAAGTAAGATGAGGACTGAGAGATTACTATTGTAATTAACAATGTGTTTGTCACTTGTGACCTTTATAAGAAAGGAGTGGTAGCAACGAAAGCCTGATTAGAATGGGTTCAAGAGAGAATTGGGAAAGTGGAGATTTTGAGTATAAACAAATATTTCAAGAAATTATGCTATAAGGGGAACAGGGAAATAGGATGGTAACTATAGGAGATGGTGGAGTTAAGGGAGGGCTTGATAATACTAAAATCTAATAATTAATGGAGTGCTTACTTTGTGCCAGGCACTATGTTAATTGCTTTATAGGTATTAGCCTATTTAATTATCATAACAACCCTGAAAGATAGGTAGTATTATTCCCAAGTCACAGATAAATAAATTGAAGTTCAGAAAATAGCTGAGCCATTCACCTAACGCAGAGTTTCTTAACCTTGGCACTATTGACATGTTGGGCTGGATAATTCTATGTTGTGAGGGGCTGTCCTGTGCATCATAGGATGTTTAGTAGCACCCCTGTCCTCTACCCACTAGATGCCAGTATCACCCCACCAATTGTGGCAACCAAAAATGTTCCCAGACGTAGCCAAATGTTCCCTGGGGGGCAATATGGTTGAGAACCAATGGGTAAATGTGGATCATTTACACATCTAGTAAATGATAGAACCAGGGCTTCAAAGATTAGTCTATCTGACTCCAAAATCCATGCTCTCAACCACTGCCCTTACTTGTACTCCCCAAATGGCAAATTTCTCTATCCTGTTCTGGGTCCCTGTGGGCCGGATCTCAGCTCACTGCAAGCTCTGCCTCCCAGGTTTACGCCATTCTCCTGCCTCAGCCTCCCAAGTAGCTGGGACTACAGGCGCCCGCCACCTCGCCCGGCTAGTTTTTTTTTTTTAGTAGAGACGGGGTTTCACCGTGTTAGCCAGGATGGTCTCGATCTCATTACCTCGTGATCCGCCCGTCTCAGCCTCCCAAAGTGCTGGGATTACAGGCTTGAGCCACCGCGCCCGGCCAAGTCTCTTCTTTACTGTGGGCCTCAGTTTCCCCATCTGTAAGATGAAAGGGTCAGACTAGATGATCGCCCTTCTGGCTCTGCCATCTGTTCTGTGAGTCTAGTGCTCTCCCTTTTTTCATGGGGCAAATATTTTTGTTGGGGGGATGAGGCGGGTGTTTGGAACAAGGGACATTTGAGGCCTTCCAGTGTGGAAGCTGGTGCAAAGCTCCCAGGCTGCGTTTGTCTTTGTGCCGTGTTTGCTTCTTCAGAACTGCCTTCTCCCGTCGCTCAGGGCCGAGGGCCGCTCTGGCTCTGGCCGTGGTCTGGCGTGGTGGGGCGGTGGGTCAGACACGGCAGTGTCCAGGGCTACCCTGGCAGCCTGGGCTGGCAGGGGGAATTTCTGTCGCTTCTGCTCCGTTTCCCTCCTGGCCTCCGGGCCCTCTCCCTGGGCGGCCTCTCCACTGACCCTGGGAGGTCACCTCCCAGCCACGGGTGGGTGGTGGCGCTGCAGGGATGGCTGTGTGTGGGAACGGGTGCTGTTCTCGGGGCTCCCCGAGGAGCGAGGATCTCTGGGGGATGATGTGAAGAGCCCGGGTGATCCCAGGGCGGGCTCAGGTTCCCCTCAGGAATCTGGGAAACTCTCAAGGAGGCCCTGTGGGGGCTAGTCAAACTCTCTGGGGTCTGGGGGCGTTGGGTCATTGGGCTGTAAATGCAGGGAGGGGCAGGGGTACTTGCCACATTGCAGGCTGTGGTCCCTCCAAGGGACCTTGGAGGACTTCAAGTCTCCTTGCTCCTTTTATGGAGGAGGGGGAAGAGGGAGAATCGGGCTTCTATTTTGCTCTCAGAGCTCTGGTTCAGTTTGGACTTGATTTAAAAAGTAAAATTCAGAGAGAAGTTTTAATTTCTTACTCTGGTACCAATCACTGGAGCCATGGGACCCCAGTTCTGATAATGGATCGCATCAGATCACTAAACTGTCTGTCACATGCCTCCAGAAGCAACCCACGTTAGGCATCTTGGGACTCTGTGTCCTCCTGCTGCTGAGCCTCTTCTTATGTTTCTTATCTGTGTCTTTGTGGTACCTTTGTGGTTCCTTCGGGGGTCAATATTAGTATCTATGTGGATATGCAGGTTTAAGCCCATTTCTGAATTCACAGAATGTCTGAATGGGTTTTAAGGACAGCAAATGTTGCTGTATATATGTGTGGCTTTTCCCTATGTGTATTTTCGGTTAATAATTCTTCAAACTGAATTTCAAAGGCCATGTTTAACCCCTGGCTTCCTTTCCTCCCTGAGCTTTGTGAAGTTTAAGGCTCTGTTCCTAAAGCAAAGGGGCCCTGTCTGGGGAGCCTGTTTAGACCTGTCTCTTCCTTTTGTTTGCTTTCTTTTTGTCTCTCTCTGGGGAAACCTGGCTCCTGAACCCTGGTTACCCCTTATTCCGCTCTGGGCCCCACAGCATGTTCCTCCACAGCTCCCTCCCTTGTTCATAATTGTATTGGCATTCCCCCAACAACTTGTGAAGGGGGTAGCAACCACTGACTCGTGTCAGCTCTGAGAGAGAACCCAACTGAAGTAATGGAATGCAAAGTCACTACAATTACTTGAACTAGCAAAGACATGTACAAGGACAGAGACCACAGTTTCTTTGATAACCAAACATATACATTAATTTCCCTTGGGGCCAAAGAAATGAGCATTTTTTCTTTCGGTCTTCAAAAATTAAAAAGTAAAACTGAGCTTATAAGGCTGAGGATAAAAGGTGTAAATGCTGTCATAGCAAAGCCTAGGGCTTAGCTAAGTCTACAGTAGGAGCCTGCCATGGTTGCAGTCAGTAATTCAGGATAAGGGCACAATTCTAAGGTACTCTGCAGACTTTTCTGCCGACCAAGCTTTAAAATCTGTTTTATATGAAACAATGACTTCCTTCTTTCATGATTCCCCAAACCCTGCCTTATACTTATAACCCCCAAAATAAAATTTGTCAAGTAGGAAACAGATGCTCTTTCAGGACCCTTTGAGTTGGTCTTTCTCCCTGGGCATCATAGTAATTACAGGAGCTTTTAACATCCGACAGAGAAAAGCATCTAACAGTCCTACCTCTGGAATCAAGACAGGATCATCTCAGTGATGCCAATTCCACTTGATTTTATGATGAATTCTCCTTAAGTGGAATCAGTAGGGACTAACCAATGGAGACACTGGTTTCCAAAGAGTTAGAGAAATGTGAGGGAAAGGAGCTAGAACTATTTTCCAGCTAATTTTTTAAAAATTAAAATGTCATACATTCATTTAAAGTGAAGACTAGGTCACATCATCAAATCACTAGTTTGGGTGACTCTCTCTCTCTCTCTCTCTCTGTGTGTGTGTGTGTGTGTGTGTGTGTGTGTATTCAGGAATAGAGAAAACCACTGAAAGAAAGCATCTAAGCAGCAGAAAAAACAAAATTTCCATTCTGTTGTGCTAGGGGACCTTGGACATGCCACTTAACATCTAAAAATAGGGAGCTTAGTGTCCGCCTATCATGTCTCTTACTCTTACTCCAATCCACCCTGGATAACCCTCACCAAATTAATATTCCTAAAGAATAATTTTTATCATAATATTTTAAAAAAGAGATTGCTTAATTACTCCAGACCATACCAATCTATCCATTTGAGGTTTAGTGATCTACCATTCAGACTTTTAATCAGATGCAGTGATGGGTAGTCAAACATTGGCATGTGTGTGTGTGTGTGTGTGTGTGTGTGTGTAGCCTCCCTAAGTAGAAGTCTGGTACTTATGAAATGTTTGCATTCCCCACAGTGCCTGCACCAATATTTAGCCCCCAGAGTACTTTCTTAAATGTTTTTCTAGGGGGCTTGAACCTCACACAGCACAATGAGATAAAAGAAAATACAGAACATAGTCTAGGACTTCCACCTCTAAAAGTAAAGATGGTCATTAAATAATTGGCTATGTGCCTCATTTGTTAAAATAAAAGCTCTTTTGAAAAGATGACAGTGAAGCAAATTTCTGCAAAGCAATGCACATTTTCCCATCAACTTCTACTATAGCTTAGAGAGATGCTGTGCAATTAATTTTCTTAAACATTCTTGGAAGACTTCCATTAATGCGAGTCTTCTCAAAGTAGACACCAAATTACTTCCCTGACATATACTTGGTAATTTCATCTCCACACGTTTTTAACTCCATTGCAGTGAACTTTCATACAGTCAGTGGCCTACATAAAGGGACAGACCCACATTAGAGCTGTGAAAACTGACATGACTCCTCACAAAACTTGTAAGCACATATGAAAAACAGGCTTTCCTTAATCTTGGAATTCATTTCTTAAAGCTTTAAAAGAGAAGGATATTAGAAAAACATTTTAAAACCCAGACAGGGATATAAATGGATGCTATATATGCAGTCAGGAATTACTACTCACTAGGGTAGAGGAGGAAGGGCAATTGATTTGTTGATATCTGGTCGATGTCTTCCTAGCAGATTTTCTCCACTCCAAGTATTCCTCCAATCACAACAATCTGACTGCAATGAGTAATACAGGGAGTTCAGCTGATTATGGCCACAAAGGTTTCGGAGGCCATTTGACATGGTGGAAAGAACACTATGCAGGGGAATGGAACACTTGATTTAAATCTCAGTTATGTCACTTACAAGAGATCTTGGGACAGTCTCTTAACCTCTCTGAAACTTTCTTCCAAGCTCCATAATTAAAGTGAGGGAAAGAGCATTCATAGGCATGCCAGGAAAGCCTTTTGTCACCTACGATGTACCTCTTGAGGGCCGGATCCAACCCTCCAGGCTTGCAATTTTATTATTTAATAAGTTCCTTTGGTGTTTCACTTCTCCCAGTTCCTGAGATCCCCATTGCTTTATTCTATGTGAAGTTGTCAAGGTGAAGCTCTAAAGTTGGTTGCATGACTATGCTATAAGAAAAGAGTAAGAGACAGCCGGGCGCGGTGGCTCACGCCTGTAATCCCAGCACTTTGGGAGGCCGAGGCGGGCGGATCACAAGGTCAGGAGATCGAGACCACGGTGAAACCCCGTCTCTACTAAAAATACAAAAAATTAGCCGGGCGCGGTGGCGGGTGCCTGTAGTCCCAGCTACTTGGGAGGCTGAGGCAGGAGAATGGCAGGAACCCGGGAGGCGGAGCTTGCAGTGAGCCGAGATCGCGCCACTGCACTCCAGCCAGGCGGACAGAGCGAGACTCCGTCTCAAAAAAAAAAAAAAAAAAAAGAGTAAGAGACTTTGTGACAGTTATTTTTCTCTTATCCAGTGTTCTTTTGCCTCTGTCTGTGGGCTCCCATCTATTTTAAGTATGGTTTAGGCCAGTGGTCTCCAAATCCTCTTGACTGCACACCCTTTTTCAATTAGAAAAGCTTTGAGCATGCTTCCTCAATACATGTATATTTATACATTATTAACAATTATATAAATCATACACATGTCCTACTCTCTCCCCTATACATTAATAATATATATAAAATGAAACACACAATAAATAAAAAGTGTAAAAGGATGAGACAAAGATGAAATAAACAGCATGTTAAATGTCTTGTTAATTGTGATGGCTTTATTATATTATTAGCTAATACCTCAAGGCACAATATGTTACTTAGGGCAAGATCTTCCATCACTGAGAATTGATACAAGTCCATATCTCATACAGTGTTCTTCATTATTCTTGCAATGTTTTGCTGACTTCTTGTCAGGTATAATTAGATTTTCATGGTTTTTACTTCATAATGAGGCTGATAAAAAACTCATTCTAGGAGTAGAAGTGTGAGCCCTACCATTTTCATGTGCTTACATTACTAGTATTATCTCCAACACATAGTCTATTTGCAGGAATCTTCTTAAGCTGCTTGTCCATTTTGTGAAGGTTAAATGTAGTTAAATATAATCCATAAATCTACTTAACTAGGTCCAAGGAAACATCAATATCTCTGGTATACATTCAGGAAAAAAAGAAAGGGCCCCAAGGACACGCCTCCATCTTGTGGAGCCCCCACTCTTCCCTCAGGATACCTTACAGAGCATGCGCAACAGGAAAGCCAAGGAAAGCCGACCCACCTGATGAGGATGTCAGTGAAAATACATATATTACATATAATAGTAATACTAATAATCTAATACATAGCATTTAGTGACCCACACAGCTTTAAACACTTTACATAAATTATTTAATCCTAAATCTTAATTTCTTTCTAGCATCTCATATTAAATGTAAATAGAAATTTTCATATTTTCTTCTATACCCAACAGATTGACCTGCATGCCCTCCCCCCTCCACCCCCCCAATTTGCAGACCACTTATTCAGGTTCTGAGATTAAGAATCTTTGGATAAGTGGGATGCCTCTATAAATTACATTGCAGCAACTCCTCCCTGCTATCAAAGCAGTTAGTGAACCACACAGCTTTAAACACTTTACATAAATTATTTAATCCTAAATCTTAATTTCTTTCTAGTGTCTCTCAAATTAAATGTAAATAGAAATTTTCATATTTTCTTCTATATCCAACAGATTGACCGGCATACCCTCCCCCGCAACCCCCCACCCTCCCCACCCCCCCACCCCCAATTTGCAGACCACTTATTCAGGCTCCAAGATTAAGAATCTTTGGATAAGTGGGATGCCTCTATACAGTATATTGCAGCAACTCCTCCCTGTTATCCTGCTGCTGCAGTTTTCATGTGTGCTGATAAATGACAAAAAATAGAAACTGGAGTCAAAGATAAGTGACATAGGAAGCAATCCCAGGCAACTGAAGACAGAGGGGAGAAACTAGGTGAGGAGGAGGCCATGGTGGAGAAAACGGGAATAAGGGATGGAAAGCTAGAAATGGAGCAAGAGGGAAGGAAGTTTTGAGGGAGAAAAGACTAGGGAGGAAAGGAAGAACAAGAAGAAAAAAGGGGCACACATCTGGCAACTGAAGGAGAGGGTAGACTAGGAGGAGATAATATGTCGCTTGTTGACCTGCAAGATGCTCACCTATGTCTTAATATCTGATGTCTCTGTCATATGACTTAGCAGGGCCAGCAAAAGGAAAACTGAGTGGTCCCCCAAAATTTGTGATTTGTGTACACAGATATGCAGAGTGAGCATGCCTCCTCTTATCAGAGAGGCACATGAGATTTATTCAAGCAATGCAAGGACAGGGCAATGCTTCATTTAAAGAGCGAGTTTCTAAAGCTAGAACGGTAAGCAGAATGACTCCTAGGCAAGGCAGGGAAGATTTTGTTGGGTTTTGGTGAAGAGAAATTCCTGTGACTCTTCAAATCACACCATCCAGATGACCAAGGAAGGGGAGTCCTGCACATTCCTGCAGAAGCACAATTCCAGCTGTCAGGAGTGTCTAGAAGCAGCAACAGTAAAGAAGCCACAGCAAATGAGTTATATCTGAGGCAGCTGCCAAGACACCATTCAGAAGATAGGACATTGTCAAAAATCACCTTCCATATCTCACTTCAATACTAGAAAGCACGATAATGCACTCTAGGGGCAAGGAACCATCAGGGTACAGCAATGTAGTGTCTGACTTAGATTGTCAGAGCTTGCAGGTCCTTTGAAATCACACATCCCAAATCTCTCATCCTACCTATGGGAAAACTGAGACCTTGAGAGGGGAAAGCACCAAACCAAAGTCATCCAGCTGGCAACGCTTACACATGACACTTAGGTCTCTGGATAGTTAAAGCAGTGTTTCTTGTCTCCACAGCTGTGTATTTATCTATCTCCTTCTCCAGCTCCTTGGCTCTTCTCTAGCAGAAGCCTCCCTCACTAGTACATATAATATATTCCATAAATCCTATAATGTCACAATACAATCAAATAAATGATTAAGATAACCACGAACATCTGCAGGGCTATGATTGCATCTTGATTCAGTGCAGAGACACACGTTTTAACTATCATTAATTATCCTGAACCTAAAGAACCATATTTAAATATACAAAGACCCCCGATTTTCTACACCCCCGTTACTGCCACCTAGTGGCTACTTCTCTGCTCAGACGTTACTTCCCCCCTCCCACAAGGAAGAGGAACAAGACCATCAACTTTGCACAAGGTTAACAGGCTTTTAATGAAAGGTTTGGTGGAGAGGAGGGTGGAAACAATGTCACAAAGAAAGTTAGGGATTACCTTTGACTCACAATTATTCATTAATGTTCTCATCTTGGAGAAAGAATTAATTGCTGGAAGTAAAAGATAAGCATTTTGCCAAGTCCCTTGCATTGTTAGGTATAAAGTAAGAAGCAATCAAGTCAAAGAAGAGGCCAGAGTCAAAAACTCAGAGGAGTTAAGGAAAGCAGAATCCCAGAGCAAACTATCGAAATCAGATGTGTGGTCCTTGCAGCTAACAGGAGCTAAAGAAGATGTGAAAATGACTGCCCTGGCTCTTTGCCTTCTTTCAGCAGCAGGGATTACTCCCTCAACAGGAGACTTCTCATCAACTTCACAGCATCCTAACAGCTAATCCTGGATGTGGAGAGCAGGGCTAGAACCACACCTATGCAAAATTGCTTGGTCAGTTGGTCAGTCTTTCATGAGACAGTGTGTAGTGCCTACGGACTCTGCAGAGTCTAAGAACACTCAGTCTCTCTGCTTTAGTTATTCTTAAGACAGTGGAGAGCTGACAAGTGAAGAGAAATGATGATAAGAGTAGATAACACCAGCCTGGCAGATCATGGAAAGCTTCCCAAAGAGATGAAATCTGTGCTCAGTTTTAAAGGATGGATAAATAGAAGCAAGTCAACCAAGAAAGGATAGAGCTAGTGGAAGACTAGTACACGTAGAAGGGGTGGCAAGTATAAAACCTGCAACACATTAAACAACACAGTAGTTCTGAGAATTATGAACAGTTCAGTGAACTCATATTGTTTTGAAAATATTTGTCTTGTTTTGTTTTCTGAAGTGAGGAGGGTTCCTAATGAGAGATAATATTGGAGAGGTAGTCCAGGGCCAGGTAATGAAGGACTTTATAGGTTTTCTAGAGATGGGATTTTATTGTGAAGTCCATGGGGGAGCCATTGAAGGACTTTAAGCAAGAGTTTCATGATACATATCTGTGTTTTGGAAAGATTATGGCAGGACAGTGGCAAATTGAGAGAGAGTGAGATTAGAGGCTGAGAGATCAGTCTTGAGGTTACTGAGGTAATTCTGGCAAAAAAATGACATGAGCCTGGATTGGAGAAATGGGTATGGAGACAAGTGGATGTATTCAAGCTCAATTTCAGAAGACAAATGGACAGGACTTAATGATGGATTGGAGGTAGTAGGGAAAGGAAAGAGAAGACAAGAATGACTCCCAGTTTTCTGGCTTGAGCAGCTCAGTGCTTGTTGATGCCATTTGTTGTGATGGGGAAGACAAGGATAGGATTTAGGAAGGAGTACATCTGGTGGGGGTTGGTAATGGAGTTCTGTATAGACATGTTTATGGTGTCAGTGAAATCCAAGCAGAGATAACCAGCAAGAAATTGACAATGCCTATCTGAATCTAGGAGAAAGATCTGAACTAGAGCTAGAGATTTAATATTTATCATTGTATGGATGGTGGCTGAAATCCCTGGAGTATATAAAACCACCCTGGGAGAGGCCTACACTGAGAAGAAAAGTGGGATGAGGACAGAATGCTGGGAGATCCCAATCAAAGTAGGAAAAGAACTAGGAAAGGATAGCATAACATTCAAGGGAACAGAAAGTTTCAGGAGAGAAGGAGGTGTCTTATATAGTAGGGCCATCATGGAAGATAAGGAATGAAAAATATTCATTGGATTTGGCAACAAGTAACTTAGTAGTGATTAGTGTCAGCAATAGGGCCAGCCCACAGATGTCTGAGGAGTGAGAGGGGCAAATATTTGTCATGAAATAAGGCACAAAACTTAAGTGCAGGCAGTTGGAGCAAGGCCTAGCCACCCAAGGAGGTGATATACAATATGAGCTTTCATGCTGGAGAAGTAGAGCAAAGACATTGGTGTGTGTTGTACTGGCTAGTCAGGAGAGGGACATGAGGGGAACACAAGGAGGAGGAAAGATGTACATTGCAATTTCCTAATTCAGGAGAAAATGGAAAGGTTTCTTGGTAGCCATGGCACCAGTCAGCTGACACAGGGAATGCCAGATGTTTGCAGGAGAATAAATTGAAGGACTAGTTGTTAATGCATCTGGGTTCTGGAATTCATGGGAAACACATTTTGTGGCAGTGGAACAGCAGGATGCAGGCAGGAGATAAGGAATTAAGAAACCTGGGCTCAGTTTCACATGAAACTCAGGCTAGCTTCATAAACTCTCAAGCTAGGCATAAAATGGGGGACAAACAGCCTTTCCCTAGAGGGCAATCCAAACATTCCCCATGGTTTTGGATTATCCGTGATAATGCTTCTTTAGATGGCATGGATAATTAGGAGGTCACCATGTGTTAGATAAACACCAGAACAATGTTCAAACAGGGAAAACTCTAAAAGAGTATTGAGGAATACTAGGCTCAGAAGAAAACAAACTGCCCCCTCCTCCCACCCCCAACTTCAGACAAACACACACTGATGGAGTATAATGCAAAGATAGCTTTCATAGCTAGTAGGGCAAAAAAAGAAGTGTTGGAAATGTCAACCTAAAATGTTTTGTTTAATCAAGTGGCAGGGGAAAAAATACCAGGGAAGAGAACAACCCGAAAGAATAGTTCTTCCAGATAATAACACCTACTCCTAAGAAAGAAAAGTGAAAGTCATATGTTAAGTTCAAATCTGAACATCTGGGTGAAAACGTCTTTATTTAACACTATGAGGCAGTTCATTTTTAAAGACTGCCATTCTCTTAAAGTTGGCTAAATAAGGTTTAGCCACTAGCAGGCTGGTGACCTTGGGCAAGTCACTTACCAGTTTCTTTATTTGTTGCATACATACAGGATTACAGCCCCTGAAAGATGTTTTGGAAACTGCAAAGCAGTGCACCAACATTAGGTAGGGACTTTTACCAAGCAGGGCATACCTTTGAGAAATCGGTTTGAGATAGCTTCAGCCAAAAACGGCTAGATTGCAGTTTTGCAGGAGTGCTAGGTGTTGTGTAAAGGTCCTAGTCCGTTCAAGAGGACTTTGGCAAAGAAAAAGTACACACTGCCCAGCAAGCTGTGCGCTTGATGTTTCCCCAAGGCAGGGGACAGACCTGCCAAGGGCTACAGCATATCTCAGGGGTGACCCAATGTTCCGTTCCGCTCCCAGCTCAAGAGAAACAGCTTGAAATATAAATGGGGCCCTCTGCTCAGCTAAGGAAAACAGTCCCAAATCTTTCTGAAATCTGCACACAAGGGGTACTGAGGGGCTGTCCTGCAGGGTTAATAGTGCTGGGGCCAGTTTAAACAATTCTGCTTGGCCCTGGGAACATCGGAGGAAAGGGAGGATGACTAAGCAGGACCTGGTTGTGCTTCAAGCATCCACGTTCATGGTTTTCTGCATGAGCATAGGTCTTATCTATTTGGGAAATAGGACATTCCTGCTCTCGACTCATGAAATATGGCTTGGTCTGGTTCAGTAACTTTGACAAGCATTCTTTGAAACTTTAGACTTTGCAAATACATTTTTAGGAACATATTTGACAGTGTGGAGTCTGTGTCTTTTAAATATTGAGGGAAAAATCTGTGCAGTGATATTCTAATTTCCTCCATCCCCCTCCCCCTCAGCCACTCAGATGTTTTCAAAAGAGAAGCCAGACTAAGGTTCCAGATGTTTGAAACCTAAATGAGGGCTCCTCATGAAATAAATCTACTGCCCTCCATTTCCAGAGATCAAAATCTTAGCCAGGGGTTTAACAATGAGGTCACTGTAGGCGTGTTTGCCTGGTGTAGGACTGACGTCCGATCAGATATATAAGATTTTATACTTTTAAAGGCTCCCCAACCCAACAAACAGCCCAGAGCTTCTCAGTTTCCTGGTTGTTGTGTCTAACTGCTTCTCATCCTGCCACAATCCATCGGGAAATGTCCCTTTGTGTCAAACCTTAAATCTCACTTGCACCGATTTGGGTCATTTTTATTTGCTGCATCTTTGCAGAGGTAAAGTAAGTCAATAAGAATCATCAGTGAGGAAAGTGGCTAGAGAATATGTCCAGGAAATTCACAGAAGAAATATAAATTTCCCGGTAATATGTGAAAAGACACTTAAACTCAGGGAATTAGAATGATTTTCACTCATCATATTAGCAAAAATATCAAGTGTTGGCAAGGGTGTAGAAACATGGGCATTTTTGTACAATGCTGATGGGAATATAAATTGCAGAATACTTTGTAGCTTAATTTGGCAGTGGCTTTGAAGGTTAAAAATGTCTATTACCCTTCTACCAGGTAATTATGATCCTTAGTGTCTATGCTAGAGATGTATCTATGCTTGAGCTAGTATCTATGCTTGAACACAAGGAGGCCTGCTCAAAGATTTTCACTGTAGCTCTGCCATTTTACAAATAGCAAAAATTTAGAAACAACCTAAGTAGCTGTCAAAAGGAGAATGGCTGAATTAAACTATGGGGTAGAGAAAAATATCTTAAGGACACGTTAAGTTTACAAAAAGGGCCCAGAATAAATACTTAGAATTCTATTTTGGACAAGAAAATCAGATAATGAGACTATTTTTAGACATATGTGTACATATCTCTCTGATTATATATGGAAAAAGATAAGAATGACAGTAGTGGCACTGAGAGAGCATCAAGGGAGATTTTTGCTTTGTCTATACTGCTTGCATGTTGTTCAAGAATGCATTCATATATTTATTGTGAATTTTTTTTTCTAGAATGTCTCAGAGGTAAGGGTATGGATCTTGGTGGCTACAGTGAGAGGCAGCAGTAGGTAAGTTGGTGACGTAAATAGATGAGAAATCAAAGGACCCAGATAAAGGCCTGGAATCTGTCATCACTTTGCTATGTGATCCCAGGAAGTAATTTTCCTTCTGAGTCTGTTTCCTCTGTACAATCAACGAATAATATGTGAAGCTTACTAAGAGACCTTCCCTTTCTCATATTTTACAATTCTCTAAGTCCATGTCTTTAATCTAGAATAGGTCTGGTCCCCTTTGATGAGAAGATGGATTTTTATTCTCTTCCTTCAAATTCTGGCATAGTTTGACATTTCACTTTACCCCAAATGTGAGATAATGAAAGAGAAGGTGGAACAGTCATTGTGTTCCCTGTTTGGCTATGGATTTGAAAGTTTGGTTGACCTATTTATACTACTACCTTCTTTTGACAGTATAAGCCCTTAGGCTTGTTTGAGTGTGATGAGAGTGCATTCACAATGCTAGAAATGGGAAGTTATGAACTCTGTAGGATGGCCATTAATCCTGGAAACACACCCACACACACACACACACACAGACACCCACACCCACACAGATGGAGCATCCCTAATCCAAAAATCCAAAATCCAAAACGCTCCAATGAGCATTTCCTCTGAGTGTCACATCAGTGCTCAGGAAATGGTGGATTTTGAAACATCTCAGATTTCAGATTTTTGAATTAGGGATGCTCAACTTGTGTATGTGTCTAATTTTTTTTTCAGATTGAACCCCTTTCAACACTTTTCCTGGGTTATACTAAAAATGCATTTTTTCAGTGAAAATCATAGATACAAATATCTAGGGGCTATGCATATTCAGGAACTGATAGAAGTGCTGTGTCAATGCACTGAGTTCATTGCAATTTGCACGACAATTTGAACTGTGCATTGCTAATGAGAGACAATACATGGACTATGTCACAACATTTTAAAACGTATCCTATGTTGTAATGTAATACCTATAAACCATTCTTTATGTATCGTCACCTATATTTCTGGACTTTATGGCTACCCTGTTCTCTTGAGTCTATCACTAACAAGCAGGGTGATTTTGGACAAGTCACATCCACAGTCTGTAGATAACAATTGGAACACCTGTTCCCCAGACTGGGAGGGAAGAATTAAGCGAGCTATGAAAATTTACACTTATCTACAAACATCGTCACAATCTGGCTCTCTACAACCTAATTGGCTTTTGGAAAAACTCCAGATGAAACTCTGAGGAAACTTTGGCATTAAGTGAATGAAGGAAACCTCTTCTTGGTACCTCAGAGACTTTGACCAATCTAACTCTGACTATCATCACTTAGCAAAGCTCCTTCCAGCTGGTCCTCATCACTTTGCTTGTTCCATGAGGTCATAAGAGTAAATTCTAAGCAGTTTATTTCTAAAGAAAACAGATAACGGCTCCCATGCAACTATTTGTCTTTCAACAATGAAATAAGCAACTTACTCTCGCTCCTTTCTCAGGAAAACACTGACAGCTCCCACTGCAGTCTTGGCCCCCACACGGCTTTCCATAAGACTTCTCTCCCTATTAAAAAAAGGAAAAAGTTAATAAACCATGTGAACCAAGAAGCAATGTTGTCCCAGCAAACCTAACTCTTCGCTTCTTTACCAAGTAAATCTTTCGCGGCTTAATGATCTTATCTGATGTTGTCAGTAATCAAATGAAATAAAAACTAATCTTAAGCTAGCATCCTTTCAGGTCAGGTCTATACCTCATCAAATAAATAGCCGGTTTGGGAACTTTACTTTAGATACCTGCTCACTGGTAGAAATTTCAGGCACAATATACAACAGAATTACTTGGGGGCTGGAAATAGACTCTAGACATATTCCTGTGAAAACAGATGTCCAGTGACTTATGGATTTGCACTCATTGATAAAATGTAGCTATAGCAGATAACTTGAATGGAATTCAAGTGCTAGATGTGTAGTGACATATGAAAATGGCTACCTTGTACTCTGCTCTCAGAATCGTTCTTTTCAAACTCCATTTCAGCACACCATTCAAACCTTACAGTGGCACTCCCATGCCCAGTTAGTCAGATCCAAATTCCTCAGTTGGTATTTTATAGTCCCCCGCAAGCTCTCTAACTTCACTTTTCCCTCTGCTCTGATTGATGGTGATGATTGCTAGCTGAATTTCTGCAAGGCCCGCACATGACCTGACATGTGCTGATCCTCACCAACCTCATCTCCTTTCTCTCTGGCTCACTCTGCTTCAGTCACACAGGAGGGCGTTCATTCTGTTCATTAAAAACATCAGGCCTGTTCCTGCCTCAGGGCCTCTGCCCTCGCTGTTCCTTTCTTTTTGCAATGTTCTTCTCCGAGATTTTTTTTTAAAAAAAATCCTGGCTTCTTTTCATCACTCAGGTCTCAGTTCAATTGTCCATTCTCAGAGAGGCCATTCCTGAGTCTCCAGTTACTTCCAATCATATAATTTCATTACCTTTTCATCATTAGACATTCTGTCTACTCCTACTAGAATGTAAGCTTCATGTAAGTAGGGACTTCATTGTCTTGTCCAACACTGTGTCTCCAATGTCTAAAACCATGGATGACACTCAAGGAATTTTTGGTGACCACATGAATGGAGTTAGGATTTGAACTCAGGTCTGACTAACTCCAAAGTCTTGACCTTAACCCTTAAGCCTTAGTGTTTTCTAAGTCCTTTGTCTACCAGAACCTCAATACAAAGACTCAACAATAAGAAAAACTGCAATTCTGACCATATCCACCTTGGGAAAAAAGCAAAACATAAATTCTAACCATTATCTGTAACAAGAACTTTATCTCTGGGATGCATGGATTTAGAACCATCCAACTTTTTAATGTTGGATGTTTTTTTCCAAAGAGAAAGGCATATTTATGAGCTGACCTCGCACTTAATCATTCTTGCCTCTGTGTACTGTGTGCCTTTTCCTAATTCCTAGAGAGCACTGTGAATTTCTCAGATGGTCTCTTATCTCTTTAGACATTCCCCCAACACTTTATCAGCACAACACCTTGGTAATAAGGTAGTGATGGCAAAGCTATGACAAAATATTACTATTTTAGATTCCAAACACCTTCCTTATACGTTCTAGTTTCTCTCTCTTATAAGCCCTTGACATGGCTAGTGCTATTGCACACTTTCCAGTTTACCTTCCATTTTATGGAATATAGGACAGGCAAGTTTTCATAAGGGTGAGATCAAGAGGTACTCTGGCAGGAGGAAGCTAGGGGCTGGGAAACAAGAGAGAACTGAGAGAGCAGCATTGAATTTTATCTTCACCTATGCTGACACCCTTGTCTAATGTTGACTACTATATTTCTTGGTATTAAGGATAATTTGTATTTCCTTCTCCATACATTCCTGTGTTTTCTAAGCAGTCTTCAACAAGCACATATAATTAATAAGAATACAAAATAATACATAATATTAAGTGATAAAAATCATCCCCTTCAAGGACGAGAACTTGACAGGTGTTGCCAAAGTTGAAATGGCATCTATTCGGAGCTATGGCTTACTTCCAAACAATGTCTGCTTGAGTGTTCCATAAAATTGATCTATAGTAGATGAAAAGTTTCCAGACCCCTCAAACATGGAGCAAAGAGGCTGGAAGCAAGGGAACTGGAAAAGAGGGGGGCAAAAAAACGATAGCAGAAGCTGAACAAACCCATAAGAATCAGAAGCTAAGGTTTCTTAGGAACTCGCCAGAACAAGGAGGCAAAGACACTCAGCTAACAGACAGGAAGTCATCACTGTCCTTTGTCACTGAGGAAAGTAACCAGAGAAGCCCTGTTGGCCACAAGGCAATTTCCTGTAATGCCAGCCCTGGCAGTTTCCCCAGGAGTCTTCAATTACAGTGAGGTGGGAAGAGTGAAGGCAGGCTTCCAGGGAACATGACCAGACTAGACCTGAGAAGCCTCTGCTTTATCCTGGCATGTCTGGGGACACTCCACCCTCTGCTTGACCAGGCCATGTGGCTGGTGTCATTTCCACCTTGGAATGCTCTCCCTTTTCTCTCAAGATCAAACCCTTCTTATACCCAAGAAAATTAAAACTGGAAAGGCTTTGGGAGATCATCTAATACAGTGGTTCTTAACTCTATTCGAGCAGTACCTTATTATTTTTATTATAATTATTACTCTCCCTTGCCATCCTAAAAAGAAATTCATAGGAATAAGTTATAATAAAAATGGAAGGAAAAATTTTAAAAGCACATAGTATGCCCTAACTGTATTGCAAAGAAAAAAAAAAAAAGAAGAAAAGTCATTTGTAATAAAAAGATATGTATTTCAATATATAAAAGCTCATACATGGCTATATTAGTAGATGTCATTAAGTGGTAGTCAGAGGCCAACAGCTCTATAGAGAATTGCGATGAGTGTAACAGCCTGCTGACACAGAATGACACTGGGATGTAGTATTGATGATTCAAGTATCATGAATGCAGTTGCTATTAGTAAGTGCAGTGATTCTCTCAAATGATAACTCATGGTGATGATCGTGGGTGGGGGGCGGGAAGTACAATCTTCCCTTGATTTACTGGGCAGTTTTATTCGAGAAAACCATGAAAAAATTCATTTCAATATATAAAATGTGTTTATGTTCTAGACTTCAATAATTATAAACAGAGTTTTCATCTCCATGAATATCCAGAGGTCTTCTCTATCCTTCAGGATGCATAGTATTCAGAACACCTATCATTCCTGGCAGCCACCAAGTACGTGTTCCCGACTCCCTGATCATTTCGACAATCACGAATGGCCTCACAAATTGCAAAATACCTCCTGGGGTGTACTTTTGTTAAGAAGTATTGGTCTAATCCAAATCACCCATTTTACAGATGATAACACTGAAGAAGATTATTTTGACTTGGGTCACACTGTTAACAAGTGGATTCTAACGCTTCTGAACATAATGCAATATTCTTCCTACTGTTCCATACCTCTCAAGGCCAAATTTAAGTTCCATATTTTCCATGACCACTTCAGCTTCAGTGAAACACAACAATACTCACTAAGTCCCATTCACTGGCTAAGTGTCACATGTTGTTATGGGAGAGTCTTTGCAATGTTCCTAAGATTGCATAGCTGAGAGTCTTGTTTCCTCATCCAGACTGTAACGTTTATAAGGGAAAAGTCAATTTATTTTACTCCTTTGTATAAAACCACAGTGTTAAGGGGCAAACCTATGTTCTAGCCAATATCTGAGGCAGTATCCCTTAATTAGGAATATAAGTTCTGGAGTCAGTCTGTACAGGTTTAAATCCCAGCTCTAATATTTCCGAGTTGGATGAACTTAGGCAAGTGACTTTATCTCTCTGAAACTCAATTTTCCTACCTGTAAAATGAGAATGGCAACAGTATCTACTGTATAGAGTTTGACTGGAGGACTCAATAAGATTAAGCATGCAAAACAGTACCTGGATCATAGTATTCACTTAGTATCAGCTATTATTATTATATTAATATTAGCTATACTAGACTACTCAGCATTTTTTGCAACATTCTGGTCTTTCTCTGGAGCTCCTTATGGAGTGCTGTGCACTGGTATGGTCATGCCAGTTTGTCTATGGCTGATGTTCACTTTGCTTGGTCAGGATGTCCATTTGGATTTGTTGATGTCTGTATATGTAATTATCAGAATCAAGAACATAACCACATTTTATAAATTGAAATGAATTTTTCATGGTTTTATTGTTACTGAATAAAAATGCCTAGTAAATAAAGGTAAGATTGTACTTTTTCCCCCCAGATCACCACCACGAATTATTTGTCATTTCAGAGAATCACTGCACTCACTTAACTTTTCTTTTTTGAGACGGAGTCTCGCTCTGTCACTCAGGCTGGAGTGTAGTGGTGTGATCTGGGCTCACTGCAGCCTCTGCCTCCCAGGTTCAAGCCATTCTCTGCCTCAGCCTCCCGAGTAGCTGGGATTACAGGCACCCACCACCACACCTAGCTAATTTTTGTATTTTTAGTAGAGACGGGTTTTTGCCATGTTGGCCAGGCTGGTCTCGAACTCCTGGCCTCGAACTCCTGGCCTCAAGTGATCTTCCCACATCAGCCTCCAAAATTATTTTTAAATGCTAAAAATATTTAGCAATTAGAGTTAAAGGTTAGGGTTTGCTAAACCATAACCCTAAATATTGCTAAATATTTTAAATATAATCTCTACTCCACACATCTATCCTTTTGCTGATGCTGGTTCCTATGTCTAAAATGCTTTCCTACTCCCTTTACCACAAACAAAATTTCTATTTATTCTTTTAAACCCAGCTCAACCATCTTTTTGGTGAAGACACCCTTATACTCTGCCTCCTTCTCAGCAATTTCAGGAGCAGTTCTTACTCTCTTCTCTTTGCTGATGGAGTTTTGCAGTATTTTACTCAATTTATTTGATTCTGCCATCAGACTGGGATCGGAACCATGTCTTATGCTTCTCTGCAGCCCTGTCACAAGCAGATATTCAGTGAAGGGCTGTGAAATAACTGCTCTCAGAACAACTGAGTTACAAGTGTTAGAGATCAGCGTCACCTGGGATTCTTCCTTTCTCCTGGGTCTCCTGAAATAAAGAGTTACATCACAGTGCCTCTACCACCAACCAATAGGCTTTTCTAGGCATCACCAGTGCTTTCTTGCATGGGAGTTGGCAAGGATGACAATGATGCAAAAGGTAACCCAGGAAGCAAGATAGGAAGTAACAGAGGCTTAGCTGAAGTGATTGGATTGCAAAGGCCAATTATCTTTGTGAGCAATTTTCTCCAGAAGCTTAGGTCACAGAAGACTGTCTGTGTATAATTTTATTCTCACCATTCATTCAACAAATATTTATTAAGTGCCTAGTCTGTGCTAGGTACTGTGTTAGGCATAGGTGATAGTGGCAGTATCATACAGCCATAAGTGAAACCAAGTCCTTGTTTTCCTGGTTAAAATTTAGAGGGAAGACAAACAGTAAATGAATATTACATACATATCTGTCAGGTGATCTGTATTATGGAGGAAACTAAATTGGGTAAGAGAGTAGGAAGTGTTGGGGTTAGTTTGTTATTTTATATAAGGGAGTCAGGGAAGGCCTTGCTTACAAGGGGAATTCTGAGCAGAAAACAGTGTTTTTCAAAGCACAATCTTTGGCCCAGAATCATCAGTCCTGGGAAATTGTTAGAGTTGCAAATTCTTGTCTCCTCCACGATCCACTGAATCATAAACTTTAGGGTGGGGCTCAGAAATCTGTTTTAACAAGTCCTTCAGGTGATTCTGATGCACATAATGTTTGAGAAACACTGCTATAGAAGATGAAGGAATAAGTTATGTGAATATCTGAGGAAAGAGTATTCTAGGCAAAGGGAACAGCAAGTGCAAAGGCAGTAAATGAGAGAATATGCTTGATGTTTTGGCTACAGCAAGGAGGCCAGAATCCTGGAGTGCAGTGAATGGGGGGATGGGATACCTGATAAAGCCAGAGTTGGAGCAAGAGCCAGATCATAGAAGATTTCATAGACCAGTGTAAGAGCTTTGCCCCTGGAAATCCACTGAAGGGCTTGGAACATGTGAATGACACCAGTTGATTTACTTTTTAAGAGGGATTTCTCAAGCTGCCATGTGAACTGTAGTGTGGCAAGCACAGAAGCAGAAAGGCCACCTAGGAGGCTGTTGTGGTAATTCAGCAGGATGATGGATGTTTATAACAGAGGGGCAGTTATAGAGTCTGACAGAAGTAAAATGATTCTAGGTATGTTTTAAAGGTAGAGCTGCTAGGATTTGCTGATGGATTGGATGTGGGATGTGACTGAAAGGGAGAAGTCAAGAATGACTCCAAAGTTTCTGTACTAGACAACGAGAAGGATGAAATTGCCATTTATTCAGATGGAGAAAACTGTTGGAGAAGCTGGCTTTGGAAGCATCAGGAATTCTGGTTTTGAGATGTGTATAAGATATTCAAATGGAGGAGTTGAGTAGATAGCTGGCTATGGAAGTCTGGAATTCAAGGGAGATGCCTTGGTCAGTGTAGACTTGACTATGTTGTGGTAACAAACCTAAGATCTCAATGGTTTAGCACACAAAGTTTGATTTATCACTTATGTCATAATCCAATAAGACAAAAGCAGCTCCTCTTAGTGGCCTTCTCCAAAGGTGACTTGGATTTCCAAGCTGCTTTTGTCTAGCAACTCCACTATCTCAGATCCTAGTACCTGCTCTTAATTCCCTATTACGGGAAGTGATACATCTCTTGTGTTCATATTCCCTTTAAAAAGAACCAGACATACTGGAAAACCTAACAACATGGAGAGTAGGAGAGAGCAGGGTTTATCTGGAGATCACCATCTCTGCTATCATTGTTATATAAAGCCAAGGGGCTAGGTGTGGTGGCTCGTGTCTGTAATCTGTAATCCCAGCATTTTGGGAAGCCAAGGCGGGGGATTGCTTGAGCTGAGGAGTTTGAGACCAGCCTGGGCAACATGGTGATACCCCATCTCTACAAAAAAATTAGACAGGTGTGGTGGCATGTGCCTGTTGTCCCAGCTACTCAGGAGGCTGAGGCAGGAGGGTCACTGGAGCCCAGGAGTTTGAGGCTGATTGTGCCACTGCACCCAGCCTGAGTGACAGAGTGACACCCTGTCTAAAGAAACAAAAAACCTCCAAAGTAGATGAGATTACCAAGGGAGTGAAGGTAGATGAAGGGAAGAGAATACACCCTAGAAGTAAGCACTGAAGCATGTCATTGTTAAGAGAACATGAGGAGGTACTTGAGAAGGAATCTGAGAGGGAGTAGCCAGTGAGATGAGTAAAGAACCAACATCCAGAGGGGCCCTGGAAAGCAAGGAGGAAAAAAAGTGGTAAACCCAAATTGTTGACAGGTTACATAAGACAAGATATGAAAACACACCAATGGATTTAGCAATGTGGTGATCTGTACCAGATAAATTTCAGTGGCTTAGTGTGGCTAAAAGCCAGATTGCAAGGGGTCCAATAGAGAGTGGGAAGTGAGGAACTGGAGAAATCCAGGATAGCCAATTATCTAAAGGGGTATTTGGAATGGAAGAAATGGCACTGTAGCCAAAGAGGGATATGGGGTAAGAAGTATGTTTAATTTTTTGTTAAGACTGGAGATATTGAAATATGTTAGTATTTTGAGGGAATATGTGTTGACACAGGAGACAGATGGAAAAATTGTTGGGGGTGACTTTAAATGTACAAGAGAGGATGTTATCTAATACACAAGTTGATGGAATGCCCTTAGGTAAGAGAATTGAAAGTTCATCCACAGTGACAGGTGGGAAGGCAGAATACATAGATACAGATGCAGGTAGGGTAGTTGATGTGGTAATGGAAGCATGCAGGCATTCTCTTCGTCATACTTATTTTTTCCTCTCAGTGAAACAAGAATCAAGGTTATCAACTGAGAATAAGAACAGGAAGGAGGTATTGGAGGTATGCAAAGAGATAAGGTGTGACATGATCAGTTAGGAGAGCAGGGAGAAGGCATGAACTAGGGAAATGTGGCAGGACTGCAAGGCAGCTCTAAGGGCCCACTTTAGTTTGGTGGTCATGGACTTAAAGGAACATCAGTTATCAATATTGTGAGGTTTTCTGTAGACTTGTCCAGCCACATGGATACACACGTAGATTAGAGGAAGAGTTGGATTTAATCAAGGCTGGGGTCTGCTAGGTGAGGATGATAAAGGAAAAGAGGGGCAAGGGAGTCAAGGGTATATGGAAAGAAGTGATTATGATTATGGACCATAGGATCTAGGTTTCCTGTGGAAGGAACTGAGCACAGGCAGTGGGCAAGGGGCACTAGAAAGGTAGTAGGATCAATGGATGATTGACTCTGGTGGGGTTAAAAAAATGCATTGGTCTTAGGATTGTGACTATGTCTCAGAAGAAAGAAGGTATGGTACTATAAAGATGCTAGCCCTGTTAATATTCCACACAGTGCAAAACAAGACAGTCCTTGGAATATAATAAATTCATCTTGAATTAGCACAGTAAATGAGTGTTGAAATGGCTGCTCATTCCTGGTTTCATACAATATAATAAAACTGTCCCCTTTTAATAACTTCAGGTTTCTTCAAAATGTCTTTCACATAATATCTCATGTGATTTTCCACCGCAAATCTGAAATAGATATTTTAGATGTATGTGTGTGTGTAGAGACGTAGACACATATGCAACATTACAACGATTTATTTATATCTTCACCTACCCTCCTAGACATTAGATTCCTTTGAGATGAAGATCTTGGTTTCACTATAAGACAAATCAATGGAAATCCTTTAAGCCTCAATTTGCTGAACTATAAAATAGGGATATTTTACTTTATAGGTTTTAGTGAGGTTAAATGAGTTGATGCTCTTTGTCAAGTGCTTGGTATATTGAGAATATGCTCAATCTATATTAGCTGGTATTATTTACAATTACAGTGTCTAGTACTGTGCATGAGGATGCCTAAAAGGTTCTCACTCAATGACTAATTCCCATTTTAAAGATGAGGAAATGAAAACTCAGCTGTTAAGTGACTTTTTCAGCATAGAAAATTAACTATAAGAGTGGGGATAAGAAACCAGGTACCTTCAACTGTGTGGTTCTTGTTTTTTTGTTTTGTTTTGTTTTTGTTTATGTTGTTGTTGTTTTTTAGTGGACCTGCTGCCACTAGTTCCAGGAATTGGCCTGAAACTTAAAAAGTCAGGAAAAGAAAGATGAGTGTTGAGAGATGCCTCTTTGGGGGTCCTTTTCATCAATATTACTCTACTTACTTCACAATATTATTTGTACTGTGTGTACATTTTCTAAATAATCTTCATATATAATTCTTATAACCACTTTTGAAACAAAGGAATTATTTTTCATATGACCATTTTCCAGATTAAAAAAAATCCTGAGTTTCAGAGAGTTGGTATCATTTGCTAGTTAAGTGACAAAGTGAAGACAGCCAAACATCTAAAAGAGAAAAATAATACAAGATGCTGAGGTGACCTTCCTTCACCTGCCAGTGGCCTCAGGGTCCAGAAATTCTGAGGCCTCTTTGGCTAGATCAGACCTATCCTGGGGCCACATTCACAATAATGGCTACAGTGAGCATCTGTTATGTGCCTAGTTAAGTAGTTCACTTTTGTTATCGCACGGAACTGTTCCACCTCCACTACGAGGTAGGCACTATTACCATTATCGTTTTACAAATGAAAAAACTGATGCTTCAAGGGGTTAGTTTGCCTTCCCAAGGTCAGTCAGCTAGGGAGCAGCGTAAATTCAGACCCAGGTTTGACTCAAAATCTTAGCTCTTCCCTTAAACCAGGCCCCCTTTAACATCACCCTACATTTCTGAGCTTCTTGCTAATAGCAGAGAATCCGGCTTTACTTTGAGCAATTCTAAAACAAAACCTAAAACCTTTGCATTGAAATGTGAACACACACACACACACACACACACACACACACAACACACATTAAACCAAGCTGGGTCCTGTCCCATGTTTTATGTACATTTGCCTTTTAAGAACAGCTCCCTATGAGTTCATGAATGAAAGACTCTGGGAAGAGAAGGAAGTGATCTGTGAGAGCTGGCTCCCTACCATGTGGGACTTGTCACCTATACTTTATTTTAAGGAAGAAGCTGACACCAGACATTTCTGAATATTTCAGGAAGCCATTTCCCTCCAACATCTGCTCAACTGTGTTCACACCATAGATAAAAACAACTGATGGCATCAGGGGTAGAAGAGGAACAGGCACGCCAGGTTTCACTTGAAAAGCTCTAGCCAGTCAGTATGAACCAGGGCCTGAGGGGATGTAGTACTATCCAGTTAGACCTTGAAGTAAATTCAACAAGCAAATGCTTAAGACACAAACAGGTAAACTAAATGTTGCCCATAATGTTCTTAAAATAGAAGCCTCTTTTTCCTCTGTTAGTAAGAATTTACTGAGTAGCTATGAAAGAACAACACTTCCCAAGGCTAGTCATAGGGAGCATGTGAGGAAGACGCAGATTTAGCAAATAAAAATACAGGATGCACATTAAGCTTGAATTTCAGAGAAACCACAAGTGATTTTTTAGTATGAGTATGTCCCAGATTAGTATATGTTCCATGCAATATTTGGGGATATACTTACACTTAAGATCTATTTGTTATTTAACTGCAATTCATATTTAACTGAGTCTCATCTATTTCGTCTGAAAACCCTACAAGTGGCATCATTGCACACTTGTGTGACAAATTCAGTTATGAAGTGTGTCAAAAGTAATTGTTAGTAATAATAGTTAAAATACAAATTCTTCACCTTAATTTTTCAGAAAATTAAGAGAGGATTCATGTTTCTTTCTGTAATTGAGTCACTCCTACTCATTTGCATTCTGATATGCTTTCCAAAGTAGGAGGGGAAAGTAGAGTTATAACTAACATTGCAATGATTAAATTTATTCATTTACTTAGCAAGTATTTATTGAGTGCCTGCTGTTAACTGGCCTGCTGTGTGCTTGCTAGACAATCTTTAATGCACACCTGCTATGTATAATGGCACTGTGTTGGGCACTATGGAAAAAAGACAAATATTTAGAAAACGTTACTTGCACTCAGGAAACTAAAAGCTTGATACAGGAGATAACTGCAGTCAAAAGGAGAAAGTGAGAAGTATCATCGGACAAGATAAAAATGTATCCTTCTAAAATTTGGATGTGATTGTTCTGTCTTCCCTCAAAAGCCTTTGATAGCTCCCCATTACCCACAAAGTTCAAAATTTAAGCATGACATTTAAGGGCACTCAGACTTAGGCTCAACCTACCATTGCAAGTCCACCTGTCACCGCCTCTAGTCATAGAGGTCTATTTATTATTATTCCATTTTCCTGGAATACCTTTCATGTTTCATCCATTTCTCTCGAAATTCTAGTCACATCCGTTCTTTTTCCTTTTTGTAAAAACTTTACTGAGATAGAACAAATATATCACACAATTCATACATCCTTTCTTAAATTTCACTTTCTGTCTTTTCCAACAATAGCACTGCTAACGTTTCACTGTTGTATTTGTTGCTCACTCTAACAGCCTCCCTTTTTGACTACTTTAGAGAAACTGTGGCCATAGTTTTCCAATAAAAATATTCAAAATTATTTCAGGTGATTGAGCTGGGCCTCAATTTCCTCAGTTGCGCAATGCATGGAGAAACTGTATGTCCTTCTACATCCTGTGAGCTTACTCTTGCTACTAGACCTTAAGTATGCAGTGAGTGTCATGGCCTTCGGTGGCTTGGCACAGAGCCTGTCTGCTAATTTATAACATGATAGCGTTAGGAAAATCATTACAAGTTGAAAACAAACTCCTTTAATGTTCCTAGTTGGGAGATTAAAAATTTTTGTTTTTTTTTTTTTTTTTTTTTTTTTTTTTTTGAGACGCAGTCTCGCTGTGTCTCCCAGGCTGGAGTGCGGTGGCGCGATCTCGGCTCACTGCAAGCTCCGCCTCCTGGGTTCACGCCATTCTCCCGCCTCAGCCTCCGAGTAGCTGGGACTACAGGCGCCCGCCACCACGCCCGGCTAATTTTTTGTATTTTTAGTAGAGACGGGGTTTCACCGTGTTAGCCAGGATGGTCTCGATCTCCTGACCTTGTGATCCACCCGCCTCGGCCTCCCAAAGTGCTGGGATTACAGGCTTGAGCCACCGCGCCCGGCAAGAATTTTGTTTTTAAGGCCGGGCGCGGTGGCTCACACCTGTAATCCCAGCACACTGGGAGGCTGAAGCAGGCGGATCACGAGGTCAGGAGATCGAGACCATCCTGGTTAACACAGTGAAACCCCATCTCTACTAAAAATACAAAAAATTAGCTGGGCGTGGTGGCAGACGCCTGTAGTCCCAGCTACCCAGGAGGCTGAGGCAGGAGAATGGTGTGAACCCGGGATGTGGAGCTTGCAGTGAGCGGAGATCTCGCCACGGCACTCCAGCCTGGGCGACAGAGCGGGACTCTGTCTCAAAAAAAAAAAAATTTTTTTTTAAACCTACAGAAATAAGAAGGGTTGGGATTCTAGGACAGAGACTGTGTCCCATTAGAAATATCCTGACAGACTGTCTCCTCTGTTATTAACTCCAAATGGTTAAGGGCAGTTCCATTTCTGTCTTTTGGACTAGTAGGACACAGTCTAACAAATGCCCAGTTGAGACAGATGGTGAGTTCATGTGTGTAGTTCTTCAGTAGTAGCAGTTATTAGGAAACAGAATAGGAGACAAATACAGGTCATTTCCACATTTAACACACAAATAGGCAAACTAAATGTTGCCCATAATGTTCTTTTTTTTTTTTTTTTGAGACGGAGTCTGGCTCTGTCGCCCAGGCTGGAGTGCAGTGGCCGGATCTCAGCTCACTGCAAGCTCCGCCTCCTGGGTTTACGCCATTCTCCTGCCTCAGCTTCTCGAGTAGCTGGGACTACAGGCGCCCACTACCTCGCCCGGCTAGTTTTTTTCGTATTTTTTAGTAGAGACGGGGTTTCACCGTGTTAGCCAGGATGGTCTCGATCTCCTGACCTCGTGATTCGCCCGTCTCGGCCTCCCAAAGTGCTGGGATTACAGCCCATCATGTTCTTAAAATAGAAGCCTCTTTTTCCTCTGTTAGTAAGAATTTACTGAGTAGCTACGAAAGAACAACACTTCCCAAGGCTAGTCATAGGGAGCATGTGAGGAACACTCAGATTTAGCAAATAAAAATACAGGATGCACATTAAGCTTGAATTTCAAAAAAACCACAAGTAACTTTTTAGTATGAGTATGTCCCAGATTAGTATATGTTCCATGCAATATTTGGGGATATACTTATACTTCAGATCTATTTGTTATTTAACTGCGATTCAAACAACAAATTCTGTTGTTAATTATGTACAAGGCTTACATGTGTTGATAAGGCAAAAGATGTTTTAACTTGCTCACAGATGGGGAAAGGTGACACGTGGAGAAGTCTAACTAGGAAAGTTGAATGCCTCATAGAAAATCCATCCCTCCTGACTAGGGGGAAAAATCAGAAGGAAAAAAAATCCTACAAAGTACAAAACCCAGCAAATACACCAGGACCTCTGTCTTCATTTGCCAAGAACAACATATTACTTTTACCTATTTTTTTGGCTGCAATTTTAAGCTGTAAATACTTTCAGAAGTTAATTTTCAATTTTGCTTGCAGCATGAGCAAGACAAACCAACTTGTCACGTATGCCTGCATTTCTAAAATTAGGAGAAACAGCCCTAATCCCTTCTCATAGGCAGAAAATAGAAACAAGTCAAGTATTCTACTTAGTTGGTGGGAACGGACTTTAAAAAGCATCGTGCTAGAAAAAAAGCACTGTATGTCATAAGCAAACTTCAAACTCCAGTTTAAGCTTTTTGGGCATAATCAAAGCCATAGGTGAAGGAGTGGTCCAGTATTTTTGTCTCTAATTCCATATTTCATGACTTCAAAGCTCATCTACTTTTCTTTTTGTTTCTAAGCACAGTGAGATGCAAAACTAATTTTTAAAAGCCCTTCTGTGGCAAGACTTTATCTTTGGTAATTCCTGTGCAAGACATAAACTACCAAATCTCATTGAAGAAGAAGTAGAAAATCCTAGTAGTCCCTTAGCTATTAAATAAATTGAATTTGCAATTAAAAACCTTCCAATAAAGGAAACTCCTGGGCTAGATGTCCTTACTGGTGATTTCTACCAACATTTAAGGAATAAATATATTGATCCTACGCACATTCTCCCAGAAAATCGAAGATGAGGGATTTTCTTTTCTCCTCGCTCCCTCCCTTCTTTCTTTCCCTCCCTCTCTCTCTCTCTCCCTCTCTCCCTCTCTTTCTTTCTTTCGAGATGAGACGGAGTCTCGCTCTGTCACCCAGGCTGGAGTGCAGCACTCCGCCTCCTGGGTTCACGCCATTCTCCTGCCTCAGACTCCCGAGTAGCTGGGACTACAGGCGCTCGCCACCGCGCCCGGCTAATTTTTGTGTTTTTAGTAGAGACGGGATTTCACCGTGTTAGCCAGGATGGTCTCAATCGCCTGACCTTGCGATCCACCCGCCTCGGCCTCCCAAAGTGCTGGGATTACAGGCCTGAGCCAGGGCGCCCGGCCGACAGATGAGGGATTAATTTCTAACGCACGGCCGGGCGCGGTGGCTCAAGCCTGTAATCCCAGCACTTTGGGAGGCCGAGGCGGGTGGATCACGAGGTCAGGAGATCGAGACCATCCTGGCTAACATGGTGAAACCCCGTCTCTACTAAAAATACAAAAAACTAGCCGGGCGTGGTGGCGGGCGCCTGTAGTCCCAGCTACTCGGAGGCTGAGGCAGGAGAATGGCGTGAACCTGGGAGGCGGAGCTTGCAGTGAGCCGAGATCGCGCCACTGCACTCCAGCCTGGGTGACACAGCGCGAGACTCCGTCTCAAAAAAAAAAAAAAAAAAAAAAAAAAAAATTTCTAACGCACTCTGTGAGTCCAGCATTACCCTTACAGACCAATATTTTTCAGGGATATAGATATAAAAATTCTTAACAAAAATTCACAAAATTGAGCCTAACAATATATAGAAATGATGGTACATTGAGACCAAGTTCAGTTTATTCCAGGAATGGTAGTTCGGTTTAACATCTAAAAATTAGTCAATGTAACTCACCATATTAGCAGACCAAAAAGAAAAAAACAAACAAACCTGTGATTATCTCAATAGATGCAGGAAAAGAATTTGAGAAAATCCAGCCTCTACTGTGATAAAAACTCAAAGCAAACTAGAGATAGAAGGGAACTTCTTCAACCTGCTAAAAGGCATCTATGGAAAATACTACAGATATCACTGAATGCTTTCCCTGCTAAGATTGGGGGCAAGGCAAAGATGTCCACATTTACACTTCTATTCAACATTGTGCTAGAGTTTCTCGCCAGTATAAAAAAGGCATCCAAATTCGAAAGGAAGATGCAAAACAAGTCTTTATTTACAGATAACATGATCTATATAAAATATAGCATGAAATCTACAAAAAAGCTACTAGAACTAGTGAGTTTAGTAATGCTGGATGATACAAGATCAATATACAAAAATTAGTTGCATTTCTGTAAACTAGCAACAAACAATTGGAAACTGAAATAAAAATGCCATATGATAACATCAAATATATAAAACACTTAGGAATAAATCTGACAAAAGATGTGCAGTGCCTTTGCATGGCAAACTTAATTGCTGAGAAAATTAAAGAAGGCTTAAATAAATGGAAAGATATCGTTATGATATCAATTTTCCCCCAATTGATGAGCAATTTGAAAATATATATGAAAATCCAAAGGATTTAGCATAGCCCAAACAACTTAGAAAAAGAAAAAGCTGTAAGATTTACAGGACCTACTTCAAGACTTATTGTGAAGCTACAGCAATAAAGAGAGTGTAAAGATAGACAAATGTATGAATGAAACAGAATAGAGTCCAGAAATAGATCCACAAATATATAGTCAACTGATTTTTGACAAAGCTGCAGTGATAGTCCAGTAGAGAAAGAATAGTCTTAAACAAATGGTGCTGAAACAATTGGACATTCAATATGCAAAATAAACAAATGATTAACTTTGATCTATACTTGACACTATGTACAAAAATTAACTCAAAATTTATTGTAGATATAAATATAAGCTTGAGACTTTAAAATTTCCAGTAGAAAAATTAGGAGAAAATCTTTGTCCTCTTAGATTAAGCAGAGATTTTGATACACCAGAAACTTGAAGTATGAAAGAAAAATAATGAAGAAATTGAACATCATCTAAATTAAAACTTACTTTTTGAAAGATATTCTTTTTTTTTTTTTTTTTTTTTTGAGATGGAGCCTCGCTCTGTTGCCCAGGCTGGAGTGCAGTGGTGCATGGTCTCTGCTCACTGCAAGCTCTGCCTCCCAGGTTCACGCCATTCTCCTGCCTCAGCCTCCCAAGTAGCTGGGACTACAGGCACCCGCCACCACGCCCAGCTAATTTTTTGTATTTTTTTTAGTAGAGACGAGGTTTCACCATGTTAGCCAGGATGGTCTCGATCTCCTGACCTTGTGATCCGCCCACCTTGGCCTCCCAAAGTGCTGGGATTACAGGCGTGAGCCACCATGCCCAGCCTGAAAGATATTCTTATGAGAATGGAAAGATAAGCTCTAGACTGAGAGAAAATATTTGCATATTATGTATCTCAGGGGTCTCCAACTCCCAGGACACAGACCCGTACCTGTCTGTGGCCTGTTAGCAACTGGGCCACACAGCACGAGGTGAGCAGTGGGCATGTGAGCACCTGAGCTCTGCCTCCTGATAGACGATGGCATTAGATTCTCATAGGATCGCAAATCCTGTTGAAAATTGCACATGCAAGAAATCTAGGTTGCATGCTCCTTATGAGAATTGAACTAATGCCTGATGATCTGAGGTGGAATAGTTTCATCCTGTAAGCATCCCTCGCCCCACACCCCACACCCTGGTCCCGTGTATGGAAAAATTGTTTTCCACAAAACCAGTCCCTGGTGCCCAAAAGGTTGGGGACTGATGACATTATCTCATATGGCAGCAGTCCCCAGCCAGTCCCAGGGGTTGGGGGCCTCTGTCATACAGGGCTATTGGTACAGGCAGCATCATGAATGAGTATCAAAATAATTATGCTGAGTAAAAAGCATAATTATTTTGTAATCATATAGAAAAACACACATCTTTTATATTTATGTTTCCATATAATTCTAGCCAATTAAAATTTATCTATAGTGACAGAAAACAGATTTGTTATTGCCCAAGGATGGGGGCTGGCAGAGAGGGGTGAGAGAAGGTATTACAAAGGAACATGGAGGAACTTTTGCAGATAATGGACATGTTCATTATCTTGATTGTGGTGATGCTTTCATGCTTGTACATATTTGTCTACACTTATTAAATTGTACAGTTTAAATATGTTCAGTTTACTATAAGTCAGTTATATCTCAGTAACATTGTTAAAAAAAAAAACACACACACAACAAAGGGACTCAGAAGTCATTCTGAATAGGCTCCCACTGCCCAAATAAGTGATGGCCTGAACATCAAGAATGACAACTGCATTCAATTAAATTTGTAAAATATTTAGAACTTCATGGTTCATAATGGTATCCTACACACAAAAAACCCCTCACAGGTCACTTTTGGAGGATGCCAGGGAAATAATTATTTTTTAAATTTGTTTAAAAAAAAAGATAGTGGAATCAAGCATTCATCTTGCCTTTCCTAAATGAACTATAACTCAGGATAACCATAACAATTAATGAAGGGATGTTTCTCCTAAGTGAAGTATTCAGGTCCTGTATGCATAAGAAAAGACAGAATTATAGAATCAACATTTGCAGCTCCCAATGAAGTAATGGATTGAGGTAATGGATATCAACAGTTGCTAGTATTTCAGAAAGAAGATGAAGCAGACATTGCAGACATTTTGTACATCAATAATGATGGAAGAATAAAACACTACCTGATTAAATAGTTTTGCAGAAAGAGAGGAAGGGGAAGAGGGGGAGGAAGGGGAAGAGGGAAAAGGGGAGAGCAGGAGGGAGGCAGAGATGAAGAGGGAGAGAAAGAGAGAGAGAAATGGAATATGATCAAGTCTCTAGATCTAACTACCAACACTTTACAATACCAACACCAACCAATACCAATACCAACCAATACCAATACCAACACCAACCAACAAATCAAAACTGTGGGAAACTTACAAGACAAAATGATCCAGTTTTTTCAACAAAAGATTTCAGGGATAGAAAAGAGAGATTGAGGAGAAGCAACAGATTAAAGCCATTATGAACAACAGTATGGAGATGCCTGAAAAAATTAGAAATAGAACTACTACATGATCTGGCAATTCCAAAGGAATATGAAATATCCAGAGGAAATGAAATCATGTTAAAGAGATATCTGTGATCCCAGATTTATTGCAGCACTATTCACAATAGCCAAGATATGAAGTCAACCTAAGTGTCCATCATTGGATGGATAGATAAATAAAATGTGGTACATATATACACGGAGAAATGCTACTCAGCCATAAAAAGAACAAAATCTTCTCATTTGCAACAACACGGATAAGTCTAGATGATATTATGTTAAGTGAGATAAGTCAAACACAGAACAAATATCACATGATCTCATGTATGGAATCTAAAAGAAGTTGATCTTACAGAAGTAGAGAGTAAAATAATGGTTACTAGAGGCTAAGGAGAGTGGGAGTGGGGCTGCGAATGATGGGGAGAAGCTGGTCAATGGATACAAAGTTATAGTTAGAGAAGAGGAATAAGTTCTGGTGTTCTATTGCACAGTAGGGTGACTGCAGTCAAAAGTAATATTTTGTATAGTTCAAAATAGCTAGAATAGAGGAATTTGAATGTCTTACCACAAAGAAATGATAAGTGTTTGAGGTGATGGATATGTTAATTACCAGGATTTGATCATTACACAATTTATGTATATATGGAAACATCCCACTGTACCCTATAAGTATGTACAATTATAAGTCAATTTAAAAACAAAATAAAACTTAAAAAATACAATTACCTAAGAGACTTATCATCCAATCACAGTGTAGGGACTTTATTTGAATACTCAATTGTAAGGAAGCAAATCCATTTATAAAACAATGGGGAAATATGAACATTGTCTGGATATTTGATTATATTATATTATTGTCAATTTTGTTGGTGTGATAATGGGATTTTGGATGTTTCCATAACTCACTTTTAAGAGATACTTAATGAAATACAGATGAAATGAGATTATTTCTGGTATTTGTTTCACAATGATTGAGGATGAGGAGAAGTGAGGAGTGTTGGAAATGAGACTGTCTATGAATTGGTAAATTTGAAGCTGAGCAATTGGTACATGGGAGGAGTTTCATTATACTATTGTATTTTTTATGTTTGAAATTTAAGTTTTATTTTATGTTTGGGATTTAAGTTTCTGAGTTGGTAAATGGACAGATTAAGGTGAATGATTGAACCTTTGTGGGAGGGGAATGAAAAAGAGGAGTTGAAGGTGACTCTTTCAGCTTGAGCAACAGGGAGGATGGTAGCGCCATTTGCTGAGATGGGCAAGCATGGAATAGGACTAATTTGTGTGTATGTGCGTGCGTGTGCGCGTGTAGAAAATGAGTTCGGTTTTGGACGTGCTGAGTTTGAAATATCTGTGAATGGCCAGGAAAATATGTCTAAACAGTTATATATATACAGGCTTGGAGCTTAGAAGAGAGATTTGGGATAGAACATAGAATTATGCAAGGATGAGTTTGTGCAGAGAGTGAAAGAGTTCTGGGAAAAAGCCCTGAGGAACATCTACCTTAAAGATCTGTGCAACGGAAGTAGGGTTCAAATTTACATGGCTACAAAGCAGAATGGGACAAAGACTCTGCCACTGGGGAGCTCAAACTTTAACCAGGGATACACATTCAATTAAATTCTATAGGCCTGGTCCTGGCCCAGACACTAGGCAGAAGACACTACTTTGAAAATACTCATGTGCTGTCACGCATGGCTCTCCAAGTACTCTATGAGCATTAATTAGTCTTATCTCTAAAAAGACTGTAAATGACTCCAGTGCAGAGAGTCAGAGAACAGCTTGCATCCTTAGGAATAATTGGAATTCACTATGTTTTAAAGACATGATCGGCCGGGCACGGTGGCTCAAGCCTGTAATCCCAGCACTTTGGGAGGCCGAGACGGGCGGATCACGAGGTCAGGAGATCGAGACCATCCTGGCTGACAAGGTGAAACCCCGTCTCTACTAAAAAATACAAAAAACTAGCCGGGCGCGGTGGCGGGCGCCTGTAGTCCCAGCTACTCGGGAGGCTGAGGCAGGAGAATGGCGTTGTAAACCCAGGAGGCGGAGCTTGCAGTGAGCCGAGATCCGGCCACTGCACTCCAGCCTGGGCGACAGAGCCAGACTCCGTCTCAAAAAAAAAAAAAAAAAAAAAAGGACATGATCCTTCCCTGAAATACCCAGGGCTGGCCTTTTAAATGGGTGATGAATGCAGACTAGGTGCTGATAGAGCCTGAAAACTGAGTAGACAATCCTGGAAACCAGGAGGTGGAAGGCAGGGGACAGGTAACTGCCACCAGCCCATATATTCAGTTTCTAATTTGGCCCAAATCAAGTTGTCAGAGATACAGGTGGTCTCAGCAGGAGCATCTGTGTGCCTGTTTTCACTCCACAGCTATACCAAATCATTTTTCCAACCCTAGCTTGGGTTCCAGAGATTAAGCCAAGTTTAGGGGAAATGCTGGCAAATCTGAGGTTTCTTATATCATCACAACTATGTCATTACACTTGGTGCACAAAGCTAAGATTCAATGAATGTTTATTGAATTAATGTATTGAGTAGATGTAACCAAACAGGATAGTCTAAAGTAAAGAGGGGAATCTATTTTTACCTCTATTTTTGCAAGGTTTCTCCTTCTGAATTTAATAAATTTCCCACTTGCAGATAAATGTCTGAGTGTCCTTAGTTATCATCAGGTGTAAAGGACATCATGAAATGCCCCTAGGTGCTTTGCTTGTGGCTTTATTTTCCCGCCTTGACCTACCTTTGTCAATGTGTTTTGTCACATTTTGCCACATTATGCAAATTTCTCTGTACAGAGGTCTCTTCTAAATATTCCCAGAGCCTAGCACTGTGCCTCGTACATTAGTAGGTGGTTGATATTAGTTTGGGATCTCCAGATAATATAGCCAAAATGATATTTGTGTGTGTGTGTGTGTACACTCATGTCACTCAATAACTAGGATACATTCTGAGAAATATATCCTTAAGCAATTTTGTCATTGTGCAAACATCATAGCATACTTACACAAACTTAGATGGTATAGCCTACTACACGCTAGGCTATATTTTATAGTCTATTGGTCTTAGGATAAAACATGTACAGCATGTTACAGTACTGAATACTTCAGGCAATTGAAACACAATGTTAAGTAATTGTGTGTTTAAATACATCTCAACATTAAAAAGGTACAGAAAGATACAGCATTAAAATATTATGGAACCACTGTTTTATATGCCATCCGTCCTTGACCAAAGCATTATTTGTGGCACATGACTGTATTTATATTAAAGAATTAGCCCACTCAATTGTGGGAACTAGCAAGTCTGGAATCTGCAGGGCAGGCTAGCAGGGTAGAGACCCAGGGAAGAGATGACGTTGCCATCTAGAGTCCAAAGGCAGTTTAGAGGCAGAAATCCTACTTTGTCAGGAGATCTCAGTCTTCTTCTCTTGAGGCCTTCAACTAATTGGATGAGGTCCACCCACATTATGGAGGGTAATCTGCTTTACACAGAGTCTACTGATTTATTGGTTTCTATAGATTTAGGGGGTACAAGTGCAGTTGCGTTACATGAATATGTTGAGTAGCGGTGAAGTGTGGGTTTTTGGTGTTACCCACCACCCGAATAGTACACATTGTACCCAATAGGTAGTATTTCATCCTTCACCCCACTTCTACACTGCAACCTTTTGGAGTATCCAATGTCTATTATTCCTTTCTGTATGTCCATGTCTAACTCATTTTTTATCTCCCACTTATGAGTGAGAATATGTGGTTTTTGACTTTCTATTTCTGAGTCATTTCACTTAGGAAAATGGCCTCCAGTTCCATCCATGTTGCTGCAAAAGACATGATTCCATTTTTTGTGTGTGTGGCTGTCATTCCATGGGATATATACCACATTCTTTTTATAGAAACATCCAATGATGGACATTTAGGTTGATTGTATGACTTTGCTGTTGTGAATAGTGCAGGTGTCTCTTTGATACAATGATTTCTTTTCCTATTGGTAGATACCCAGTAGTGAGATTGCTGGACACACAGTAGTGGTAGTTCTATTTTTAGTTCTTTGAGAAACTTCCATACTGCTTTCCATACCAGTTGTACTAATTTACATTCCCACCAACGGAGTATAAGCATTCTTTTCTCTGCATCCTCACCAACATCTGTTGTTTCTTGCCTTTTAAATAATAGCCAGACTGCTGTAAGAAGGTATCTCATTGTAGTTTTAATTTGAATTTCTCTGATGATTAGCGATCTTGGGCATGTTTTCATGTTTGTTGGTCACCTGCATTTCTTCTTTTGAAAAAAAACAAAAACATTTGTTCATGTCCTTTGCCCATTTTTAACAGAGTTATTTGTTAGTTTTTTTTTTTTATTTAAATTTAGTTCCTTGTAGATTCTAGATATTAGCCCTTGACTGGAGGCATAGTTTGCAAATATTTTCTTCCATTCCATAGGTTGTCTTTTTACTCTCTCAATTATTTCTTTTGCTGTGCAGAAACTTTTTAGTTGCATTAAGTCCCATGTGTCTATTTTTGTTTTTGTTATGTTTGCTTCTGAGGATTAGTAATAAATTTTTCACCTAGGACAACGTTCAGAAGTATTTTTCCTAGTTTTTTTTTTTTTTTTTTTTCCTAGAGCTTTTGTAGTTTGAGATCTTACATTTAATCTATCTTGAGTTAATTTTAGGATATGGTGATAGATATGGGTTCAGTTTCATTCTTCTGCATATGCTGTTCAATTTTTCCAGCCTTATTTATTGAAAGAGGGCCCTTTCCCCAATGAATATTCTTGTCAATTTTGTCAAAGATCAGTTGGTTGTAGCTATGTGGCCTTTCTGCTGGGTTCTCTATTCTATTCTACTAATCTATGTGTCTTTTTTTAAACTAGAACTATACTACATCATGATCAAGTGGGTTTTATTCCAGGGATGCAAAGATGGTTCAATATGCAAATCAATAAATGTGATTAACCACATAAACAGAATTAAAAACAAAAATCATGGCCGGGCGCGGTGGCTCAAGCCTGTAATCCCAGCACTTTGGGAGGCCGAGACGGGCGGATCACGAGGTCAGGAGATCGAGACCATCCTGGCTGACACGGTGAAACCCCGTCTCTACTAAAAAAATACAAAAAAACTAGCCGGGCGAGGTGGCGGGCGCCTGTAGTCCCAGCTACTCGGGAGGCTGAGGCAGGAGAATGGCATGAACCCGGGAGGCGGAGCTTGCAGTGAGCCAAGATCACGCCACTGCACTCCAGCCTGGGCGGCAGAGCGAGACTCTGTCTCAAAAAAAAAAAAAAAAAAAAACAAAAATCATATAATCATTTCAATAGATGCAGAAAAAACATTCGATAAAATCCAGCATCCCTTCATGAGAAAAACCCTCAACAAACTAGGTAGAGAAGGAACGTACCTCAAAATAATGAAAACCATACATGACAAACCCACAGTCAACATCATATTGAAGGGGAAAAAGTTAAAAGGATTCCCTTTAAGAACGAGAACAAGACAAGTATGCCCACTTTCACCACTCCTATTCAACATAGTACTGGAAGTCCTAGCTAGAGCACTTAGGCAATAGAAGGAATAAAAGGCATCCAAATTGGAGAACAGAAAGTCAAATTATCTGTGTTCATTGATGATATGATCTTATATCTAAAAACCTAAAAGACTCTTAGATTTGATAAATGACTTCAATAAATTTGCAAAATATAAAATCAATGTGACAAAATTAGTAGTGTTTCTATATACCGATAACAATAAAGCTGAGAACCAAGTCAAGAACTCAATCCCATTAACAGTAGCCACAAAACAATACCTAGGAATACATTTAACCAAGGAGGTAAAATATATCTACAAGGAGAACTACAAAACACAAAACATTGGTGAAAGAAATTGTAGATGACACAAACAAACAGAGAAACAACCCATCCTCATGGATTCAAAGAATCAATTTTGTGAAAATGACCATACTGCCCAAAGCAATCTACAGATTCAATGCAATTTCTATTAAATTATCTACGTCATTTTTCACAGAATTAGAAAAAACAATTCTAAAATTCATATGGAACCATAAAAGGGCCTGAATAGCCAAAGGAATCCTAAGCAAAAAGTATAAAGCTGGAGTTACCACATTACCTGACTTCAAATTATACTGCAGTCTCCTGGTATAAGTGTTCATCACATCTTAAAAATATCTTTACAATAACACCTAGACTAGTATTTGACCAAACATCTGGTCATCATAGCCTAGCCAAGTTGACACATAAAATTACCCACCACAGTGGTTATAAACTAGAACTGAAATCACCTGCGAACTGCCTGCATTTGCATATTTACTTCTGAACATCAAGTAGTGAATACAGTGGGCACACAGATATTAGGGAACACCAGGTCATTAGTTCATTTCTTTTTTTTTGTATACATAATTATTTATTCAGTCCTGGAATATTGATTTCAGATTGGCCTTGTGAGAAACAAATATAATGTCTTCGTACAGTTCCTTTTTTTTTCTTTAGTCTTACAGTCTCCACTCATTTCCAAAGTTACTTAGGTCAACACTTCTTTTTCCCTATTATTTTCAGTGACATCATTTTATACACTTTTTTCTTTTTTTATTATACTTTAAGTTCTAGGGTACATGTGCACAACATGCAGGTTTGTTACATACGTATACATGTGCCATGTTGGTGTGTTGTACCCATTAACTCATCATTTACATTAGGTATATCTCCTAGTGCTATCCCTCCCCGCCCACCCAACCCCATGACAGGCCCCGGTGTGTGATGTTCCCCACCCTGTGTCCAAGTGTTCTCATTGTTCAATTCCCACCTATGAGTGAGAACATGCGGTGTTTGGTTTTTTGTCCTTGCGATAGTTTGCTGAGAATGATGGTTTCCAGTTTCATCCATGTCCCTACAAAGGGCATGAACTCATCCTTTTTTATGGCTGCATAGTATTCCATGGTGTATATGTGCCACATTTTCTTAATCCAGTCTATCATCAATGGACATTTGGGTTGGTTCCAAGTCTTTGCTACTGTGAATATTGCCACAATAAACATACGTGTGCATGTGTGTTTATAGCAGCATGATTTATAATCTTTTGGATATATACCCAGTAATGGGATGGCTGGGTCAAATGGTATTTCTAGTTCTAGATCCTTGAGGAATTGCCACACTGTCTTCCACAATGATTGAACTAGTTTACAGTCCCACCAACAGTGTAAAAGTGTTCCTATTTCTCCACATCCTCTCCAGCACCTGTTGTTTCTTGACTTTTTAATGATTGCCATTCTAACTGGTGTGAGATGGTATCTCATTGTGGTTTTGATTTGCATTTCTCTGAGGACGAGTGATGATGAGCATTTTTTCACATGTCTGTTGGCTGCATAAATGTCTTCTTTTGAGAAGTGTCTGTTCATATCCTTTGCCCACTTTTTGATGGGGTTGTTTGTTTTTTTCTTGTAAGTTTGTTTGAGTTCTTTGTAAATTCTGGACATTAGCCCTTTGTCAGATGGACAGATTGCAAAAATTTTCTCCCATTCTGTAGGTTGCCTGTTCACTCTGATGGTAGTTTCTTTTGCTGTGCAGAAGCTCTTTAGTTTAATTAGATCCCATTTGTCAATTTTGACTTTTGTTGCCATTGCTTTTGGTGTTTTAGACACGAAGTCCTTGCCCATACCTATGCCCTGAGTGGTATTGCCTAGGTTTTCTTCCAGGGTTTTTATGGTTTTAGGTCTAACATTTAAGTCTCTAATCTATCTTGAATTAATTTTTGTATAAGGTGTAAGGAAGGGATCCAGTTTCAGCTTTCTACATATGGCTAGCCAGTTTTCCCAGCACCATTTATTAAATAGGGAATGCTTTCCCTATTTCTTGTTTTTGTCAGGTTTGTCAAAGATCAGATGGTTGGAGACGTGTGGTATTATTTCTGAGGGCTCTGTTCTGTTCCACTGATCTATATCTGTGTTTTAGTACCAGTACCATACTGTTTGGTTACTGTAGCATTGTAGTATAGTTTGAAGTCGGGTAGTGTGATGCTTCCAGCTTTGTTCTTTTGGCTTAGGATTGTCTTGGCAATGCAGGCTCTTTTTTTAGTTCTATATGAACTTTAAAGTAGTTTTTTCCTATTTTGTGAAGAAAGTCATTGGTAGCTTTATGAGGATGGGATTGAATCTATAAACTACCTTGGGCAGTATGGCCATTTTCATGATATTGATTATTCCTATCCATGGGCACGGAATGTTCTTCCATTTGTTTGCGTCCTCTTTTATTACATCAAGCAGTGGTTTGTAGTTTTCCTTGAAGAGCTCCTTCACATCCCTTGTAAGTTGGATTCCTAGGTGTTTTATTCTCTTTGGAGCAATTGTGACTGGGAGTTCACTCATGATTTGGCTCTCTGTTTGTCTGTTATTGGTGTACAAGAATGCTTCTGATTTTTGCATATTGATTTTGTATCCTGAGACTGCTGAAGTTGCTTATCAGCTTAAGGAGATTTTGGGCTGAGATGATGGGGTTTTCTAAATATACAATCATGTCATCTGCAAACAGGGACAATTTGACTTCCTCTTTTTCTCATTGAATACCTTTTATTTCTTTCTCATGCCTGATTGACCTGGCCAGAACTTCCAACACTATGTTGAATAGGAGTGGTGAGAGAGGGCATCCCTGTCTTGTGCCAGTTTTCAAAGGGAATGCTTCCAGTTTTCACCAATTCAGTATGATATTGGCTGTGGGTTTGTCATAAATAGCTCTTATTATTTTGAGATATATTCCATCAATACCGAATTTATTGAGAGATTTTAGCATGAAGGGCTGTTGAATTTTGTCAAAGGCCTTTTCTGCATCTATTGAGATAATCATGTGGTTTTTGCCTTTGATTCTGTTTGTATGCTGGATTGTGTTTGATGATTTGCGTATGTTGAACCAGCCTTGCATCCCAGGGATGAAGCCCACTTGATCGTGGTGGAAAAGCTTTTTGATGTGCTGCTGGATTCAGTTTTCCAGTATTTTATTGAGGATTTTTGCATTGATGTTCATCAGGGATACTGGTCTAAAATTCTCTTTTTTTGTTGTGTCTCTGACAGGCTTTGGTATCAGGATGATGCTGGCCTCATAAAATGAGTTAGGGAGGATTCTCTCTTTTTCTATTGATTGGAATAGTTTCAGAAGGAATAGTTCCAACTCCTCCTTGAACCTCTGGTAAAATTCGGCTGTGAATCAGTGTGGTCCTGGACGTTTATGTTGGTAGGCTATTAATTATTGCCTCAATTTCAGAGCATGTTGTTGGTCTATTCAAGGATTCAGCTTATTCCTGGTTTAGTCTTGGGAGGGTGTATGTGTCCAGGAATTTATCCATTTCTTCTAGATTTTCTAGTTTATTTGCATAGAGATGTTTATAGTATTCTCTGATGGTAGTTTGTATTTCTGTGGGATCAGTGGCAATATCCCCTTTATCATTTTTTATTGCGTCTATTTGATTCTTCTCTCTTTTCTTCTTTGTTAGTCTTGCTAGCAGTCTGTCAATTTTGTTGATCTTTTCAAAAAACCAGCTTCTGGATTCATTGATTTTTTGAAGGGTTTTTTGTGTCTCTATCTCCTTCAGTTCTGCTCTGATCTTAGTTATTTCTTGCTTTCTGCTAGCTTTTGAATGTTTTTGCTCTTGCTTCTCTAGTTCGTTTAATTGTGATGTTAGGGTGTCAATTTTAGATCTTTCCTGCTTTCTCTTGTGGGCATATAGTGCTATAAATTTCCCTCTACACACTGCTTTAAATGTGTCCCAGAGATTCTGGTATGTTGTGTCTTTCTTCTCATTGGTTTCAAAGAATATCTTTATTTCTGCCTTCATTTCATTATATACCCAGTAGTCATTCAGGAGCAGGTTGTTCAGTTTACATGAAGTTGAACAGTTTTGAGTGAGTTTCTTAATCCTGAGTTCTAGTTTGATTGCACTGTGGTCTGAGAGACAGTTTGTTATAATTTCTGTTCTTTTACATTTGCTGAGGAGTGCTTTACTTCCAACTATGTGGTCAGTTTTGGAGGAAGTGCGATGTGGTGCTGAGAAGAATGTATATTCTGTTGATTTGGGGTGGAGAGCTCTGTAGATGTCTATTAGGTCTGCTTGGTGCAGAGTTGAGTTCAATTCCTGGATATCCCTGTTAACTTTCTGTCTCATTGATCTGTCTAATGTTGTCAGTGGGGTGTTAAAGTCTCCCACTATTATTGTATGGGAGTCTAAGTCTCTTTGTAGGTGTCTAAGGACTTGCTTTATGAATCTGGGTGCTCCTGTATTAGGTGCATATATATTTAGCATATTTAGCTCTCCTTGTTGAATTGATCTCTTTACCATTATGTAAGGGCCTTCTTTGTCTCTTTTGATCTTTGTTGGTTTAAAGTCTGTTTTATCAGAGACTAGGATTGCAACCCCTGCCTTTTTTTGTTTTCCATTTGCTTGGTAGATCTTCCTCCATCCCTTTATTTTGAGCCTATGTGTGTCTCTGCACATGAGATGGGTCTCCTGAATACAGCACACTGGTGGGTCTTGATTCTTTATCCAATTTGCCAGTGTGTGTCTTTTAATTGTAGCATTCAGCTCATTTCCATTTAAGGTTAATATTGTTATGTGTGAATTTGATCCTGTCATTATGATGTTAGCTGATTATTTTGCTCACTAGTTGCTGCAGTTTCTTCCTAGCATTGATGGTGTTTACAGTTTGGCATGGTTTTGCAGTGGCTGGTACCGGTTGTTTCTTTCCATGTTTAGTGCTTCCTTCAGGAGCTCTTCTGGGCAGGCCTGGTGGTGACAAAATCTCTCAGCATTTGATTGTCTGTAAAGGATTTTATTTCTCCTTCACTTATGAAACTTAGTTTGGCTGGAAATGAAATTCTGGGTTGAAAATTCTTTTCTTTAAGAATGTTGAATATTGGCCCCACTGTCTTCTGGCTTGTACAGTTTCTGCTGAGAGATCCGCTGGTAGTCTGATGGGCTTCCCTTTGTGGATAACCCGACCTTTCTCTCTGGCTGCCCTTAACATTTTTTCCTTCATTTCGACTTTGGTGAATCTGACAATTGTGTGTCATGGAGTTGCTCTTCTTGAGGAGTATATTTGCGGCATTCTCTGAACGCCATGAGTATCTTTGTGGTGTTCTCTGGTATTTCCTGAATTTGAATGTTGGCCTGCCTTGCTAGGTTGGGGAAGTTCTCCTGGATAATATCCTGAAGAGTGTTTTACAAATTGGTTCCTTTCTTCCTGTCACTTTCAGGTACACCAATCAGATGTAGATTTGGTCTTGTTACATAGTCCCATATTTCTTGGAGGCTTTGTTCATTTCTTTTTACTCTTTTTTCTCTAAACTTCTCTTCTCACTTCATTTCATTCATTTGATCTTCAGTAACTGATACCCTTTCTTCTAGTTGATTGAATCGTCTACTGAAGCTTGGGCATTCGTCACGTAGTTCTCGTGCCATGGTTTAAGGACTTCTCTACACTGGTTATTCTAGTTAGCAGTTCATCTAATCTTTCTTCAAGGTTTTTAGCTTCTTTGTAATAGGTTTGAATTTCCTCCTTTAGCTCAGAGAAGTCTGATCTTCTGAAGCCTTCTTCTCTCAACTCGCCAAAGTCTTTCTCCGTCCAGCTTTGTTCTGTTGCTGGCGAGGAGCTGCATTCCTTTGCAGGGGGAGAGGTGCTCTGAATTTTAGAATTTTCAGCTTTTCTGCTCTGTTTTATCCCCATCTTTGTGGTTTTATCTACCTTTGGTCTTTGGTGATGGTGACGTACAGATGGGGTTTTGGTGTGGATGTCCTTTTTGTTTGTTAGTTTTCCTTCTAACAGTCAGGACCCTCAGCTGCAGGTCTGTTGGAGTTTGCTGGAGGTCCCCTCCCGATCCTGTTTGGGTATCAGCAGCAGAGGCTGCAGAACAGCAAATATTGCTGAAAAGCAGATGTTGCTGTCTGATTATTCCTCTGGAGGCTTTATCTCAGAGGGGTACCCGGCCATGTGGGGTGTCAGTCTGCCCCTACTGAGGGGTGCCTCCCTGTTAGGCTACTTGGGGAGGCTGTCTGTCCATTCTCAGATCTCAAACTCTGTGCTGGGAGAATCACTACTCTCTTCAAAGTTGTCAGACAGGGACATTTATGTCTGCAGAGGTTCCTGCTGCCTGTTGTTCAGCTATGTCCTGCCCCCAGAGGTGGAGTTTACAGAGGCAGGCAGGCCTCCTTGAGCTGTGGTGGGCTTCACCCAGTTCGAGCTGAGCTTCCCAGCTGCTTTGTTTACCTACTCAAGCCTCGGAAATGGCGGGCGCCTCTCCCTCAGCCTCGCTGCTGCCTTGCAGTTCGATCTCAGACTGCTGTGCTAGCAATGAGCGAGGCTCCGTGGGCATAGGACCCTCTGAGCCAAGCACGGGATATAATCTCCTGGTGTGCTGTTTGCTAAGACCGTTGGAAAACCGTAGTATTAGGGTGGGAGTGACCCGATTTTCCAGGTGCCATCTGTCACAGCTTCCCTTGGCTAGGAAAGGGGATTCCCTGACCCCTCGCACTTCGTGGGTGAGGCAATGCCTCGCCCTGCTTTGGCTCATGCTTGGTGCGCTGCACCCACTGTCCGACAAGCCCCAGTGAGAGTATCTCAGTTGGAAATGCAGAAATCATTCGTCTTCTGCGTCGCTCACGCTAGGAGCTGTAGACTGGAGCTGTTCCTATTTGACCATCTACTCATTAGTTCATTTCTAACTACACAAAACAGTTTTTCAATAAGGTTGGTGAAACATGAAATGAAAATAGGTTATGGATGGAATTTATTTTCAGATTTTCTCCAATCATTTAATGATTTTGAACTGATGAACTATTACATTATTCATCCATTAGAGGCAATAAAGTAACATGAGATGGCATTCCTGGAACTGGTTTCCAGTCCTGCTTTATTATTATAATAATTGGCTGAGTGACCTTGGACAACTCACTTTACCTTTCTTGGTTTCTGCTTCACCAATAGCAAAAGAAAATCTCAGAAATTCTTTAAAGTAGGTGTGTGGTATAGTAAATTGGAGTCTTCAGAAAGATCCAGGTTCAAATCTTGCTTCTGACACTTATTAGTTCTGAGCAAATTTCTTCTGAGCCCCAGTTTCTGCAGTTCCAAAATGGGAATAAGGATATTTACCTCACAACAGGGTTGTTATGATGATCATATAAGACAAGCTGAGTGCACAGAGTATCACAGATGTTAACTCCTTTCACTGTCATTTTCCCTTTCAGCTCATACACTATATGATATTGTTCTGTGCAGATGGAAAGTTAATTCCTCCTAGAAAAATGTAACTACCAACAGAGACTAATCATAATCAGGATGCTCGAAGGATACATTTGAGATTACAGAGTCTGGAGCATTTTGTTATGGTGTAATTTCATTTGATTTGGAAAAACTCTTTATGACCATTTGATATTCTTTCAGACCTAGCTAGAGCCTTTGGCTCTTTAACTCCTGTGGGCCACTTTGATGGCCTGTGGTGTGTGGGAAAGCAAGGAAGGTCAAAATCATGGGTATCTCTGTAGCACCAGACTGAAGATTGTGTGCTTGCTGTGTTCCTAGAACTAATGCTTTATCCCATTTATTATTCACAAAAAGTCACATAGATGGGTACTATTATTCATATTCTGGGTTTACAGATGAGGAAACTGAGGCTCAGATTGATGAGGTAACTTTCCCAATATTACACAGCTAATAAACACTGAATTTTCATTCATTTCCATGTCTATTTTGATTCAAACATATTCTCTTAACTGCTAAATTGCATTGCCTCTTCCTGGAAAGTGTCTGTTTTATAAAAGACACACAGACTTTTGAGATTTTAAAGAAATGTTTTCACTAGATAAATGAATAAACAAAATGTGGTATATCCATACAGTGGAATTCAGCTGTAAATGCAATACAATTCAGCCATAAAAATAAATGAAATTCTGATACATATTACAACACAGATGAATGTTGAAAAGGTTATGCTAAATTAAAGAAGCCAGACACAAAAGTCCATATATTCTATGATTTCATTTTTATGAAATATTCAGAAAGATTAATTCCATAGAGACAAAAGATTAGTGGTTGCCAGGGAGTGGGGAGAGAGGTTAACGAGGAGTAGTTGCTGAATGGGTACAGGGTTCCCATTTGGGGTGGTGAAACAGTTCTGGAAGTAGATAGTGGTGATGGTTGCACAATACTGTGAATGTACTTAATGCCATGAAGTATACTGCTCAAATGGTTAAAATGGTAAAATTTATATTATGTATATTTTACCACAATAAAAATCAATCAATCAATCAATTGATTAATCAATCCATTGGTCCCTGATTTTTTTATGCCTAACTACGGGTTTTGCTCCTTTAAAGCATGTATGCATGTCTCCACTCATGGTTAAAAATGAGATTGCACTGTTGCAATCAAGCACATAAGCAGAACATTGTTTGGTCTGGCCCTAGAATTGGTTATAGCTTTGTAACCATTTAACACTCTAGGCTCATTTCCCTTCTCTTTACCCTAACTCCCTACTTTTCCTTCCTTGTTCCTCCTTGGACCTGGAGTCCCCTCTCCCTTTCCCATCAATTCAAATTTTGCCCATCCTTCGTAGTCCAGCTCGTCCATGAAGACTTTCCTGATTATTTCTTTTCCTCTGCCTCTAGTCAAGAAACCCAGAATGACTGAGGTAGGCCCACTTTATTTTAAAATTAGCATTAAAAGTTAACATGACACAACTGTTTCTAAAACAACACTGGTTCTCAGACCAGTGTCCTTTCTATTAACACTTCAGTGTCTTGCTCAATATTTAGAGTTGTCACATGAATTGGCATATTATTTCACATGTGTATATATGTTCTGAGGGAGTTCCTGTCAGGTAGCCTTATTTCTCTGGTAAGACACTCACTCCTGGTAATTCCTATTCCTTACACTTCTTTGAATCACCCACCATGTGTTCGTACATAATAGATGCCCAAGAAATACTTATGAGAGATCTACAAATGTCCACGATTGGCCCCAAAACTATTGCTGACATGTAAAACAGGATAGTGTAACCCATCACTCCATCAGAAAGGAAACATCTGTTTATTCTACTGTATTTTCAGTTTCTAACAAATTAAAATCAGATGAGTTCTTGCTCGTGAAGCAAGGAGCAGAGAGACACCTTTCAAGAAGCAGCAAGAGCATATATGCTCTGAATCAAAACAGACATGAGAGTAAATTCCAATTCAGTATTTATTAGCTATGTAATCTTGGGCAAGTTTTCTCACCCCTCTGAACCTCAGTTTCCTCAACTGTAAACATGGGGATATGAATAATAGTAAGTACCTTTGTTGGTTTGTTGTGAATATTCATTGAGATAATGCAAGCATTAATGCTAGGTTAATAACCACTTCATACATGTTAGTATTTATGAATATCCATTACTTCCCCAAATCTTCCTAGGGAAACAGTTTATTCACAGTCCTAGGACTTAGGGAACATTCAGCCTAGTTGTATATAGTGTGGTAGGTTCAACGATTTGGTCCTAAATAGTGGTATCAGGACACAAAGATATAGATAATGAGGCTCAATAATCAATTCCAGGAAAATGTAGGCTGATGTCACGATACTGTAATTATGACCTAAGAAGTCCAATTAGCTGGGCCAACCAGATTTTTTTTTTCCCAATAATGGCAGTGTTCCTAACCCTGAGAACAAAAGTGAGACTTGAAAGAAGTGTTAGTTTGCATCCTGGCCAATGAACAAGGGATCTGCTGGTGGCTTTCCAGCTGATAATAGAGAAATCACTGGGGAGGAATGAGATGGCATTCCCAGTGTTTAACCATAAGAATAAGCCTTTTAATTCTCTAAGCCCTTTGGATGTCTTGGACACATGGTTATTCATCAATTTTCTTCAAACATCTGATTGCCCATGCATGCCAAGACAGCTGCCCACATTTTGGTAGACTGGCTTGTGCCTAGGCATAGGGATTTGAGGTTGAAAGAGTGAAGTTATATGAGATGGAAAAAAGTATAGAAGTCAGAACAAGGAATAGTCTTGGGAATGAAGACTTGTAATCTTTGTAAAAATTAGCAACGCACACATATAGTTCTTTCAGACTGGCCTTGCTCAGGAATCCAAACCTTTGTTAGTATTGCTTGAAGGTATAGAAAGGCATACGATTTCTGGGATTGCAAACCCACTGCTGGCAGACAGTTGGTTGCTTTCATAATGCACAATCTCCACTTGAAGGATTAATTTCCTAAGGTCAGGTAGAATGGTTTGTTCGCCCCCTTGGGTGAGCTGTCTCTAGCCCTTCTGTGATATGCTGCTATTCTCAAAAGTCATGCTTAAAAATGAGATTGCACTGTTGCAAACAAACACATAAGCAGAGCTTTGTTTGGTCTGGCCCTAGAATTGGTTATAGCTTTGTAAACAAAGGTAGGCACTAATCTGATTATCAAGTTTTGAAAATAACAGCTGAAAGCTTAAATTAGTTAAACTATAGTATGTAAAAGCATGAAGGGAGTGGGCAGGAGAGATGAGATTTTTATTGTCAAGCTGAACTTTACAAGATAAGAGAGAGACATAGGATAGCCTGCTTGACTCAGGCACTTTCAAATGGCTGTCTCTGATTTTTCACTCATACCCAACTTCCCCTGTGGCCACACACCTGCCCTCTCTCCCTGCCAAAAAATGTTGGGAATCAGATCTTTTAATCAGTACCTCTGACTCTGAGAGTTAGTGGGATTGGTGGGGCAGGAAAGAGCTGAAGAACCTTTCGTGAAAACCAGGAGTGGGCTACAAAGCAGCTCAGAAAGCTAGGCGGAAGCCTGGGGCTACAGCTCTCTGTAATTTTTGACTAAATTAGACCAACAGCTTCTGAATCCCACATCACATTCCTGCTGGCTTTTAAGTTTATAGAAATAACTCCACAATTAACTGAAAACCAATATTAAGACCTGCACAATGTCCCCTCTCATTGTATTCGATTTTTGGCTGACCTTTGCCCTTTTCATCCTCCTTTCCTTTTTGATCTACTCTTCTATACCACATTTGCTCCCTCCACGGTCTCTTCCTCTTCCTAGAGTAATTAACCTCAGAAATTCAGTTGTTAGCAGCCCAGTTCAAGCCTCACCCTCACCCTCCCGAATTTTGATAGCTATATGTTGTGGGAGCCAAATCCTATTCTTCCACATGTTTACAGATAACCCTCTCTTAACCATAGCTTTCAAAGTAGTAGACAGGTCTCGTGGATGATGGCAATATACTTAGAAAATGAACATATTTTGATCCCAGGGTTGAGAGTTTACTCAGCCCTCAAAGCCCAGAGTGCAGACTTCAGATACCTTTACATTATTCACAGCATCTGTCCTGAACTGTTCTCTCTGACCTGCCTTGCACTCCACCTCTTGGCCTCCTTTTAATCTTTTTGGCTTCTGACCTCATAACTCATTTTCCCCTCTCCCAGTCTTGCTTTGGATCTGATTCATGCTACAGCTGTTCTGTTTTTTAGCTATCTTATTTTCTCTGCAATAATAATTTCTCTGCAATAATAATTTCCAAGGCTCCATATTTTACTCAGAGTAAAGGCTAAAATTCATACAATGGCCCACAAGACTCTACATAATCCTCTTGCTATGCTGCAGTTGATTGCCCTAGATAAACACCTTAGTCGATTCTCCTCCAAACCCACGCCCAGGACCCTTATACGCAATCACCCCCTCTAACCTTGTATAGCTCTTCTTCCTGGAACTCATTTAACACTTACCATATATAGCTCTGTAATGCAGTATTTTCACATTCATTCATTCACTCCATAGATATTTAGTGCTTTTTATGTTAATATTATACTGGGAAAATACAAATAAAATTATTCTCCAGGACAGCATTGGAGAGTTCATTAGAATGTCTGTGGTGATGGAAATGCTCTATATCTGTGTGGTTCAATTCAGTAGCCAGTAGCCATTTATGGCTATTAGACACCTGAAATGTGGCTACTTCTACTGAGGAGCTGAAATGTAAATACTATTTTATTTTATAATTTTAATTAATTAAAGTTTTAATTTAAATGGTCACATGTGGTTAATGGCTACCATGTTGGACAGTGCAGACCCAATGTATATACCTACAAATGGACTTGCTTAGTTGAAAAGCATGTGCATTTACAACTTTACTATATATTGGCAAATGTTTTCCAAAATGGTTGTCTGTGTTACCCCAAAAATGTAAACAAAACTTAAATATTCAAGAAGAAATGAAAATATCACCAAATTATGATTATAGGCATATAATGGAGTACTAAATAACAGTTAAAATGAAAGAAATAGAAATATAATATAGATGAATATTAAGACATAAATGAAATGAATGAAAACAGCAAGCTGTAGAATGATGTTTCATATAATTTAAATAAGGTTTAAAAACATGTAAAACACTCTTATGTTTCTGAAAAATGCAGTAAAAATGTAGACATACATAGGAATGACAAATATCTAAAATAGTTCATTAAAAAATAAAGTTATTTTTCTTCCAGGAACTTATAATCTACTAGTGGGGGGTGGAATGGACAGAGGGCAGGTCAAATTCATATATTTACACAAATAACTATACTTTATAAAGGCCGTGAGAGGAAAAAATGCTTTAGAAGTTTATGGAGGAAGCACTTTCATATTTGTGTTTGTGTATTTAGAAAAGATTTTAATAATTTAAGGATCAAGGCTTGGCTTGGATGCAGTGATTCAGACAGAATGGGCAATAGCTGCTGTATCCTAGGGTTTGTAAGTCTGAATGAGAGTCATGCAACAGGGGATGTATCTGAGCTTTCTGTCATTGAACCTACCTAAACATCCATTGGGCTGTGTCTTATTCATCCTAATATGCAACAATGCCTTACAAGTACACAATAACATAAATAAAATTTAGAATTTATAATAAATACTACAAAGGAAAAGAAAAGAGTGCTATGAGAAAGATTAATGGGGAAGCCTAAATTAGATGAGTATTCAGGGATGGTCAGCATCCCTCACTAACGTTATTTAAGCTAAGATCTGATGTAGTAGTTAGCCACAGAAACATATGGGAGGAAGAACATGTTAGACAAAGGGAAATAAGCCTGGAAATAAGCAAATATGCAGGTCTTGAGTTGCAAAAGGGTTTGGTACAGTCAAGGAAATGCAAGTGTAATTAGAATGTAATAAGCAAGGGAAAAGGCGGGTTGAGTTGGGGCTGGAGATGGAAACAGAGCACACCACACAGAATCTTAAGGGCCAGCTTGAGAATTGTGAAAGGCAAGTGAAGGGTTTTAAGCAGAAGCATTTACTTGAGCAGACCTGCATTTTGAAAAGATCATTTTAACTGCTCTGTAGAGAATGCACTAGAAAAGAACAGAGATCATTCAAGATGATGTAGCTAGAGATGACGGTGGCCTGAAATATGAGTGGAGACAGAGAGACAAGGGCAGATTAGATAAATGTAATATGAGATAAAAATCAATGAGATTTGGTGTGGAATTGAATATGGAGGGTGAGGGAGAGGAATGAATCAAGGCTGATGGGCAGGTTTCTCCTTGAGCAATTGAGTGGATGGTAAAACGATTCACTGAAATAGAGAACAATGGAGAAGGATAAGGTTGGTTTTTGTGGGAAGGGAAAAAGGGAACACCTTGTGTTGAGTTTAAGATACCTCGAAAACATCCAGGAAGAGCTATCAAGTAGACAGCTTGGTTGCAATAATCTCCTAATTGATGTCCCTCCATTTCTTCTTGCCTCTCTACAGCAGCCAGTCATCCTTTTAAAACATAAGTTGATAATGTCTGTCCTCTGCCCCCAATCATTCAAAGGCTCCATATTTTATTCAGAGTAAAGGCTAAAATGCTTACAATGGCCCACAAGACTCTACAAGATCTGCCCATTCCCTTTTTTAACATTCTAACATAATCTACAACTCTACCTCTCATTGACTTCATTCTAGCCTCTTTGCTAAAACATACCAAACTCCCACTGCAGGGCTTTTGCATTAGCTGTTCCTTCTGCTTGGGACATTTTTCCTCTAGATATTTATAAGGCTAATTTTCTCATTTCCTTCAAGTCTTGGCTCAAATCTCACTTTCTCAAGGAAGCCTATCTTGACCACCCTATTTAACATTGCAACACCCTTCCCAGGACTTTCAACTCCTTATCACCCAGCTTTTTCCTTTATACTATAGCACCCATGACTTTCTAGTATACTATATTACTTACTTAATTTATGTATTTCCTTTTTCATCCTTCAATGTAAGTAAAATAAAAGCTGTTTTCTGTCTGCTTTGTTTAATGATGAAGCCAAAGTGCCTATAACAGTGGTTGGCACACAGTGGGCACTCAATAAATGTTTGTTGAATGAATGCATGCAAAAGTGGATCTGGAACTCAGAGCAAAGGTCTGGTCTAGAGATGTAAATTTGGAAGTCATCAGTATATATGGGATCATTAACTTTGGAAATGCTTAAGATTGACTAAGATATAAAGAAAAGAGAAGAGGGCCTAAGGCCAAGCCCTGGGTGGACTCTAACATTTAGAAGTAAGAGGAAGCTAAGTCACTAAAGTAGGGTAGGAAGAAGCATCCAGAAAGGCAGAAAGAGAGTACACAACTTTGTCAAGTGCTGATGAGGGATCCAATAATAAGAGGGATAAGAAGTTACTACTAAACAGGTATATGAAAAGGTGATCAACATCATTGGTCATCAGAGAAATACAAATGAAAAGTACAATGAAATATCATCTCACCCCAGTTAAAATGGCTTTTAACCAAGACAGGCAATAACAAATGCTGACGAGGATGTGGAGAAAAGGGAACCCTCATACACTGCTGGTCAGAATGTAAATTAATATAACCACTATAGAGAACAGTTTGGAGATTCCTTACAAAAAAACTAAAAATGAGGCCAGGCACAGTGGCTCAAGCCTCTAATCCCAACACTTTGGGAGGCCAAGGTGGGCTGATTGCTTGAGCTCAGGAGTTTGAGACCAGCCTGGGCAACATGGTGAAACGTCGCTACAAAAAATAGAAAAATTAGCCAGGTATGGTGGCTTACGCCTATAGTCCCAGCTACTTGGGGAACTGAAGTGGGAGGATTGCTTAAGCCTGGGAGGTCGAGGCTGCAGTGAGCAGTGTTTGTGCCACTGCACTTCAGCCTGGGTGACAAAGCGAGACCCGGTCTCAAAATAAACTCACAAACAAACACTAAAAATGAAGTTACCATACGATCCAGCAATTCCATTCCTAGGTAGATACCTCAAAGAAAGAAAATCAGAAAACTGAAGAGATATCTGTACTCGCATGTTTGTTGCAGCGCTATTCACTATAGCTAAGATTTGGAAGCAACCTAAGTTCCATCAACAGATGAATGGACAAAGAAAATGTGGTACATACACACAATGGAGTACTACTCAGTCATAAAAAAGAATAAGATGCTGTGATTTGCAACCACATGGATGGAATTCGAGGTCATTATGTTAAGTGAAATAACTCAGGAGTGGAAAACCAAATACCACATGTTCTCACTTGTGAGTGGAAGCTAAGCTATGGGTATACATGTCATACAGAGTAGTATACACAGGAACAATGGAAGCTCAGAAAAGGGAGGGTGAGAGGGTGATGAGGAATGAAAAATTACCTATTGGGTACAGGGTACACTGTTCCGGCAACAGGTACACTAAAAGCCTAGACTTCACCATTATACAATTCATCCATATAATCAAAAAACAGTTGTAACTCTAAAGCTACTGAAATAAAGTTTTTTTAAAAGAGAAAAAAATTTTTAAAAAGAGGTAGAGTTGTAGATTACATTATAAGAATAACTGCTCTGTTTCACAAGATTAGCATGAAGATCAAATGAAATGATAAGTTATGTAATATCTGGGTCGTATTTCTCCAGCAGGAGCCACCAAATCTTAGAGACAGGCAGGAGATATCTATTGCCTTTCCACTGCGGCAGGTGGAGTTGCCTGGGGTAGGGGTGAGGGTTTGGATGAAGTGGAGTTACGGGAACTGAGGTTGAGATCAGACCCACTCAGCTTCCATAGGCTGCATAGTGATTTGTGGCTGCCCTCAGCCTTGCACAGGCCTTTTAGCTTACTCTCAAGCTAAGACTTATGGGTTGCCAACCCTCATAATTTCTCCAGGCGGAGGGAAGCTCATTCTATTTCCCTGGAGGTCCCTTTTCTTCTCTTCCTTCACTCAAAGTGTCACAGCCTCCTCTGGGGATTGCCTCTCTCCACCCCTAACACCTCCTATAAATCTTGGCCATGGGTTTTCAATTTATGCTAACAGCATACATGATAACACTTTGGAAAAATCTGATTTATAGGCATTATTATTGGCTGCTTATTAGGGGCACAGCACTGTGGTAGTTGCTGTCTTAGATGAACAAGACTTACTTGCCCACAAGAACTGTGCATCTCGTGGAAGCAAAAATTATACATACTCATGCAACAAATATTTATTGAACACCTATTATATACCAGGCATTGTTCTAGGCCTCTGGGATATATCAGTGAACAAAACATAAAGATCCCTGCCATCATGTAGTTTATATTATTTGAGAATACAGTGAACTATAATACACACACTATGATACAGAATAATGTGTTAATTGCCGTAAGTAAAGTACAAGGACAATTCTGTGTGTTCAGATTTAGCAGTACCTGGAGAAAAAACAGCACAGTGCAAGGGGGTGAGCATAAGTTTGGGAGTGGACCTGGATCCAAGTCTCCCTTGTGTTACGTTATTAGCCATGTGCCTTGGATAAGTGACTTAACTTTGCTGATCCTAATCTTTAAAATGTGGGTAAATGATACATATCTTATAGGGCTTTGGTAAGAATCTGTGATAAACCATGCAGAACAGGCCCAGAACACTTAGTTCCTTTTTCATTCTACTCGGTGAACTCCACCTGTATCTCATTCTTTTAAGACCTTCAGATTTTCTAACTAAGGGTCTGAAAAATAAGCAAAATATTTAACATCTCTGAATCTCAGTTTCTTTATCTGTAAACTTGGGATTATGATAATTATTCCCAGTGTCAAGAGTTAAATGAGATTTATAAAAAAACTTCTAACATAGTTCCTGTCTCATGGAAGTCATCAATAAATGGTCATTGGCTTCATTTATTCTTCTTTCTGCCTTGTCTAAGTCACCTACATAGCCTCATACCCAGTGTCCAAAAGTGACTTAAAAGTTTCAATTACCAGGTGTTTGCTGATCAAATGAACTTGGCAGAGATACTGTGAGGATTAAAGGAGATGTGGTACTCATGTGCCTGGCCCAGTATCTACACATAAAAGAGGTTCATATTATTTGTTCCTGAGAAGTTTAACTGAGAAATTATTCAAGTCCAAGACACCATGAGTGATTCAGGAGGACTAGTCATATTCCCCCAAAATCATAAGACTCACTTTTCTGAGAAAGCAAAACAGCAGAGTGGAAGAAACAAAATAAAGGTGGACTAGGAGAGAGGCAAGAAGTACTCAGTAGGTAGAAGTTGGGAACTTGGCAATAATTAAGAATGTCTACCTTTTGAATGGCTGTTCATTTCTGCAATTGTGATACTAATATTGAGGCTATGTAAAGACAAAAAACTGCTTATCATCTAGAGAAACACACTGAAATACTTATGACTGAAAAATGTTTAAGTTGTTGGACATTTTTATTTAAATCACATTAAACTTTTAAATTTGGGAATTTGGGTACTCTGGCAGTAATCAGGTTTTCTAGCAAAACATGCATGGCCCAATTGATACAATGCAAGCACATACGCTTATTTAAAAAGTTATATTCTAGCCAAGGTCATTCTCCAATTCCTATCCTATTCCAATCCAAACACACACTACTAATTCAATTTATCAAGATTTATTGAGCATCTACTATATATATACATATATGTGTGTATATATTGTGTGTATATATATATAGTAGATATATAGTGTATATAGGTATATATACATATATAGTGTATATATACACATATATATACACACACATATAGCAAGTGTTTGTTAAATTGAATTGAGTCACTTACGGCACCATGTCAATTCCCAGCCTTTGTACACACACACACACACACACACATATATATGGGAATTGACATGGTGCCCATAAGTGACTCAATTCAATTTAACAAACACTTGGTATGTGTAAGTCACTAAAATATGACTTCTGTCTTCATGCCATCTAAATCAGGGGGACGGAACTGTGGCAAGATCTGAGATGTATAGACAATGATATAGGGCAGTAAAAAAATGATTGAGATTCTCAAGGTCTATTTTTGGTTGGATGGAATGTCTAATTACAGAAGAAACGTTACTGCTTATAAAATGGTCCTTTTTTTCAAGGAAAAGCATAAAAAAATAAACATTACTAAACAAGAATAAATATCCCTAGTCATAGAGGCATGTAAGTTTGGAAATTAGAGATGAACAGGATTTGTGGATTGGAAGAGATGTGAAATTCGAGATTTGATTTTGCTGATGAATTAACTATTGGTTGAAATGGCAAACAAAGCAGTCATTATCCATATAAAGGATAATAGTAAATAATAAATGTTCAGAGTAACTGAAGCAATAAAAAAGATTGCAATAAAATTTTGGTTTTTCCCTTCCATTCCAAATTAGGTTGAAAATGAACATAATTTGCCAGCTATTTTTGGTTGCAAAGGCAAAAAGCCAAAAAAAAAAAAAAAAAGGCAGTGAAGAAAGGAGGGGTGAGCGCTGGGGAGAGTTAAGTTGCGTGCCATTTAGCACTTCTAACCATTAACCAAAGGTAACCCAATCAAGCACCCTGGAAATGTAACAATACTGAAATTGATTAGACAATCTTAACTATTATCAAATGGTAGAGATAAAATACAATTGCATAATTTTTTTTTTTTATGAATGTTCTGCTTGTAAAAATCCACTTTACTGGTTGTAGTTAGTAAGTACGGTTTCTATTTTGTCAACCCCAAGAATAAAATCAACTCCATTTCAAAAAGTAATGTTTCTCACAGGCTCAGATCTGCATTGAAAGTTCCAGGACAGGACTCCATGTCTAAAATCAGCCCCTCAAAATACCCCAAACATTAGTTTCCACTGAGAATGTACTTAAAGGCAGAAGTTGCATCTGCCTTTCACTTCAAGGAAGCAAACTAAAGCTTTAAAAAACCCTTCATATGGTAAGGTAGTGATCCTAGCCAAAGAACAAAGCAACCCAGGATCTGTCTCCTGGCCACCAAGAATAAACAAGAAGGAGGGAACAGCTTTACAAACAAAGCAAAAACCAACTATCCTCCCTTTCTGCTTTCTTCATCCAACTTGGCAGAATCTCAGAGTTTTCGGAAAGATTTTGGAACATAAAAGATATGTGCTTAAGATAAAACTTGAATTTTGCTGAGACTCAACACTAAGGTCCTTCCAGAAGGCTTTTTTTTCCCCTGATGTTTCAAAAAGATACTTTTAATTTTTTTGAGCAATTTAAGTCATATATTAAAAGCTATATCATCAACAATTCATTTCCAATGAGTGATTATGAGAAAAAATGCTTTAAATTAAAACAATATTCTATGATCAACAATCATTTGTTTCTGATTCAAGATTCTTTGATTTCAATTTGACACATTTATTTGCCACTAGGCTTTTTGGGGTTCAGAGAGTTGCTTCATAAATCATGTCCCTATGTAAAAACCATATCCATTTTCCTCCATCAAGAGCAACAAGACATTTACAGGAAAGAATCCAGATGTAAATTCAAATATTTGAGTGGATATGATTTATATTTCCATTTTATATAGAAATTAACTGCATTTTATATAGAAATTAACTTCATCTGACCTGTTACCCAGATAGATACTAACCATGGGTGGGGGACGAATGTTCCTATGTTACTAATAGTCTCTCCAGCATGGATTAAGTGTCTAAACTAAGCTAAACTAAACCTAAATTAAGCTAGTACACATCATAGACATAAAGAGTAAATACCTGTTCCTAACTACTGACTCTTAAGGTAGGGTTTTATTTACCTGGTTTTGAGTCCTCCAAGTAAACAAAAGTTGCTCTACTTGTTTTTAATCCATACTAACTAAAACTTCAAGTACTATGTTCCCTCCTCAATCTTTCCCATCCCATAAGACTTCATTAACCAAACAAATCTGTTTTCAGATGACTTTTAGTATGTAAAAATGAAGAGTGGATCTTACCACTCATCATCCGTAAATAAAACAAAATTACCAAAGCAGTTGAAAGCTGAAATAATTTCAGTTTATCTAAATAAAACACATGTAGTCATCTTCTGGAACTGACGGAAGGGCATGAGTTATAGCACCATCTGGAATTGTGGACAAGGCAGATACATGTTCAAGCTTAAATTAATAAAAGCTGAGCAATAGCTAACAACCCAAGCATAGGAGATCAGCATTAATGAGATTAACTCTTAGACTACTGTACATTTTCTTAACCTTACAAAACCAGGTGTGAGCTTTTTATCCCTGCCCCTTATGCAAATGACGTGCATTTAATGGAGCGTGGTACAGTATGGCTGACAGTGACATTTGATAAATACAGGTGGGGCTAATGTAAATTTTGTGGGTTGGTGATTATTGCCCTGGGTCAAGAGATTTGGGAGGAATCCATGATCAAGGCTGTAGTGGCACGCTGCCTCCAATAGCATGATGTTAATTTTCATCATCTTTGTCACAGATGTGGAGCATTTGCCTAAAATCAAGTGATTCTCAACTCTGGCTGCACATTAGAATCACTTGGGGGAGCTTTGAAAATTCCTTTGCCCAGGTCCCACCACAGATAAATTAAATCAGATTGTCTGAAGGTGGGACTCAGGCATCCACACTTTTTAAAGCTCCCCACACAATTGCAATGTGCAGCCAAAGTTGAGAAACACAAGTCTAAATGTGATTCACCAGGATTTGAAGCAACACAATAGGGGAAACCAGAAACACCCCCGCACCCCCACACACCGTGGCACCAACATTTAACTGGAAGGTCAGCTGGCTCTCCTGCATGGGGAACACCACCTTGCCCACTGGAGCCATGTGGATACTGCCTTCCCCTTGGAGAATATAGCCATCATTTAATGAACAGAGAATTTATTATGTGCCAGGCAGCGTGTGTGAAGCGCTTCATGTGCTGCTCTGTTTCATTTGATCTTTACAACATCACCATAGAGAATATATTATTATTTCCCTTTTACTAAGAAGGAAACTGAGACAGGACAGGTGAAATGATTTTCTTAAAGTCACTAAACTAGTACTCTTAACTCCTCTGAAATGAAAAAAATTACTGTCTTTCACAAACTGTCCAGAGGCCTAGGCTCTCTTTTGTTACACTGTTTTCCCACCAAAAAGGTTTCTTCTCTTTGGAGAGAGCCTGACAGCCTACCAATAAATAATGTACTATACCAAAAATATCAGCATAAACCCACGAAATATCACCCATTTATACAGTGGTATGTAAGTAAGTCCTCACTTAACATCATCAATAGGTTCTTGGAAAGTGTGACTGTAAGTGAAATGATGTATAATGAAGCCAATTTTACTCTAGGCTAATTGATATAAACAAGAGTAACAAAAGTTAAGTTCCTACAGCATACATCTGGTCAAAGCCACCAAACTTCTAAATAAAGATCCAAAACACTTCTAATATTAAACATTTAAATAAGTGTGAGCTATACATAAATTTAAGAAAAGTTAATAAGAACAAGAAAGAGAATTATTTGCCCAATTTTTGGTGAATCGGTGAGTGACAGCGGTCGTAGTAATGGTGGATCAGGTCAAGATATAAATGTTTGCAAAGTGAAATCATAAGGAGCACCTCCTGCCACCCAGCAGTTCCAGAAGAATCACAAATGTGGCAGCTTGTTGAGTGCTTTCCTGTAGTGTCATTTATTGTTATATTTGTATGGTTATCATATAGTTTACAAATTTTTATTTTCCAATAATTTGTATTCCTTCATTTAGTTATTTTCCAACCCGCTAATTCCAGCTCAGGGTCGTTGGTTGCTGAAGCCCATCCTGGCAGCACAGGGGGCATGCAAGGTGAGAACCATCCTGGACAAGATGCCATCCCTTCGCAGGGAGCACTCACACACCACCCACTTACACTAGGACAACTTGGACACCTCATGTGTATAGCTGTGGGAAGTGGGAGGAAAGCGCAGTACCCAAAGAACCCACGCAGACACGAGTAGGATGTGCACCTTCCACATAGACAGTGGCCCTGGGGAGAATCAATTTTTTTCCTCATTAACATTTTAATGGCCGGGCGCGGTGGCTCAAGCCTGTAATCCCAGCACTTTGGGAGGCCGAGGCGGGCGGATCACGAGGTCAGGAGATCGAGACCATCCTGGCTAACATGGTGAAACCCCGTCTCTACTAAAAATACAAAAAAAAACTAGCCGGGCGTGGTGGCGGGCGCCTGTAGTCCCAGCTACTCGGAGGCTGAGGCAGGAGAATGGCCTGAACCTGGGAGGCGGAGCTTGCAGTGAGCCGAGATCGCGCCACTGCACTCCAGCCTGGATGACACAGCGCGAGACTCCGTCTCAAAAAAAAAAAAAAAAAAAAAAA
>NC_037689.1:106365499-106405349 GCF_003255815.1 Theropithecus gelada
ATGGGGGCAGGGAGGGTGCCGCGGAAGCCGACTCCCCCCCCACCACCCCAGCCCAAAAAACAAAGCCAGCGACTCCCAAAAAAAAAAAAAAAAAAAAAAAAAAAAAAAAAAAAACATTTTAATGAAATGGCATTGAATAGGACCTGCTGTATATACAATTTACCACACGTTTAAGCAACTCCTAATTAAGAGCTGCATTTCCCAAACATTTGGTGATTATCTGTCTTTCAATGTTGGCCTTCAAGAAGGGAACTGAACTCAGGAACATGTCAGAAAAGGATCTGTCAAATCCACATTTGAGACTCACAGCCAAAAGCAAAGATTCCAGAGGGGTCAGTTACTTTACCTTACCTTCTGGTAAGTCTTATTGGCCACTATTCCCCAACTTAATAATGAGCATCTACTTCAGAAAGAAACATTAGTTTCCCAGAGTCAGTCATCTAGCATTGTTATTATGACTGGTAAATTTTTCTAGGGTATTGTTTCACAAAAATCAAGACTGAGGAGAGGGAATGAACAAATTCCATTTCTAACAGCACCCCACTGGGCTGGACATGTGTGAAGGATGGATGGCCCCAGGATACCAGATCAGACTGTTGTATGGTGAACTGAAGTGAGGCAACCCCAAGCAGGGAGGGCAGAAGAAAACCCATTAAAGCAGCTCTGAAGCCCCACTTCAAACAATGGGGTTGAGCTGCAGGCAGCAGGAAACAAGCAGCAGGCAGGCCAGGCTGGCTACAGCAATAAGGGAGTGCAGGAGGGGGTTGTTTTCTAAGCTCCAGGATGACCTCAGGTCTCAGAGGCAGAGTCCCAATCAGTCACCATATCCGCACAGCTGCAATTGTAACTCAAAAACAGTCTTTGTGTGTACAGTGGTCTATGGAGTGGAAAAGGCTGAGACTGTCACCCTGGTCTTTTTAGTCCCATCTGTACTCACAGATAACAATCCCCATTAGCAGTATTATCTTCAAATGCGTGAAGAGCATCAGCATAAATATAGCTAACATACCATTTCCGTGAATATGAATAGAATGGCAGGACCTGTACAGGGAAGATAATAATCTGTGATAGCTTTTCATTTTGCAAATGGATTTCCTTTATAGTAGGGCTATATTTTTTGGAAAAAAATTATATCTGCCTATAGGAAGAGAAAAAACATTAGAAATATGTACACCAATATGTTAGCCATGTTTACCTCTGGATTTTGGAATAACGGATTTTTTTAAAACCTATTTTCTTTTGTTTGCATGGGTTTTCTAAATTTCCTAAAATAAATATGTGTTCTTTGGGTCACTTTTATAAGCTTTAAAACTGTTTTTTTGGTCGTTCAAATTAAAAAAAAATAAAAACAAACATCTTCTTCGGAGTACTTTAATTTATCCTCAATTTCAAATATATCAATTGAGACAAGGGATTAGCATTTCTAAAGATAGAGAATGACACAATATAGTCATATATCCTTTGGGGGGAAAAAGTTCTATAAATAAGTCACAAGAGGACCTTGGCAAGGGCTCAATCCCAGTAATAGAACCAGTTCTAAACTCTAAAAGAAGAGTTGGCGAGGATACCAATTCTATTGAATTTCAGAATCCTGGCATATAAGAAACACTCATCTTTTTCTTCACCATCAGAATCTTAGCTTGGAACAATACTCAGGGTTTGGTTGCATTCTTTATGAGGACAGATGCGGTGGTATGATAGAGTCAACTCACACCAGCTTGAGGCAGTGGATTGTGTGCGTCTCCTCCCAACTCAGCATCCAGTGCCATGACATGGATAAGTTGAAATCAGCCTTGGTGGGAGTATTTATACCATGGAAATTGACAAAAGCTACAAATCAGGGCTTTCCCTTCCTCCCACAGAGAGCTGATTGTTAAATTTTCCCTCTAATTCAGCAGAGTCATTGTTTGTTTGTCGGATGCTTGAACTGGGCAGTGAAAACTTTTCATTTGTACCAAAGCAAAACTATATTGCTGTAAAAAATTCAGAGGTTGCAGTCAACCCAAGTTTAGCTCTTGGCTTTGCCATCAGTGAGCTGAGGTATTTCACTCCACCACCAGGCCTCAGTTCTTTTATCTCTACTATGAAAGGATTACTCTGTGATGTCTAAGGTCCCTTCTAGACAGAGACAGCTTATGATACTGAACTGGAGAGGCAGTGTTGTGCAATAATTAGGGGGCTCAGACTTTGGAGAAAAGATGGCCTTTGGTTTAGATCTTGGCTGTGCATTTATTAGCATCTGTGGGACCTCAGGCAAGTTACCTAACTTTTCTGAGCCTTCATTTCCTCATCTATAAAATAACGATAATAATAATACTTCCCTTATAGAGCTGTCATTAGGATTAGATGAGATCATTCTCAGCAATCATAGTAGCAGGCACCAATAAATGCTTGCTGTAATTATTCCTGTTCCCACTTGTCCCTGACCCAAAATATGTCTTAGAACCATAGGGAAATCTTGATTTGCTGAGATCTCCATGAGATGTTGCCTTGGCTCCATTAGATAGATGTTGTATTCTATTATAGAGGAATCAACACCAGAAATAGTGGTAACAATCCCTGCAACATAAATACAGATAATAGAAGGGATATGGGGGCTTAACATTTATTTTCCTCTATGCTAGGCATTTTATACACTATTTATCTTGTCTAATGCACACACTCCCTAGGTGAGCCACATGTTTTTCTGTTTGTTTTGGTTTTGTCCTTTTTACAGATGTGGACACTGGGGTTCAGAAATGTTAGCTAACTTGCTGAAGGATCTAAAGCTAATAATTGGCAGAGCCAGAAATCTCCAAAAAAGACTGCCCAGATACCATTGATGGTGTTGGGAAATTATACTTTTTCAGAAAGACAAAGATGGGAGAAATTCTGTTGATCAGAGGGCAGAAGGATAGATAAAAAGGAACTCTAAAACAAAAATGCTATCATAAATTGAAAAATACAATCTGCGGTATATATGGGGTAATGGAGTAGTGGTGGCTAAATTCAATAATTTTCTACCAAAATTAGCCTAAATCAGGAATAATATTTTGGAAAATTCACAGTTTCATCTTTTCTCTAAATATTTTGAGATGAAATCATGCCTATACATTTTTGTAGGGCAGTAATTCTCAAAATCTGTTTCTCAAACCAGCATTATCATCAATCACCTAGAAACTTGTAGGAAATGCACATTCTCAGGTTCTCATCCTAGACCTACTAAAGTCAGAAACTCTGAAAGTAGCACCCCCTTCCATCTCCAAGCTCTACAGGTGCTTCTAAGGCTACAGTTTGAGAACCAGAGTTGTAGGAATTGGTGGAAAGAATGAAAAAATAAATTCAATTCAGGCATCTAGATAAATCTATATATACATATATTGCCCTGACATGCTCATGGGTGGTGACAATATAAGTGGATATTTAAGGAGCTTCAGGTTCAAGAGAGATTTAAATCATTCATCTTCCCATAAGTAACAACTAAATCTTGCAGAATGCTGAGTTTCATGTCTCTTTGCCATACATCCCAATCTCCCAAAAAGCATCTGTAATTGATTTTTTTTGAAAGAGTGGTTCCGAAAAATAAATGAGGTCCAAAGGACCTTGGTACTTAGTACTGACTCCATTTCTGGTTTGGGGACAATGGGGGATGGTGATTACGTATAATTGACTGTCAAAATCCAACCCTTTCCTTCTCAAGAGCCAGAACTCGGGGTTTCAGCCAGCAAGGAGCAGGGAAAGTTTTGCTTAAGCTATAGAGCCTGGGCAAGGACAGTCAATCCCTTTGTAATAGCTTCTGTTCTGGCATTTAATTCTCTGTTCTCTCCACAATGAATTCTGCTGCAGCCAAGCTTAGCCTCAGGGGTCCCAATCGTCTCTCAGGTGCACATCCTAGCGCCTGGACTTTGCTTCATTTCAAGTCACATTACTGTCATTGTCCAAAGAATTGTGCCCTATTGACAGTTTCCTTTTCATTACTAAGGTGAAATTAAATGAATTTGTGTCCTAAAAAAATATAAGTCACTTCTATAAATGCTAACAGTGGCTATTTCTTGGGGTGGGGGGATGGAATGCTATTTGTTTCTTCTTTATACTTGTCTGTATTTTCTGATTTGAAAATAAATTACTGTAGCAATGGGTATAATTTAATTTTTAATTTATAAAATTTAGCTTTTAAACATAAAAATAAACAATATTTTAAAAGGAGATAACTCTCTCTCTGTGTGTGTGTGTGTGTGTGTGTATGCCTGTGTATATCTATGTGTATGTTAGAAGGGTAGCGCAGCCACACCTGGAGTGAATACAACCCTCTGATTGTAATCTACTAAGGCACTTGGCTGCATGGCTTCTGTGACAGATTGCACATGGAAATACCCTCACAAGACTGTACCTTGATTTTAAAGTCAGATATTTCAAGATTCAACAGGAAGCTTTGCTTGTAGAGGCACAGAAAGGAGACAAAAACAAGAACAATAAAAAAAGTTGTTTTCAACTGGGGATGAATAGTGATTTTATGGGCAAAGAAAAAACATCAAAGCTGTATCTCTTCAAGCAGCAAGAAACATAAATTAAACACACACTTCAACATGCACGCATACACATACACCCCACACAGAGGCAAGATAGTGAAACAAGATATCTATATATTCAATGCATGAGGCTTGTAATCAGAGATCATTTCTGCCAGGGAACATACTGGCAGGTAAAATACCCTTTGCAAATCGTCTGGGTAATTGCCATCTTAACACAAAACCTCTTTTTCCCCGATCAATGTGGCAAGGTCTTTGGGACACAGGAATTTTGGTCAGGATACTCTGCCTGCGGCCTTTCCTTTGGAGTCAGGTGAACGCAGGCATTCAGAGAAGTATTTCTGCGGCTGTCGTGAAGTGCGTGTGCACCCAAGTCTTGCTTACCTGCTGTTGCATTTTATTTCCTCTATCTCCACACAAAAAGAGAATGACATGCCTGATGCATAAGAAATGAACACTAAAGCTGTGTTGAATGTGAATACAACCCAACATTTTACTCTGTGGAATGTGAATAGCAAAGTGCTCCCCTCAAAAGTGGGCTTTTACATTGCCAGGCAGCAAGGAGTCAGTGTACTTTGCACGCATATTTCACAGATTCCTAGTGACAAACCTTTGATGAAGATATCACTGTAATCTCATTTAATGGACAAAGAAACTATTCTGAGAGAAATTAACCACAAGCAAGTCCCATATGGAGCACTTACTATGTTTCTAGCACTGGGTTGCATGCTAAATATTATCTCATTTAATCCTCACCACATCAGGGCTGAGACTAATACTGGAATATGCAGAGGTGTCCCAGGTAGTCCTTTAAAGCTACAGCATGAACCTATACACATCTATGGAACATCAACTTCATATTAAAACATTATTTTAAATATCTTAGCAAACACAATTACACTTCAGAGAAGACTACAAAATAAGTCTGAATTTTTAAGATAAAGCATGAGAATTACACTTATGGTAGGTGCTTTAGGCCATCATGCCATGGTCCTAAGGGGATTACATGCTTACAGCCCTCTGTCATTAGCATTGAGCTATGTATACCATGCTGCTTCTGGACAAGGTAGCAGGCAATTTTGCCTGTCATTTTAAGAGACTTGATAGAACTTTGGGCTTCTTTGTGGGGATGTCTTAACTAAGGGAATGTATTTTTGTTTTATTTCCTTGTATTAATCCCCCATCAGTGGAATCCCACCATATAGTTTCCTTGGCAACAGAATGACAGGACGCTGGTTGATGAGGTGATGGTGAAGGCAATGCCAGCATGGCTGAGCTATACAGGGTAGTAGTGATAAGAAGAAAAAAAGGCTAGACAAGTCCACTGTCCTCAGTGTTTCTAGGTCTTCATATCTTTCCCCCTAAGGCCTGGGTTCTACTCCTAGGAGCAATAACAAGCCAGGTCTCCTCAGAAAATCCTCAGTTGTACTCATGTAAATTTCCTTCTCTTTCCCTGATTATTGCTGCCCAAACAATCCTGAAATTCATCTTCTCTTTTTATCATGGAAGACAATGAGAAAACAAGCTTCAGTATACAGAATACCTCTTAGCTAGCCTTGCAAGATGGCTATCATTTCTGCCTCTGGGAGGCATATATGTGACTCAACCTACAGTTCGTTTAAAATTTTTTCAAATATTTGAATACCTGTATGGGAGGCTTTGTGTTAAGCCTCAGGAGGATGAAAAGAAGATTAGGAGAAAAGGCTAAAGGAATTCACAACACCAAAAGATCACTTCCTACTGAGGTAGCATTTAAATGAGCTTTAAAGGATGGGAAGAATTTCATTAGCTAGAGATTATAAGGTGAGGGAGAGGCATTCCAGAGGGAAGGAACAGCATAAGCAAACATTCAGTGGAGGAGGGGGTGGTGGGAAAGATCAAACCAAAAGAGCACAGGGCATATACAGGAAATGCAAGATAAGTACTCCAGGATGTCTGAGATTAAGAGTATATTATGGAAGTAGGGGGAAAGTAAACTAGAAAGATAGACCTTGAAAGGGTTTTAGTGTTAGGCTTAAGGGTTTGATTTTATTCAATTGACAAGGAGGCACCATTAAATGTTCTGATAGAAAGTGATGCTGGCCGGGTACTGTGGCTCATGCCTGTAATCCCAGCACTTTGGGAGGCCGAGGCAGGTGGATCACTTGAAGTCGGAAGTTCGAGACCAGCCTGACCAACCTGGTGAAATCCTGTCTCTACTAAAAATACAAAAATTAGCAGGGCATGGTGGCATGTGCCTGTAATCCCAGCTATTTGGGAGGCTGAGGCACAAGAATCGCCTGAACCCAGGGGGCAGAGGTTGCAGTGAGCTGAGATTGCGAGATTGTGCCCCTGCACTCCAGCCTGAGTGACAGAGTTAGACTCTATCTCAAAAATAAATAAATAGATAGATAAATAAACAAATAAATAAGTGATGTTATGAGAAGAGTAATTTAGAAATATTAATACAAGGGAGTAGGAAAAGGAAAGAGACCTTGCAGATGAGACAGGTTAAGGTGCTGCGTCAGATGCAAAGGGAATGTTAAGATGTGGTCTCTTCCCTCAAGAAGCATGTACTAAGATAAATTATAACTACCAGACACCATAAAATGTTTCCATGGTGCTCAGTACATTTCTATAAGTGCTTTATTAGATGACACTGATGATAACTTTTTCTTTTCACAAGTCCCATTTTCTGTGGCAACAACTATTACAGGCATAATATAGCCCTGAATTTTGAACCCTGTGACTTGTAACTCTTTCTCCTTTCCTTGTATATCACCTCCTCATTCACAGTAGGGGAAAAGAAAGGCTTCACAACTCTAGTCTTTTCCTTGGGATGCAGTTTAAATTCCTTTTTTTTTTTTTTTACTTCATTTATCAAACTAGGTCTTTACCAGGTAGCAAGGCTGGAAGCTGCCGTAGTCACTCCTTTCTCACTCCCAAATAACCTGTGCTAATTTCCTGAACAGACTTCTGAGATTACAAGCAAATATCATTTAGGAAGAAAAACATGCCATCTCTATGGCAACCTGAAAGTCTGACAGGGAACCCACCTTGAAATCACCAAACAATGGTCTCTTTGAGAAGTATCTAGGGCCTGGGTTAGACAATCTCTTATTAGGTGATTGGCTGTTTTTAGTGTATTTGCCTTTCAAACCCTCAAATATAAGTCATAACTCTTGACAACCCTACATAAGCTGTCTCTTTTCTTTCCACACCTCATTGATATATGAAGTTGTGATGTTAAAGAAAAACAGAAGCCGGGCGCGGTGGCTCAAGCCTGTAATCCCAGCACTTTGGGAGGCCGAGATGGGCGGATCACGAGGTCAGGAGATCGAGACCATGCTGGCTAACACGGTGAAACCCCGTCTCTACTAAAAAATACAAAAAATTAGCCGGGCGAGGTGGCGGGCGCCTGTGGTCCCAGCTACTCGGGAGGCTGAGGCGGGAGAATGGCGTGAACCCAGGAGGTGGAGCTTGCAGTGAGCTGAGATCCGGCCACTGCACTCCAGCCTGGGCGACAGAGCGAGACTCCGTCTCAAAAAAAAAAAAAAAAGAAAAAAGAAAAACAGAAGGTTCATTCACAGGGTGCACAATTATTGAGCACCCACTGTGTAAAAATCACTGTACTAAGTGCTCTAGAGACATCAAAATAAAAATTACAAAGTCATACCCCTTGAGATGTCAAGATCCATTCGGGGAGACCCAAGGGACAAGAGGATGGAGTGACTAACACTATCAGGTACCCATTTTGCAAGGACCACTGAAGGAGACACTGGCATTACAGAGATCACATGAATGGGTTTTCCAAGCCAGTTCTAATGACATTCTCAGTGCTGTCTCCACCTAAACTATCAAAAATGTTCAAGAAATTTCCGTTTTTATGATCCAAAATATACTGTCCAATAGTTTCTACACCTAGAAGCACACAAATAAAGGTTCTTTGACAGACAAGGTGCACTGGCTTTGGTTCAGAAAATGGAATCACAGTGTTTGTTTATTCATTCAATACATTTCAACTGAACATTGCCACATGCTATTTGGTACAGTGGTGAACAAGGTAGACAAGGTCCCTGGCCTCATGGAGCTTATGTTCTGGTGAGAGTACTCAAATAATACATAAATAAAAAAACTAGATAATTACAGATGGTGGACATGAACAATTAAGGCAATCACAGGGTGATATGACAGAGCCTGGCAGGGAGGGACCTACTTTAGACTGGGTGGACAGGGAATGCCTCCCTGAGGGGATGACATTTGAATGGACACCTGCCTGATGATAAAGAGTCAGCCATGCAAAACTCTTAGGGAAGAAAGTTATAAATTGAGGAAATAACAAATACAAAATAGAGGGAATAACAAAATCAGCAGATAATTAGCAGGCAGATAGTAATATTGATTTTGTGATAAGCACTTTTCAAATGCTTTACATAGTGAAGTTATTTAATTTTCATCACAACCTGATGAGGTAGATACTACTAATAACCCCATTTTTCAGAGGAGGAAACTGAGCCGAAGAGAAGCTAAAAAACACCTAAGATTGATAGCTAGTAAATGTCAGGTCAAGGATTGAAACCTAGGTGATCTTGCTTGAAAGTCTTTATCTAACTTAACCTTATGGGAGGGGAGGTGTTCAAACAATATAGGAATCTATCGTTGAGAGTTGGAATTTACATAACAAAGGCTGAAAAGTCTTATGAAGCAGCCTAGGAAGATATGGGGCTAAACCAGCCTCCCAAAGTGCTGGGATTATAGGTGTAAGCCACCACGCCTGGCTGATAATGACTTTTAAAAACTTTTCTCTTCCCATTCTATTGGTTATGATATAACTGATTTCTTTTTTTTTTTTTTTTTTTTTGAGACGGAGTCTCGCTCTGCCGCCCAGGCTGGAGTGCAGTGGCCGGATCTCTGCTCACTGCAAGCTCCGCCTCCCGGGTTCACGCCATTCTCCTGCCTCAGCCTTCCGAGTAGCTGGGACTACAGGCGCCCGCCACCGCGCCCGGCTAGTTTTTTGTATTTTTTAGTAGAGACGGGGTTTCACCATGTTAGCCAGGATGGTCTCGATTTCCTGACCTCGTGATCCGCCCGTCTCGGCCTCCCAAAGTGCTGGGATTACAGGCTTGAGCCACCGCGCCCGGCCTCTGATTTTTTTTTTTTTTTTAACTTCAGAGACTGCAGACATAATAAAGCAGAAGGCTTTCTTCAGCAGTCTGTTCTTTTGAATTCTGTCTATAAGCTGGTAACATAACATAAGGTAAGGTATCAGTACAATAAGGTGGCTGAAATGGAAAGCTAGGAGTCCTGATCCTTTCTAGAGGGTGGTGTTTCTGGAGCAGGCATGAGGGAGAGGGAGTACACTGAAAGAGCTTCAGAGTCCTAGGGACTGGATCTGCACTAGAGATAAGTAGTTTGAATATGGTTCAAGACAGAGCTGAATTCCAAACCATTCTGAAAGCAGATCTGTCCATAGTGTTCAAAAGATATTATCTCCAAGTCCTTGCCAATCAGTTATTCTCTCCCTTTCTTGTGTCATCAACCTTTTATTCTCCACTGGCTCCTTCTCCACCTTGTAAAAAATGTGAAAGTCTCCTCCATCATTTTATTTTATCCTCAAGCCAATCCCATGTGGTGGGCCATATCATTATCCTCATTTTAGAAATTAGACAATTGAGGGCCAAAGAATAAGTAAATTACCCAAAGCCACACAGCTAGTCAGTGACCGGAGCTAGGACTCTCATCCAGATCTGTCTGACACCAAAGTCCTTGTTTTTAACCATTCTGCTAATATTGCCTTCTTATCTAATTCAGGCAAGCTGCAATTGCAGGTATTTTTCCTATTATCCTGTCTTGCAAGGTAATGAAGGATAACTGTCTACACTATTCCTGTAATACTCTTTCCTGTACCAGAAGATTCATGATTATGCCTATCTCTGGTCATTTCTTCTTAAAATTAAATACAGGTGGTTTAGTGTTTAGACTCTATTTAGCAGATCTTTAATTAAATCAGCCAAAACTTATTAAGTGCCTACTAGGTGCCCACTTTGTGTTTCAGGACTCAATACAACAAGTTCTTGGCTTGAAGTGGGAGCAATGTATCAATGCAGAATTCAAGACAGTGGGGGGCAGGTGTGAGTGAGCAAATGTGTGATATTCATTTTAAATGCTTATATATTCAGGAAAGTTAAAGGATAGGGGCTGCCATAATTTGCCTTTAGGAAGTATGAGTTTCAGGGTAATACTGCCTACATAACAGATTTGCGGTTAAAAAGATAAAGAAGTTCCATGTACATTTCTTACTTGTGTAGAGTCAACAGATGTGATCCAGAATGGCTATATTCTGAGTAGCTGCTAGAAGACTGGACACAGCTGGACAAAAGTTATTAACCTTGGAAGAGATGTAATTCTAAGTACACCAACAGCTGCGTTGATCATATTTGGAGGCAACCAGATGTTTTGGTCTGTGCAGTACTACCATCGAATCCTCTTACCCAACTGCTAAATAATCCAAAACTCCAGAGATCTATCGAGTTTTCCTTCACTTAAATTGCTGAGGTCCCCACATAATTTCATTCATGTCAATATCCAACTATGAGTCTTCCTTTTCCATTATGTTCAACTATGACTCTCCTCAAACATGAAGTTATTGACCAACCAATTAATCCAGTATCTACTATGCAAATGGTGCTGTTGGGAATACAAGGACGTGTTATATAAGGAAGCATTGGGTTCTGTCTCTCAGGAGCTTATAAACTGATAATATTTGGGAGACAAGAATGACTCACATGAGAAGATTACTAGAATTTACTTCCCCAAACTATGACATGCCACATGAGAATGCAGACAGGGGAACAGGATTTCAGAAGGAGTAGAGAGATGGATGTTTTGGGATTAGTATACTCAGGGCAGTTTCATGAAAGAGTTGACACTTTAACTTTTTTTTCTTGAGATGAAGTCTTGCTCTTGTCACCCAGGTTGGAGTGCAATGGCACAATCTTGGCTCACTGCAACCTCCGCCTCCTGGGTTCAAGTGATTCTCCTGCCTCAGCCTCCCGAGTAGCTGGGATTACAGGCATCTGCCACAACACCCAGCTATTTTTTGTATTTTTAGCAGAGACGGGGTTTCACTATGTTGGCCAGGCTTCTCTCGAACTCCTGACATTGTGATCCGCCTGCCTCGGCCTCCCAAAGTGCTGGGATTACAGGCATAAGCTATCGCGCCTGGCCAACACTTTAACTTTTGAAGGACCAGGGGATTTTCTTTTAAGAAGTGGAGTCATTTTATAAGCAAGGAGGAATGGGAATTATTCATTAGGGAGCGAAGAGTAAGTCTAGGAAATCAGTGTGGGGCAGATCAGGGAAGGCTATGTTCCCAGTAAAGAGTCTGACTGTCATCTTAGAGGAGGCTGGAAGTCAGAGCTATCTTGATGATAGTCTACAGGATATTGCAAACATTGATTTACCATTTTTAATTTTGTGGAAACCAGTTCCCATGACCCCTTCATGCAATATTTAATTATTCTTCTGCTATCATTTTAAATTCTGTTTTCAAGGATTTTTTTCCCTCTGGTTGATTAAAATATATATTTATGGTATGAACCCTCAGCTCTAAGGCCTTCATTCCTTAGCAGTCACAACCTGAAAAGTCACTAGTGCCTATCACATTGCACTCAGGTTAATTAACTGCGCAAATAGATTGCTTCTCAAACACAAAAATTATCTGGAGAGAGAAATAAAAGGATAGGGAGGGAAGCTATGAAATGAAGAAGCCAGAAGACAAATTTATCTCACTGAAGAAGCCATACTGGTTATCATAACAATAACAAATATTTATAGAGGGCTTTCATCCTGAAGAATCCCAGAGCCTCAGAGCAATGAACACTTGCTGTAAATAGATTAAAGGAACTACTCAGCCATCCAAGAGAGGAAGCCCTCTCTCCTAGGCCCAGTGCACTAAGTCATCCCTGGGACAGCATTGGATTTTAGCCAAGGGATTTTAAAGGAAGCTGGATGGAACTTCCAAGTCATAAAACGTGGACAGTATACATAAAGAACAACCCAGAATCTTTTCACAGGAGAGAGCCTGGGAGCAACAGGCATGCCCATAGTCATCTTAAGTCACATGTATTAAGATCACGGCAGCTCTGAGGCCAGTGAAACCTCACTGATTTGAGATAAAAGGAGCCATAAATACCATCAGATGTTGTTTTATATCTTGAAACCACAGATTTATCACCAACACATACTTCTAAGTAAATTAACTCTGTAAGTATTTAGTGCATATATTAGAGGAGAAAAAGGGCTTACAATCTCATCAGAAATTCAAGGCACACGATTAATAATGTAACATATATTGTTCTGGTTCCATTTCTAGATCTAACATTAAGTAACTATATGAACTTAGACAAGTCATTTGGCATCTCTAGATCTCAATTCCATCAAACTAGTTTGTGTGTGTGTGTGTGTGTGTGCGTGTGTGTGTGTGTGTGTGAGAGAGAGAGAGAGAGAGACAGAGACAGAGAGAGCACGTGCACTCGAGAGAATAGAAAGTAAGATAACATACCATCCATATTACTCTAATAACGCTTTTGCCTGCCTGTAGGGAGGGGTCACAGGTCATTTGGCTCCAGGCTGAAAGGAATACAATGTATTAGACTGCTTGGATCTTTCCTCTTACAGTAAGTTTAACAAAACATTTTAAAAAGAGGAGTAGGTTACAGGAAGGTAGAACTTGAACAGATGGGTAAAATGTTAATACATGATCATGGGCATATTGATATGTAAACTGGATCATAGGCATGTTGATGTGTACTCATAGGGATAAACTGGGCTGTAAAGGTCGCCTAGTCCACTTCTTTTCAAGTGATTCCATGGAACATCAAGGTTCCTTGGGAACATCTCAGGATCCACTCAAGGGGCCATGAGGGCTGGGCTCCCAATCCGAAAATGTCCTCTATATTAGCCTCACTATTTTTAAAAAAACATTCAGCCTATGTTGGAATAACTGCAGATACTGGGTACTCCTTCCCTCTCAAGGTGGCCTATTTATTGCCCCTTTGGAAAACTCAGACTATTAGATAGCTTTTCCTTATATTGAATTAAAATTTATTTCCTAGAACTTCAACCTATTGATCCTAGCTCTAGTCCTGTGGCAATGTAGAACATGGTAAATCCCTTTTCCCCATGACAGCCCTTCAAATATTTAAACACAGCTAACCTGTCCGGGAGTCTCTTCTCCAGTCTCAACGGCCCCACTTCCTTCACCTGTGCCCTCATGTCCTAAGCCACTCTCTTCTGAACACAATTCAGTTGCTTTACACATGTGCTAAACCTCATGCCCCAGAGCCATCCTTAAACCTTGAGGTATGATCTACCCTCCAGTGCAGAAGAATTCAAGACAATGAAGACTCCTGGTCTAGATACCATGCTATTTTTACTTCTATTTATGCAATGTGAGATTACAGTAGCTCAAAACAAGGATGGAACTTCTAAAACTCAGAGTGGCTGCGGAGAATTGCACTAGCACATGAAAGAGTGGACTGTATGTAGCTGGAGGTGATGCGTGTTCTACTGGAAGAGGACAAGCACAAAGCAAGATTATTATCTGGTAGGAATATTATAGAGGAGGTTTGGTGAGGTAAAAGTGATACTATTTCTCCATTTCCTTTGAGCCTTGAAATTCCACGATTCTATGAATCAATTGGCATTCTGCAATTGCTCATAAATCTCTATATGTGGACCTCTTCAGAGCTTCCTCAAAAGTTGAGTCAGTAAATTCCTGCAAAGAATCTAGTAGGAATTTAGGAATATAATACCACATTTGCCTTGGTGGTTTCATACAAGATCTTCCTCAAATAGGAAAGCAGATTATAAAAATAAAAAGTACCAGGGGCGTATTTTCAGCCCCCAAACACAGGTATAACTTGCCCCCAAATTACACCACTAGTAAGTAGAAGAGCATGGCTTGGAAGTTGGTTGTCCAGACCCCTAAGCACAGTTCTTTTTCTTAACAGCTGCAAGGTTATAACACAACCATGTGCATGTACTTATCCCTTCACTTTCCAGACACTCACAGGCCTGCTACCTATAAAGGGGGATTTCAAAGATTCTTCACTTATATCAGACATTCTGTCTGGGTTTGGATGACATAATAACCTGCATTTTATTCAGATCAATTTGTTCTGAGCCTTTACAGGCTTTGATTTTGCCATTCTGATAGGGAAGTCTCTTAATTAAGTTAGGCATATTTCCCTCTCTCATCACAGTAGCCCCCCACCTTTTTATTCTTTTCTTCAGAGGGCGTCTTGCTCTGTCACCCAGGCTGGAGTGCAGTGGTGCGATCTCGACTCATTGCAAACCTCTGCCTCCTGGGTTTAAATGATTCTCATACCTCAGCCTCCCGAGTGGCTGGAATTGCAGGTGTGTGCCCCCACACCCTAATTTTTTTTGTATTCTTAGTAGAGACAGGGTTTCGCCACATTGGCCAGGCTGATCTTGAACTCCTTCCTCAAGTGATCCACCCACCTCGACCTCCCAAAGTGCTGGGATTACAGGTGTGAGCCACCGCAACTGGCCCACAGTAGCCTCTTAACAAGCTTAATAAAGACTGCAGAATTCAGAGTAAATTAAAGAACACTTTGCCTACAACCTTGAAAAGAACCTTTTATCTCCTTCCACAATCTATTCAGGAAAGTTTTATTGAGCACCTGCTATGGGGTAATAGATCTGAAAATCACTGAGAACTCCCCATTGTCTAACGAAAGGGAAAAAATCAACTTAAGTTCCTTATTGTGATATGCATTACATAGGACATGTATAATGTGACTGTTGGCTTAATTATTTTTTAATTTTAAATTTTTATTTGTATAAATTTAAGGGGTACAAGTGCAGTTTTGTTACATGGATATATTGCAGAGTGGTGAAGTCTGGGCGTTCAGTGTATTCATCACATGAATAATGTGCATTGTATCCATTAAATAGTTTTTCATCACCCACTCCCCTCCCACCTTTCTCAGTCTCCAATGTCTATCATTCCACACTCTAGGTTCATGTGTACACATTTTTCAGCTCTCGCTTATAGATGAGAACATGTGGTACTTGATTTTCTGAGTTGTTTCACTCGGGATAATGGCCTCCGGTTCCATTCATGTTGCTGCAAAAGACATTATTGCATTCTTTTTTATGGTTGAATAGTATTCCATTGTATACCACTTTTTTGTGGTTGAATAGCGTTCCATTATATACCACATTTTCTTCATCTAATCATCTGCTAATGGACACTTAGGTTGATTCCATATCTTGGCTGTGGTGAATAGTGCTGGAATATAGCAGCCTAATTTTGAGCCTTATTTCTAGCCACCCAGACTCCTCCTACCCCGGAACACACACATATTCCATGATGTCACCACACCTAATGACTTAACATTCCCTAAACATAAAACATAGTATGTATTTAGTGTGTATGTGCACATGCTGTTCCCTCTGTGTGGGAGACCCCTGTCTACCTGGGGGTTCGTACTCAACTTCCAAATTCAACTCTAATTTCTTTTTGTAACCTTTCCTACCTCTTCACTTCCCAAATTAATCTCTCAACTGCACTCCCAAGGCAATACTATCACAGCATTAACAAATGTAAATTTACTTGCTTATGGTCATATGTATTTTTACTAGACCCAAAATAAGAGGCTTTGTCTCAGCTATCCTCAAATTCCCAACTAGTGCTGTGTCTGAAATAGAGTAATGTTTATAAAATATTGAAAGATAGATGGAAGGAAGAAAGCAATGAAATAAGCAAGAAAGCCATTTCTCCATTTCCTAGACCTTGAGTCCCTGCAGGGTAGGCACTACATCTTACTCATTTTTTTGTACCCACAGTGGCTTAAACACAGAAGACCCATGATAAACCTCTGTGGTATTGAAAGCAGGTAAAAAAATTTCTTAAACACAAAACCAGTAAATATATAGCTGCCTCCCAAGTGCCTACAATCTCAAAGTTGAAAACAATAGTTGTCAGGCCTCTGAGTCCAAGCCAAGCCATCGAATCCCCTGTGACTTGCACATATACGCCCAGATGGCCTGAAGTAACTGAAGAATCACAAAAGAAGTGCAAATGCCCTGCCCCGCCTTAACTGATGACATTCCACCACAAAAGAAGTGAAAATGGCCGGTCCTTGCCTTAAGCGATGACATTATCTTGTGAAATTCCTTTTCCTGGCTCATCCTGGCTCAAAAAGCTCCCCCACTGAGCACCTTGTGACCCCCACTCCTGCCCACCAGAGAACAACCCCCCTTTGACTGTAATTTTCCTTTACCTACCCAAATCCTATAAAATGGCCCCAACCTTATGTCCCTTAGCTGACTCTCTTTTCGGACTCAGCCCGCCTGCACCCAGGTGAAATAAACAGCCATGTTGCTCACACAAAGTCTGTTTGGTGGTCTCTTCATATGGACACGCATGACAATAGTTTTCAGTAACAAGACAGACACTGCTAAATGCCCTAAAAGTCCAGAGAAGGGAGAAGTGAATGTGGGCTGGAAAGCACTTCTCAAACTCTGCGTGCAAAGAAATCATCTGGGGAATTTGTTAAAATGCAGAAGCTGATTCAGTAAGTCTGGGTAAGGCCTGAAAATCTGCATTTCTAATAGTCGGGTGTGAGGATCATATTTTGAGTAGTGATGAAGGTGTAGAAAGCCTTCTTGGAGGGGGCACTTCTTAAGCTAGGTGCATTTCCAAGTTGCTTTAGTTAGATGGAAAGGGCAACCTAAGCAAAAAGAAGAGCGTAAGTAAAGTAACAGAAGCAGGAAAAAGAGTATCTCCAGGAGAGTAAGAAAACCACAGAAATGGAGCAGAGGGGTCTAATAAAGGCATAATTAGTGATAATTCTAGAGAGGTTAGGTGGGGTCAGCTTATTAGCTGCATCAAAAAGTCTTCTGAGGAGTTTGGACTTTGTATTGTACATTCTTAAGCAAGAACTTGATGTATCATTCTCATACCTTATATTGGTATAGAGATGTTCAGTTCATGAGACATATTTTTCCTATATATTTGCCATCTGATCCTCCCAACAACCCTCTGAGTTGGGCCAGGTGTTTTGTTTTCATCCCCATTTTACAGGATGAGGAAACTGAGGCACCACAGAAGTTACTTTTCCCAAGGTTATCCAAACTTGGATTAGAGGCGGTACCAAAACCAATTTTTATCACTACCACTGCAAAGTGATTTTGCATAACATCATGTTGAGATTGCCCCTTTAAACCAGAGGGTCCTGAAAAGGGGCACTTATGAAATTATCTTCACATTATTGCAATCTTCTCTTTAACTGCAGCTCATCATCTGGCTAAGGAAAATCTGCTTTCAGAATTACAATTCTCTGACCCAAAAGGCTATTAATTTCTTTCTATTTAGTCATTGAGGGGTTTCTCCCTGCCCCCTTCCATTCTCACTGTGTGTTAAAGAAGAATGAAATTACTGGAGTAAAAATGTGGGGTGGCACCTGTTAATATATTTTGTTTAGGAAAATTAAATAGAACCAGTTCCAATCTCTAAATGATAGCATCAAAGTCTCCTCCCTGAGGCCTTGCTATTGTAGTTTCACTTGCCATGCACCTTTTATTTATATCTCCCAGCCTGGAGAGCTGATCACTCTGATATTGCCTATTGTGATCCTATAGGAGTCTATTGTTCCCCAAATTCCCTTCTTTACAGATTCTTTTTTTGGAGATCTGCAGGGCTATGGGACTAATAGTGTATGACATCAGTGTCATTCTTTCTTTTCAGTTGCAAACAATGTGTTTGGCCACATTGGAATTAAGTGGGTTAAAATTCCATCAAAGCAGCTCAGGAATTAGAAAACACTTTTTTCTAGAAAGGAGAAGAAGGACAGACTTAATTCGAAGCTCTACAGAACTCGGATCATGAAACAAGAGTTAGAAATCTAACAGGTTCTCAACCAGTGTTTCAAACCTGATTAATTTCTATCAAATCTGATGAGAGTTCAGAGAGTATCAAATTGAGTTTGTGTTTATTTCATTACTAATTATGTAGGCAAAAAATATACTGACTGTGTGGCCTTGGGCTAGTGCCTTAACTTCTCTGAGCCTCATATCATTATCTAATAATGGGATGATGAATTGTGCCTATTTCATAGGATTACTGTGAGGATTAAATGATATAATGTACTCAAGGTGCTTTGTGCACTGTCTGGCCCCAGAGTAGGTGCTCAGTAAATGGTGGCTGGTGTTCTCTCACTCACTCTTACACTTACTCTGAAAAGAGCACGAAGGTAAGCTTGGAAATACCTGCAGAACATACCCTTGTGTCTTTAAAGACAGGAACCTGGAGAAGCTGTTATCTATCTGACAAATTGTAATTATATAGAGCCAAAGCAGATCTTTTGGGTCAGTGATCTTTCTGGACTGAGACCCACGATGAGAGGAAATGCATTTTACGTAGTTTTACAAAACAATTATTTCCAGAAAACAACTGGAAATTTTCATTCTATTCTATTTCAATCTTGTCCATTCCATTCTATTGCATTAGGAAACAAATGCTGCTCAGGATCCATACAGTTGATTTTTTCAAAATGGGTTTCAACTTTCAGATTGAAAAAAATACTAATTTACATGTTTCCAAACTCCATTTTCATCAACCAAGAAAGGAAACAGTTACCAGTACTACTATCTCGACGTATTGGTCCTACTCATCCTTCAGATATTAGCTGGAATGCTTCTCCCTGATGTCATCAGTCTAGATCCTATTCCCTTCTTATATGTTGCCATGTGACTACGTTCTTTTTCTTCAGAGCACGTAAAGAATGTGTTGTGCTATGATGTTACAATGGCTATAATGTCACCAGGCAATAGGAATTTTTCAGCTCCACTATAATCTTATAGGACTACCATTGTACATGTGGTTCACTGTTGATCACAATGTCATTATGTAGTGCATGACTGTATATGTTGAATGAATGAAAGAATAAACTAATAAATGAATGAATAAAGGTGTTCATAAATCCAAATGTAAACCTGGACAGTTCAACCTGCAATGAAATAATTTGTTGGCTTTGCTTTCCAAAGTGAAAGATATGAGGAGGTTCTGTTAAAAACTGTCTCCTCAGGCCGGGCGCAGTGGCTCTCGCCTGTAATCCCAGCACTTTGGGAGGCCGAGGCGGGTGGATCACCTGAGGTTGGGAGTTCGAGACCAGCCTGACCAACATGGAGAAACCCCGTCTCTACTAAAAATACAAAATTAGCTGGGCGTGGTGGCACATGCCTATAATCCCAGCTACTAGGGAGGCTGAGGCAGGAGAACTGCTTGAACCTGGGAGGCGGAGGTTGCGGTGAGCCGAGATCGTGCCATTGCACTCCAGCCTGGGCAACAAGAGTGAAACTCCACCTCAAAAAAAAAAAAAAAAAAAAAAAAAAACTGTCTCCTCCAGTAGACTCTAAGCTCCATGACTGCTAGGATCATGTCTGGTTTTGCTCCCCATTGCACTCCAGAATTATCACAGTACCTAGCAAATAGCAAATCCTTAAAAAGTTTTTGCATTAATAATAAACAAAAACAAAATAATAAACATACAGGTGGGACCTTTGGAGTATTTCCAAATTTCATGAAAGGTTTCCAGGTGAACCTAAGGATTGCAAATGATCTCACACATTGTCTTTAGCAGTACGGATATCACAGATTGTCAGAGGTGGAAGGGACCTTATACATCAATCAGAGATTAGCAAACTATTTCTGTAAAGGACCAAACAGTAAATGTTTTTGTCTTTGCAGGCAATATGGTCTTTGTCACAAATTCTCAACTCTGCTATTGTAGGGGGAATGCAACCACTGATATTACTTAAATGAATAGAGTGGCTGTGTTCCAATAAAACTTTATTTATAAAAACAGGTGGCCGACTGGATTTGGCTGCAGTTTGCTGACTCTAACTCTAATCCAATCTTAACTCCCACAACAAAGAGGGACCATTTCCCCAGAAGGGGGAAATGACATTGTTGAAGATCACACAGCTAAGAGATGAAAGTGGGAACTTCCAACTCCCATTTTATTTCTCATGACACTACAAAGCAGTCATGTTGCAGGGTCTTCCTGCTTCAGTGTTGGTGTTAGCATTATCCTGCCTTGTTTATTGAAGCTAAGAGACATCATCTTAAATTTGGTTTGTGTTGATGGTTTTTCATTTTTACTTTTTATTCTGTCATCCATGTAGTCTAAAAACCTTGGGGGTGATCATCTTCACAGAGAGAATATACAACTCCCTTTATTTTCTTCAAGTACCTGGAGCTCTGCCTCCTCACAAATTCAGAGATGGTATGTACTAGGTTCTCTTAGGCAAAATGTTCTGACTTCTATGGTATTAAGGACCGGATGGGGAAATAGGAGGTGAGATCCCTGTTGTATCATGTCCTACCATACACCTTATTCAACTCTCTCATCAATCATTCAGTCATAGGGATTTGCTGAGTTCCTACTGTATATGCAGCACTATGCTGGAGTTAGGAGAAAAGGAATGGTAATGATGAGATAACAGCTAATTTTTTTGAGGTCTGACTATACATCAAGGACATCATATATAGCTTCTCTAAAACCTCAACAGAGTGTTTTAAGGAAGGATTAGATAGACCAAATTGCTATGATTGCAACCTGATTTGGTCCACATCCAAACTCTGGGCTGCTGCTGTCTCTACTACTGCTGCTGTTCTTAAGGTCAGAGATTCCTGAACACCCTGCTAAGGATTAGAGGTAGAGAAATTAAAGCTCCTAGCCCAGCGTCCAGCACATAGTATGTGTTGTTATTACTTACCACTCTCCGTTACATAATCACCTGCAGACACATATTGTGTCTTCAACCTCAATAAACACTCTTTGAATAAACGATGGCCTTCCACACCACTGTGCCTTTGCATGGGCCATCTATGGTTCCTGGAATGTTGCCCACCAATGTCCTGTGCTCTACCAAGACTTAGCTCAAATGTCACTTTTTCTGTGACATTTTCCTGATACCTCTGGAGAAATGGAACCAGTTTCTCCTCTATGCTTTCCTCAGAGCTTTGTTCAAACCTCTATTCTTGGATCTAGTAAAGCATCTGTTCTCTACTTTATCACATTCACTATGAACTCTATTGAGACGGGGCTGTCTTATTGATTTCCTTTTTAAAATAACATCTATTGTGTGTTTTTAATATAGAAAAGCAGCAAAAAGAAAAAAATGAATGATAATTCATCTTCCAGAAACCCCCTTTGGCCTTTAAAAAAGCAATATATGAACATGGTAGGAAAATTCAAACTGTACAAAAAAGTACAAAATGAAAATTAAAACTCTCCCACTAGCTGACTCTCAGCCCAGAATAAACCTTTGATAACCAGTTTCTTGCATATTCCACCAGCAAACATTTGCATATATATATTAGAACTTATGTATGTATTGTAGCATATTAAAACATTTAAAATTACTAAACACAACGTTATATACTTTAATTTTTGCTTGAGTGAGACCAGGAGTTTGAGATCAGCCTGGGTAACATGGAAATACTCTGTCTCTATAAAAAAAATTATTTTAAATGTTAGCCAGTGTAGTTGTGCATGCCTGTAGTTCCAGCTACTTGGAAGGCTGAGGTGGGAGGATTGCTTGGGCACAGGAGGTCGAGGCGGCGGTGACCCATGATAGTGCCACTGCACTCCAGCTTGGGTGACAGAGCAAGACCCTTTCTCAGTAAACAAACAAATGAATACATAAATAAAATGTGTGAGTGCTCTGGAGAGGTATGGGTTGGATCAATGTAGCATGACAGAGGTACCATATGAAGGAAAAAAAAAAAAAGACCTGAATAGCAGCTGGGAAAGAAGACTGTGTGATTAAGTGTAAAAGATGGAAAAAAGAGAAAGAATAAAAGCAGGAAGAAAAAAGTTGAGCTGCCGCTGAGATCATGGGAAACAAGAAAAATGAAATCTCCATTTTGCTTCCCCTGCACAGACTTAAACCCCCACTCTTAAACAAGCATTATGAAAGCTAAGGAGTTGGTTAAAGCGCTTTTCAAGTGCTTTGCGAAATCAGGGAAACTTAACAGTCAGTTTTCTCATTGGGGAAGGCCGGGCCTCTCAACATCAAAGAATGGTCCCTCTTTTCAATGGGGCAGCTTCCCACAGCAGTACCTAGCTCCCTTAATCTCAGTAACTACAATAAATGCACAAGCCCCCTTTTGTGTGACACTCCTATCTAATCAAAACTAATCACCAAACAGATCTTTGCCTAACATATGTGAGTAACAGAGCTGAAATCTTTACCCTAGCAGAGGCCCCCAATAAGCTCCTGTGAATGAAGTAAAGAGTGGTTGGGCTGTTTGCCTTCCTCAGTGTTCTGTGAAAACTCTATATTCACAAGAATAAAATCAAAGGCACTTGGAAAACAAGAATGCAGTCCAACTCTCCGTATCTAGATTGATTGGGACCAGGCAGATCCAGATACTGACAAATTGAAAATAGCAGAGATGCCTCGAAACCAGTTTTCTGGGAAGGGTGTTGAGGAAGTCTAATAGTGTCAGAGGGAGGGGGTTGCTGTTGTATAAACTGACATGGAGGACCTCAGTTTCAAGATGATAAAAGCTCAGTCTCTAAGGAGGAGCTAAAGAGTCCCCTTTGTGTAGGCGACTTTGTCTAGCAAAACAGTCCAGGCAAACGAGGGCTACAGTAATTGGAAGCTATGAATGACTACCATTTATTGAGTGCTATGGCAAGCAACAGGTGCTTTGCTCATATTAATTCATTTAGTCTTCAAATCAACCCTATTTAGTATGTAGTATTATTATTCCACTTTAATAATTAGAAAATTCTTGTTCAGAGAGGTTAAGGAACTTGCTTGAAATCACAACTAAGTGGATAAGTGGATTCATACCTTAGACAGGTCTATTCAACCCCAAAGCTTGTGTTTTTTTCTACTACATGATAACTCTTTTCCATATATCTATCTAATGCATTTGATACAAAACTTTCTCTCTCCTATATTCTTTTCTTCATATGGCTTTTCCTTATGTTGGTTCTGGGCCCTAATAAATGGGCCTTCAGCCAGGCACATTGGCTCACACCTGTAATCTCAGCTCTTAGGGAGGTATAGGCAAGAGGATTGCTTGAGCCCCGGAGTTCAAGACCAGCTTGGGCAACACAGCAAGACCCTATTATCCACAAAAAGGGAAAAAAGACAAATAAAGGGGCCTTCATAGGTCCATCTCTCTTCCCTGTAATCTCTCTCTTTTCAGCCATGAGGTCTATTGAAAACTTGAGAGTTGACTGAATTTAAAATTTAAAGCTCACTTTTCTTGAGGAAGTTTTCAAATCCCAGAATTCCCTTTTTGGAAATTTTTTACATAGTGCAGACCCCTGAATTGTGGAGGGCGTGACCTTTGAAGAAGGGAATTGACAAGCCAAAGGTCAAAGAGCTATAGAATGGTGAAGTTTGCATCACGACTAAACCCAGGTCTCCTGAATCCCAGTGCAACACTATTTTCCCTCCAGTCTCCCTGTCCCTGTAACTCCACCCCCATCCCTGATTAAGTCTCTCTCCTTCCTTGATTAAGCCTATTATATCTCCCCAGCCCCCAGTCCATCCTACACACTTCATCTTGTTCATTACTATCCAAAGCAGGCCCTCTACATCAGTCAAGCCTGTCACCTTAAGCCCACTTCAATGCTCATTTACTCTAGAGTCTCTTCACACATATGCATAATGTTTGTGGCTTACAGATTTCTATAACTAGCTTAACTTCCTCAGATCCTTTGCTCTTTTAAAATTATTTTTCTTTTATATTCCTTTGTGTCCCCCAAAAGGCCTTAAAGATGCTTAGTAAACATTGGTTAAATTAACAAATATTGTCTCCTTGCAAAAAACACAAATGGTTGCTAAAAGAATATATCCTCCCCCAAAAGAAAATAAAACAGGCTAAAAAGACTCCTTATCAGTTCTCATTAGAATTTGACAAAGTATACATTGGTTAATTAGTGTAAAGGCTTAGATAAGAGCTGGAGGATGCTAATTAACCCAAAGCCCCACAAACCAAAGGCAGAGAAGTGGGAAAATATTTTAAGCAAATTTTGTTTTCAAGAGAGTATGCTTACAGGAAAACTGAGCATGGTATATTTACAACATTTTTGCTGTAGCAAAATGAGCCAAACTAGAAGCAAAGGAACCAGGAAAACATGGCAGTTCATCTTCAAAGCAGCTCATTCACCACTTAATTCTCAAATCACCTCTTTGGTGTAAAAAAGTATTATTATCCTACTTGAACAATGGGAAAACTAAGACAGGCAGGCTAAGTGACATGTTGGGGCCTAAAGCTGTCCAAGGAATATAACCATGGAAGAAATATTTAACATATTTTTTAATGCTCATAAACCACTAACAGAATTGAACCTAAAATACAGGTTTGTCTGACATTTTAGTATTCAAAGGTAATTTAAAAGGGGCTGTCAATCAAATCCTATTTTCAATGCACAGAGAAGGTTCTCAGAAGTGAGTAAACTCTTTGGTAAAGCAAACAACCACCTGATTTGTTCATTTCGTAAATAACCTCCTGCCTTTTTAATCACAAAGTCCCTAGACAAGCAATCTGGCCAAAGAAAAAGAGTTAGAATCTACCAGTATAATTCATAGAAGTACAGCAATTTGGGGTGGTTTTTCAAAATGTTAATAACTACCTCGTCATTATACTGATTAGACTTCACACTTGCTTTCAGGGTGTGGGAGTAAGGGTTGACCATCCATGACACAGAAGGATTGTTGTTACCGGCACTTGGCAGAATTTCATTCAGCTATTTGAAATCAGGAGAGAGCGCTCTGATTCATTTTTAAAAGGCTTGCAGTCTCTTTAATAAAATTTAGAAAAGTATTTTCAAGGTGTTAAGTAAGTAAACGGAAAAGAGAAGTGCAATGAAGTTGTCTTCTCTGAGTTGTCTGTCCCCTGGAAACCATTAACATCCATCTAAGTTAGCTCAAGGACTTAGTATCATTTTAAGTAATCAAGGGGAAGGCTCCAGGCTTTCTAATCTAATTGCCATCTCCAGGGAAGTGCCTTCTTCACTCAGCTAGGTTGAAGGGGAAGAGCATCTCTTGGGATTAAGAAGTGAATGATTTGGACTGTAGATTTTTCAATCATTTTGATGGTGCTTATCTCAGGAATTAAGGTTATTTTTTCCCAAATGTAGTATTTAATGAAAGACACTGGCCTGTGTGGGTCTGTGTAACAATCTACCTACTTCTTGCAAATTACTGGTCTCAGGAGTTTTACTAATCTGACTCGAAGATGAAAGAAAGAGTATTATCCTAAAATATTTTTTTCTGAGTTACCTGGGTAAGACCCTTTTATAATCAGAATCAGTGAGAGTTTAGAAACATGATGCTGAGATTCTTGGAAAATGCTACCAACCTCTTGTTTTTAACACTCTTTTTGGATTCTGAATAAAGGAGGTATCCTTACCTATTCCAAAACTATCTTTTCTCCTGGAATCTTAATATGTGGGTCAGACCTCTACCTGATTTCTAACATTTGCAGTTCTCACTTCTGGAACCATTTGCCTCCCACCTGCAGCCTCAACCATACTCCAAACCCTAGAATAAATCTTAATAATAGTTAAGGGGAGGAGGAGAATTTAAAAAGCTCTAACTCGGCCCGGCGCGGTGGCTCACGCCTGTAATCCCAGCACTTTGGGAGACCGAGGCGGGCAGATCACGAGGTCAGGAGATCGAGACCATCCTGGCTAACACGGTGAAATGCCGTCTCCACTAAAAATACAAAAAATAAAAATAAAAATTAGCCGGGCGTGGTGGCGGGCACCTGTAGTCCCAGCTACTCAGGAGGCTGAGGCAGGAGAATGGCGTGAACCCAGGAGACGGAGCTTGCAGTGAGCTGAGATCTGGCCACTGCACTCCAGCCTGGGCGGCAGAGCGAGACTCCGTCTCAAAAAAAAAAAAAAAAGAGCTCTAACTCAACTTTCTAGTCAGAAATAGGCATACGAACAATATTCAGAAATTAAAGTAGGCAGTCCATTTGTGTAGGTGGTAGGTAAGGATGTGAAGAAATGGTATTTTTTACAAAACTGTTTTCATGTAGTGGCTTTATATTGAATTTTAAAAAGTTTTTATGCACAAGAAATTCCAGTAAATATATATGGGATCATAAATAATTTCCCTAGCACTGCCTGGACTCTACTCCCTTCATCTTCCACTCCAAATGCAAGTGAGCATCAGTAACTTTATTATAAAATAGTGTTTACCAACATTTTAGGGAGTTTTTTGTTTGTTTCTTTGTTTCGCACTGTAAGACTTTTCAGAACCTTTGATATGTTAATATGCATTGTGAATTTCAATGTGAAGAAAGAACCTATAAACACTATTTCTAATCATATATGTTCTCAGAACCCATTTTTTCCCCTAAAAAGTCTCCAGTACATGTGTTGTATATACGAAATACCCTTTGGGAAATGTTGGCTTAGAGCAAGGAAGTTAGAGGAAATTTTAATTGATAGAAGCTGGCCAGATGTTTACCAGAGTTTCATCTTTCTGAGCACATAGATTATATTCGCCAGCTTCACTTGAAGTTAGATGCAGCCACATGACTCAGTTCTGGGTAGGATTCTTGTATGCCACTTGCAGGTATGATCCACAAAAACTATTCATGTAATCTTCCACATACTCTCTTTTTTCTTATCTGCCCTCAGATGTAAAGGATTCCATGGAAGATTATGATGCCTTAGGCCTGGATTGGCAAACTATGGCCCCCTGGGCCAAATCTCGATGCTACCTATTTTTGTAAATAAAATTTTATTGGAACACAGTTATACCTGTTCCTTTAAGTATTGTCTATAGCTGCTTTTGTGCTCAACAACAGAGATAAGTAGTTGTGACAGAGGCAGATGCACAAAGCCAACAGTATTTACTACTTGGCCCTTTACAGAAAAGTATGCTGACTCCTGCCTTAGGCCATGGCAGAAACTTCATGGAAGGAGCTTGGGTTTCTGAATGACTGCATGGGACGGAGGCACCTATTTCCTCCATGGACCCACATTGGATCTTTATTATATTAAACTCCCAATATTTTGGATTTTTTTTATTACTGCAATTGATCTAACATATTGTTAAGGGACGTGTTAGGTATTATGTTTGCCCCTGTTTGATCTCAACTCTCCACCGTTTTTCACCCTGTTTTATGTCCAGGGAGAATGTCCACACTTTTGTGAACAGTCACTTCATTAAATTCCTTTATTTTTATTTTTGAGACAGGACCTCGCTTTGTTGCCCACACTGGAGTGCAGTGGCACAATCACAGCTCACTGCAGCCGCAACCTCCTGGGATCAAGCTATCCTCCCACCTCAGTCTCCTGAGTAGCTGGGACTACATGGGACTACAGTTGCACTCTACCACTCTCGACTAATAAAAAAATTTTTCTTTTTTTTTTTTGTAGAGAAGGGGCTTGCTATGTTGCCAGGGCTAGTCCCAAGCTCCTGGGCTCAAACAATCCTCCTTCCTTTGCCTGCCAAAGTGCTGGGATTACAGGCGTGAACTACCTTGCCTAAACTCTTCTAAATTAGTCTTTTTAGTGTACTATCGGCTTCCTGCTGAGACTCTGACTGATTTAAGGGATAATCTTGACTCCGCTTTATTTATATTTAAAAATCCACAAATGTTACTATTTTATTATTAATATGTTAATTGTAGTATACTTCACAGCTGATGGAGACACACTAGTAGTATTATGACAAACACAGGTGAAACATACTAGATTTGTCTCAATTTCACATTTAAAATAAGTTAATATTTTTAAAAAGTTCTCAAGGCTGAATGGTACAGAAAGAAGAATATCCCTCCAGCAGTTGGAGACCCCAAGTCTTCTCTTTGCCCTGCCCCTGACTCTGTTTGTGTCTTCTCTCTTCATTTTTGCCAATGATCAGGCTGGACCTGGTGGTCTGTCCTACAAATCCCTCTGATCCTTATCATATTAGCATGTTGGATTATCTACTAAATAATCCAACATGCTAAAGATTCAGCATAGAATCTCCTGGGTTTATGCATTTACTGAGATTCTTCAGCAGGAGAATTTTTGCTTTATACTCATTCAACCAGGTAATGCTGTCAATCTACTATTTTAAAAACACAAGTTAATGGAGATAGTATATTTAATTAACACAGACTAAATTTAAGAAGGCTATTTTTTACTTTTGTGAATCAAGAATGTTGATAGTCTTCCCTAAATAAATTGCCCTCCACAGCTTAAGGGGATTATCTCAGTGAACTAGTTCATAAATAGCTGAATTGCCACTTAAGAAAAAAAAGTTTAACTGAATCGCTTTTTGGAAACTGAATTTCCTCAGGGCTGGAGGAATAGATCATGCACTGGCCAGAGTGAATAGTGAAGTCTCCATTGGCCTACAGGTTATTTACTGAGCTTTAAAATAGACAGGAAACTGGATACACATTGAACCTAGGAGCTTTTCCATAAGGCAATGACATCCATTTCAATCCAGAACAACCTGTGGTATTGATTAACTTTTGGGATCTTTCACCACTACTGATCTGTCTCATCTTTTATTCAACAGTTCCCTGAAAGAAATTTAGAGGCAACTATGGAATACCTGAGGCAAATCATACTTGTAAGTTCTCTGCAACATTATTACCTACTCAGTTTACAAATTCTTCTTAGAGAATGTGGAAACTATGAAGATTTTCAGCACTTTCTGAAACTACACTATAAAGGGCACTGAGCCAGAATCAGAAGCCCAGAGTTCTTGAATCAAAAAGCAGCTGCGTATCCTTGCACAAATAACCAAAGTGATATGGGCCTCATTTTCCTCATCTGTAAAAGGAGGATAATAATCTACTCCACAGGGTTGTTGAAAGGATTCAGAGATATATGCATGTAAAGCATTTATTACAATGCCTGAGACATAGTGAGCACTATTATCATTAGAGTATTATTTCCTATAAAGTGGATCAAGCCCACCTTTTTGGTTCTGTTAGCATCTACTCTTCAATGTAAGCCATCTTCTAAAAAAATCCCCAGTTCATCACTGTCCCTTTAAAATATTGTGCCCTCAACCATGAGTGTATTATTAAATTTTAAGTTACGTTATTTAGGCCGGGCGCGGTGGCTCAAGCCTGTAATCCCAGCACTTTGGGAGGCCGAGACGGGCGGATCACGAGGTCAGGAGATCGAGACCATCCTGGTTAACACGGTGAAACCCCATCTCTACTAAAAAATACAAAAAACTAGCCGGGCGAGGTGGCGGGCGCCTGTAGTCCCAGCTACTCGGGAGGCTGAGGCAGGAGAATGGCGTGAACCCGGGAGGCGGAGCTTGCAGTGAGCTGAGATCCGGCCACTGCACTCCAGCCTGGGTGACAGAGCGAGACTCAAAAAAAAAAAAAAAAAAAAAAGTTACGTTATTTATTATCTTTTATTTGTTTGTCTTAGCCCCCAATTCCTGAGAAATGCAGGTATTCTTGTGCCTTAAGGTTTGTAACTCATCCCAAAAGGGATAGTCAGGTAACATAAATAAGGTAAGCAGGATGGATGGGCACTGAGTTCTACCTGAGCGCTTATGTTCTATCTAAAGGGGCAGCTCATTAAGTCCAGCTGAACACTGCCATATGGGAAAGCAGATCCAGTATAGCCAGATTCTAGCATACTGCTTTCAAAGAAGCTGAGAAATATGTATCTTTAAAAAATTTACATTATCTTGATGTCTACGTCTTGAAAACAAATTAACACTTTTTTTTTTTAAAAGAAGCATTGTACAGGCCAAATAAATATATCAATACTTTCAGACTAGATTTGGCTGTACTATTTATTAGCTATGTGCCTTTGGGCAGTTACTTAACCTCCTTGGACCTCAGCTTCCACAACTGGAAAATGGAATATTAGTACCTAACTCATAAGGCTGTTATGGGGATTACATGAGGTAATACATATAAAGAAAGCAATTAGAATAGTACCTAGCACATAGGTAACACTTGGTAAATGTTAATCATTATAATAACTTTAAAAGTTATTGGCAATGAAAGTTTCATTAACAACAACAATAATGTTATTAATGCCAATAGCATTAGTATACAATCTAACAAATAAAATCATATGCAATTGATGATATTGGTATTAATAACACCTGATATTCGAATCTACTCTTTTTTCCTAAGCTTAGTACAGTATTAGGCACAAAATAAGGACTTTTCATTCTCTATTTTCTTCCTATCACTCTCTTTATGACTAATATGTCAGGTGATATTGATTTTTCTCTTGAATTTTAATTTTCTTTTCTATCCCCTTTTTTATTGTCCTATTTTAGGCATTCATTATTTCTCACCTAGACTGTAACAGCAGTATCTTCGCTGGTATCTCAGTCCAAGTTTTGGTGCCCTTTAATTATTTCCAATTCAGCAGGCAGAGTTGTGTTAAAATATGTCTGCTCACATGTTGTCTTTCCTCAGAAATTTTCAAATGCACCCCAATAAAAATATACCATTTTTTTTCACCTTCATTATGTCTGCTAGGATTTTCATCCTGGATTTGTCTCTTACTTGCTATGTGACCTTTGGAAAGTTACCAAGCCTTAGTTTTCTCATATCTACCCAATGGGTAGTTGTGAAGATGAAATGATTTAATTGAATAGGTATAAAGCACTTACCACAGTGCCTGGCACATAATAAGTACTTAATAAATGAAAACATTATCATCACTGTAGTCTGATTAATGGTTACATTAACTCCTACATTAATCTCTAAGATCCAGGCACAAAGAACATCTCATTTTCCAAATATGTCAGATTATTCCACACCTCCATAGCCATGAATGTGTATACTGTGATAAATTAATTGTAATCCCTAGAACAATCACTACAAAAAATCTCCCTCCAATCCCCAAACAACAACGAAGACACATAGCTAAAAGTCCAAAATTGAAATGAGATAAAACGAAAAACTAGGCTGGGCGCGGTGGCTCATGCCTGTAATCCCAGCACTTTGGCAGGCCGAGGCAGATGTATCATTTGAAGTCAGGAGTTCAAGACCAGCCTGGCCAACATGGTGAAACCCCATCTTTACTAAAAATACAAAAATTAGCTGGGCGGTAGTGGTGCGTGCCTGAAATCCCAGCTACTCGGGAGGCTGAGGCAGGAGAATCGCTGGAACCCGGGAGGCGGAGGTTGCGGTGAGTGGAGGTCATGCCACTGCACTCTAGTCTGGGCGACAGAGTGAGACCCTGTCTCCATCCCTCTGCCAAAAAAATAAATAAAAAACCACTTTTGATTAATTCCAAAAAGGCAAGAAAAAAGAACAAAGGAACAAAGAGAAATATAAAAGAAATAGCAAGTTAGTAGATTTAAGCGATAATAGCCATGTAAAAATCAATTTCATGTAAATTGATTAATCACTGCAATTTAAATGCAGAGATTGTCAGAATGAATAAAAAGCAAGACCCATCTGACCTAACTACAGAGTTATAATTTAAGTACAAAGAGTCACCCTTTAAATAAAAATAAAATCAGACATAATTGACTTTAAAATAAAATATGTTACTAGAGAAAAATAGGGACATTTTATCATTATGAAAGGGTCAACCCATCAGAAAGACATAACAATTACACACGCATGCGCATCTAGCAACAGAGCATCAAGCTATAAGAAGTAAAACCTGGACTCAAGCAGCATCCTCAACCCCGATGGCTTCCTGGGCTATCCCTGTGCCTCCTACAATGAGTTTCAGGAGGAAGATTACCCCAGAAGCCTGAGAAAGATGTTGGTGTCCCTGTTTTGGGTGTTTTTGTGTTCCTGTGGCTTAAGAACAAAGAGATGTAACTCTGCAGCGAATGCGAGGAGAATAGCTGTTTCCCTTGTCCAGCTGAAGGATGCCCCAAAATGGGGCACTATGCTGACCGATTTAAGGGGAAAACCAGTGCTGTTGAACAAATATTATTCCTCAACACAGGAGAGAGTGGTAACTTTACTAGTTGGAGATATAAGGTATCAGTCACACTGTCTGGAAAAAAGAAAGTGAGTGGGTACATCAGAATTGCTTTGTATGGAAGAAATGGAAACTCAAAACAATATGAGATTTTCAAAGGATCCCTCAAACCAGACGCAAGTCACATGCGTGATATTGATGTGGCTCTCAATGTTGGAAAAACACAGAAAGTTAAGTTCCTCTGGAGCAACCATGTGATAAATCTATTCCGGCCCAAACTGGGGGCTTCCCAAATCACAGTGCAAAATGGTGAAGATGGGACTAAGTATGTATTTTTTTATTGCATCTAAGTTTGGTTATTTATATTTACATATTGATTTACCTGTCTATGCATTCATTCATCCAATTGCCTACCTACTCTTCTACTTACCCATTCATCTACCCATCTATCCATTTCTCTATCCTTTTTATCCTCTATCCTTTTAACCACTTAGCCACTTACCCATTCACTTATTCCTCTACCCTTCCACCCAGACATCTATCTCCTCATTCTTCTGGCCCTCCAGCCATTCTTTGATCTTCCCATCCATCCATTCATCTTCCCAGCTATTCATCTCAACTCCCCATCCATCCATCTGATTTACTTTGAAAAACCAAACATCATTTTCCTTAGGCAAAATTCAACTTGGCAAGGGCAAGGCAATGATTGTAGGCACAGATTTAAGGAACAGGCAAATATGAATGACTGTTTTGTCTCAAACAATGAGAAAAACACCTGGGAAGCACGTAGGGGAAATCTCTGAGTTAATTCCAGTTTGTGTGCAGTTATTAATGTAAACTAGTTTGTTTGGAGACTATTGCATGAGAGGGATACACACTGTGTTGGGGATCTGGCTCATAGTGGCAAGCTTTTCCATTCTGAGAGAATAGAATCCTACCTGGTAGGCATGAGAGAGAACATAATTGTTTTTGAAATATGGAAAGAAAGAAGGACACCTCAAAAGAGGATAATTCAAAAATAATGGAATATTAGAGAATAAAGGAAACGTAAATGTCGACTCTCAACTGCTCTCGTTTTAAGATGAGGAAATAAGATTTGGAGAGTTAAGTAACTTGTCTAAGGTCACATGGGGAATCTAAAGGGAAAAAATATTGGACTTCAGAATGTTTTCTTTTTTTTTTTTTTTTTTTTTTTATTTGTTTTTTTTTCTGAGACGGAGTCTCGCTCAGCCGCCCAGGCTGGAGTGCAGTGGCCGGATCTCTGCTCACTGCAAGCTCCGCCTCCCGGGTTCACGCCATTCTCCTGCCTCAGCCTTCCGAGTAGCTGGGACTACAGGCGCCCGCCACCGCGCCCGGCTAGTTTTTTGTATTTTTTAGTAGAGACGGGGTTTCACCATGTTAGCCAGGATGGTCTCGATCTCCTGACCTCGTGATCCGCCCGTCTCGGCCTCCCAAAGTGCTGGGATTACAGGCTTGAGCCACCGCGCCCGGCCTGGACTTCAGAATGTTTTCAAAACATACACCAAGACTTTGCTCCACTGCTTAACTTTGCTGGCTGTAAAAGTGGCAATAATCCCAATTACTCAGTGTATTTTTGGAAGGATCAGATGTCACAGTCGGCATGCCATCACTTTGTATACAGTAGACCCCCTTATCTGTGGGGCATGGGTAGTATTTTCCAAGACCCCAGTTGGATGCCTGAAACATCAGATAGTACCAATTCTTATATACACTATTGTTTTTTTTTCCTATTCATACATACTATATGAATGGGAAATATGCTGGACAAAGGGACAATTCATGTCCTAGGTGGGACAGTGCTGAACAGAGCAAGATTTTATCATGCTACTCAGAATGACATGTAATTTAAGACTTATGAATTGTTTATTTCTAGAATTTTCCATCTCCTATTTTGGGACCACAGTTGACCATGGGTAACTGAAAAACTCCAGGAAAGTAAAACTGCAGATAATGGGGGGCTACTATACTCAGGTATGAGGCACAGCAAGGACTGGGACCCAGGTCTTTGACAGCCCATCCAGTGCTCTTTCTACACTGCCCATCAGTTCAGCCAGGAGGATGGGAAGCTAAGGAGTCCATATGGTCTGGCAGTGCAATGCATTGTGGAAATGTCTACATTTCACAGTATTTAAGTAGGGGTGGAGTTCTTGTTTTAAGTACAAGATAGAACACACGCTATATATTCCAAACACCAGAGTCCCCAACCCACATAAGGGCTTACTCATCAAGAAGCTACATTCTGAAGCTAAACCTGAGGGAAGGCTGGCTTGGCCATACTGTTCCTCTTGCATCAAAGACACCTGCAAGAGAAGGAAGAGGCTGGAGTGGCCAGCTTCTCATGCTTGGCGCTTGCTCCAACCTGACGTGGTTCCAGTCCCTCAGGATTAATAACCCTCCAGGATCTTTTTTATTTTTAAGTAATTTTATTGAAATATAATTCCTGGGCCGGGCGCGGTGGCTCAAGCCTGTAATCCCAGCACTTTGGGAGGCCGAGGCGGGTGGATCACGAGGTCAGGAGATCGAGACCATCCTGGCTAACATGGTGAAACCCCGTCTCTACTAAAAATACAAAAAACTAGCCGGGCGTGGTGGCGGGCGCCTGTAGTCCCAGCTACTCGGAGGCTGAGGCGGGAGAATGGCGTGAACCTGGGAGGCGGAGCTTGCAGTGAGCCGAGATCGCGCCACTGCACTCCAGCCTGGGCGACACAGCGAGACTCCGTCTCAAAAAAAAAAAAAAAAAAAAAAAAAAAAAAAAGAAATATAATTCCTATAACACACAATTCGTCCATTTAAACTGTGCAATCCAGTGGCTTTTAGTATATTCACAGAGTTGTGCAACTATCACCTCAATTTTAGAATATTTTTATCACTCTAAAAAGAAACTCCATACCCATTAGCCATCATCTGTCAATCCACACATCCCTTTTTCCTCAGTCCTAGGCATCCACTAATCGACTTTGTATACCTACTTTTCTTATTCTGTACATTTCATGTAAATGGAGTCATACAATATATAGTCCTTTGTGATTTGCTTCGTTCATTTACCATAATGTTTTCAAGGTTCATCCATGTAGCATGTATCAGTACTGCAATCTTTTTTATTGCCAAATAATATTCTATTATACGACTGTGCCACATTTTATTGATTCGTTTATCAGTTGGTCATTTGGATTGTCTCCACTTGGGGGTTATTATGAATAATGCTGCTATGAACATCATGTACAAGTTTTTGTTTACATCCTCTTTGGTGTATACTTAGGAGTGGAACTGCTTGGCCATATGATAACTCTGTTTAACCTTCACAGGAAGTGTCCAACTGTTTCCAAAGTGGCTGCCACATTTTACATTCCCAGGAGCAGTGTATGAGGGATCCTCTCTTATCTTAATTTGACAGAGAAAGACCCCTCTGAACTGGCTGGGGCACTCTTGGTCCCTGGAACTCATTGCTAGACCCAAAGAGGCAGTCCCATCGGAGACCCCTCAGTTTTGCAAAGCTTCAGTTTGACATGGCTGATTCACTTTCCACTCATGCAGAGCCCACAAGGGGAGAGATGGGTGCCCTTTGAGCAGGTTTAGTTAGTAAGAATCACTTGGACTCTGCCTGGTAAAGCAGAGCTTTTCAGTAAAAGGGAGCTGAATCCAGCGGGTTGCCCGGATGCTGTTTACTCAGCTGAAGTCACATTTCCACAAGCAAAAGAACCTCATGCTGACAATGTATAATTTTTATAGCAGCGACACTGTGTGAGAAGATGTTTCGCAAACTCTTTACCCTTGTTAAAAATGTGGTGCGGCTGTTGCAGTAATAAAATTTTTAAAGCACTTGGAAGGAAAAAAAAGAAGCAAACCCTGACAGAAATGAAGGGAGAAATAGGCAATTCAACAATAATAGTCAGATTTCAATTCCTCACTTTCAATAATGGATCCAAAAAGTGGACAGAAGATCAACAAGGAAACAGAAGAACTGAACAATGCTATAAGCCAAATAGACCCAACAGAAATCTATGGAATACCTACAATATCAGAATACACATTCTTCTCAAGTGCACATGGAACATTTTCCAGGACAGACCATACACTAGGCCACTGAACAAACATCAATGAATTTAAAAGAATAAAAATAATACAAAATATGATCTCTGATCGCTTGAACCCTGGAGGCAGAGGTTGCAGTGAGCCTAGACCATGCCATTGCACTCCAGCCTGGGCAACAAGAATGAAACTCCGTCTCAAAAAACAAACAAACAAACAAACAAACAACTATTTTCTCTAATCACAATGCAATGAAATTAGAATTCAATAGAGGAAAAATATTTGGGAAACTTAAAACTATGCAGAAATTAAACCTCACACTCCTAAATAACCAATGAGTCAAAGAAGAAATAAAAAGTGAAATCAGAAAATACTCTGAGAAAAATGAAAATGAAAACAAAACAGCCAAAATTCACGGAATGCAGATCACATAGTGCTTAGGGAGAAATTTATAGCTGTAATGCCTAAATGAAGAGAGAAGAAAGATTCCAAATCAGTACTCTAACTTTACATATTAAGAAATTAGTAAAAAAAGAGCAAACTAAATTTAAAATAAATTAATGTAATATACAATACTAATATAATAAGAAATAAAAACCATATTATCATCTTAGTAGACACAAAAAACAACTGACAAAATTCAGCAATTTTATGATAAAAGCACTCACAAACTAGAAATAAAAGGAACCTTCTAAACATAGTAGAGAACGTTTACAAAAAGTCTATAGCTAACATCATATTTAATGGTGAAAGACAGAAAGCTTCCTTCCTAAGATTAGGAAAAAGACAACGATGTCACTTTTATTCAACATAGTACTAGAAATTATATCCAGAGTGATTAGGCAAAAAGGAAGAAAAGATATCCAGATTTGAAAGGAAGAAGTGAAACTGTCTCCATTCACAAATGACATTATCCTGTACATAGGAAATGCTAAGTATTAAACTAAAAAGCTACTAGAACTAGTAAGGGTTCACAAAGGTTGCAAAATACAAGATTAATATACAAAAATCAATTTTACTTCTGTACACTGGTAATGAACAATTTGAAAATGAAATTAAGAAAGTAATTCCATTTACAGTACTATCACAAAGAATTAAATATGTAGGAATTACTTTGACAAAAAAGGCAAAACTTAGTCTGAAAACTACAAAACATTTTTTAAATGATATTAAAGAAAATCTAAATAAATAAAAAACACAACTATGTTCATAGATCAGAAGACAAAATTTTTAAGATGGCAATACTCCCCCAAACTGATTTACAGATTCAATAAAATCCCCATTAGAATCCCAGATGGCTTCTTTGTAGAAATTGATCAGCTGATTCAAATTCCATGGAATTGGTCAGTTTCCAGATTAACCAAATCAATTTTGAAAAATAAGAACAAAACTGGAGGATTCACATTTCCTCATTTCAAAACTTACTTCAAAGCAACAATAATCAGGACAGTATGGTACCACTGTAAGGAGAGACATATAGATCAATGAAATAGAATTGAGACTAAAGAAATAAACCCATACATCTTGGTAAATTGATTTTATTTTTCTTTCTTTTTTTTTTTTATTATACTTTAAGTTCTGGGATACATGTGCAGAATGTGCAGGTTTGTTACATAGGTACACATGTGCCATGGTGGTATGCTGCACCCACTGACTGGCCATCTACCTTAGGTATTTCTCCTAATGCTATCACTGCCATAGCCCCCCACCCCCTGACAGGCCCCAGTGTGTGATGTTCCCCTCCCTGCGTCCTTGTGTCCTTATTGTTCAACTCCCACTTATGAGTGAAAACATGCAGTCTTTGGTTTTGTGTTCTTGTGTTAGTTTGCTGAGAATGATGGTTTCCAGCTTCATCCATGTCCCTGCAAAGGACATGAACTCATCCTTTTTTATGGCTGCATAGTATTCCATGGCATATATGTGCCACATTTTCTTTATCCAGTCTATCATTGATGGGCATTTGGGTTGGTTCCAAGTCTTTGCTATTGTGAACAGTGCACAATAAACATACACATGCATGTGTCTTTATAGTAGAATGATTTATAATCCTTTGGGTATATACCCAGTAATGGGATTGCTGGGTCAAATGGTATTTCTAGTTCTAGATCCTTGAGGAATCGCCACACTGTCTTCCACAATGGTTGAACTAATTTACACTCCCACCAACAGTGTAAAAGCATTTCTATTTCTCCACATCCTCTCTGCATAAATGTCTTCTTTTGAGAAGTGAATGTTCATATCCTTCACCCAAGTTTTGATGGTTTTTTTTATTCTTGTAAATATGTTTAACTTCTTTGTAGATTCTCGATATTAGCCCTTTGTCAGATGGATAGATCGCAAAAATTTTCTCCAATTATGTAGGTTGCCTGGACACTCTGATGATAGTTTCTTTTGCTGTGCAGAAGCTCTGTAGTTTGATTAGATCCCATTTGTCTATTTTGGCTTTTGTTGCCATTGCTTTTGGTGTTTTAGTCATGAAGTGTTTGCTCATGCCTATGTTCTGAGTGGTATTGCTTAGGTTTTCGTCTAGGGTTTTTATGGTTTTAGGTCTTATGTTTAAGTCATTAATCCATCTTGAGTTAATTTTTGTATAAGATGTAAGGAAGGGATCCAGTTTCAGGTTTCTGCATATGGCTAGCCAGCTTTCCCAACACCATTTATTAAATAAGGATTCCTTTCCCCATTGCTTGCTTTTGCCTGTTTGTCAAAGACCAGATGCTTGTAGATGTGTGGTGTTATTTCTGAGGACTCTGTTCTGTTCCATTAGTCCATATTTGTTTTGGTACCAATACCATGCTGTTTTTGTTACTGTAGCCTTGTAGTATAGTTTGAAGTCAGGCAGCATGATGCCTTCAAGCTTTGTTCTTTTTGCTTAGGATTTTGTTGGCTATGTGGGCTCTTTTTTGGTTCCATATGAAATTTGAAGTAGTTTTTTTCCAATTCTGTGAAGAAGGTCAGTGGTAGCTTGATGGGGATAGCATTGAATCTATAAATTACTTTGGGCAGTATGGCCATTTTCATGATATTGATTCTTCCTATCCATGAACATGGAATGTTTTTCCATTTCTTTGTGTCCTCTCTTATTTCCTTGAGCAGTGGATTGTAGTTCTCCTTGAAGAGGTCCTTCACATCCCTTGTAAGTTGGATTCCTAGGTATTTTATTTTCTTTGTAGCAATTGCGAATGGGAGTTCACTCATGATTTGGCTCTCAGTTTGTCTGTTATTGGTGTACAGGAATGCATGTGATTTTTGGACACTGGTTTTGTATCCTGAGACTTTGCTGAAGTTGCTTATCAGCTTAAGGGGATTTTGGGCTGAGACTACAGGGTTTTCTTTTTTTTTTTTTTTTTTTTTTTTTTTTTTTTTTGT
>NC_037689.1:106405443-106408613 GCF_003255815.1 Theropithecus gelada
TTTTTTTTTTTTTGAGACGGAGTCTCGCTCTGTCGCCCAGGCTGGAGTGCAAGTGGCCAGATCTCAGCTCACTGCAAGCTCCGCCTCCCGGGTTCCCGCCATTCTCCTGCCTCAGCCTCCCAAGTAGCTGGGACCACAGGCGCCGCCACCTCGCCCGGCTAATTTTTTGTGTTTTTAGTAGAGACGGGGTTTCGCCGTGTTAGCCAGGATGGTCTCGATCTCCTGACCTTGTGATCCGCCCGTCTCGGCCTCCCAAAGTGCTGGGATTACAGGCTTGAGCCACCGCGCCCGGCCTCGACTACAGGGTTTTCTAAATATACATTCATGTCATCTACAAACAGAGACAATTTGACTTCGTCTTTTCCTAACTGAATATCTTTTATTTCTTTCTCTTGCCTGATTGCCCTGGCCAGAACTTCCAATACTATGTTGATTAGGACTGGTGAGATAGGACATCCTTGCCTTGTGCTGGTTTTAGAAGGGAATGCTTCCAGTTTTTGCCCATTCAGTATGATATTGGCTATGGGTTTGTTATAAATGGCTCTTATTATTTTGAGACACTTTCCATCATACCTAGTTCATTGAGAGTATTTAGCATGAAGGGCTGTTGAATTTTGTCAAAGGCCTTTTCTGCATCTATTGAGGTAATCATGTGGTTTTTGTCATTAGTTCTGTTTATGTGATGGATTACGTTTATTGATTTGCGTATGTTGAACCAGTCTTGCATCCCAGGGATGAAGCCAACTTGATCGTAGTGAATTAGCTATTTGATGTGCTGCTGTATTCGGTTTGCCAGTATCTTATTGAGGATTTTTACATCGAAGTTCATCAGGGATATTGCCCTAAAATTTCCTTTTTTTGGTGTGTCTCTGCCAGGTTTTGGTATCAGGATGATGTTGGACTCACAAAATGAATTAGGGAGGATTCCCTCTTTTTCTATTCTTTGGAATAGTTTCAAAAGGAATGGTACCAGCTCCTGTTTGTACCTCTGGTAGAATTCGCCTGTGAATCCATCTGGTCCTGGACTTTTTTGGTTGATAGGCTATTAATTACTGCCTTAATTTCAGAACTTGTTATTGGTCTATTCAGAGATTCAACTTCTTCCTGGTTTAGTCTTGGAAAGGTGTAGGCATCTAGGAATTTATCCATTTCTTCTAGATTTTCTAGTTTATTTTGTGTAGAGGTATTTATAGTATTCTCTGATGGTACTTCGTATTTCTGTGGGATCGTTGGGGATATCCCCTTTATCATTTTTTATTGCGTCTACTTGACTCTTCTCTCTTCTCTTCTTTATTAGTCTGGCTAGCAGTCTACGTATTTTGTTGATCTTTTCAAAAAACCGGCTCCTGGATTCATTGATTTTTTTCAAGGGTTTTTTGTGTCTCTATCTCCTTCAGTTCTGCTCTAATATTAGTTGTTTCTTTTCTTCTGCTAGCTTTTGAATTTGTTTGCTTTTGCTTCTCTAGTTCTTTTAATTGTGATATTAGGGTGTCGATTTTAGCTCTTCCCTGCTTTCTCTTGTGGGCATTTAATGCTATAAATTTCCCTCTACACACTGCTTTTAATGTGTCCCAGGGATTCCGGTACACTGTGTCTTTGTTCTCATTGGTTCCAAAGAACATCTTTATTTCTGCCTTCATGTCGTTATTTACCCAGTAGTCATTCAGGAGCAGGTTGTTCAGTTTCCATGTAATTGTGCGATTTTGAGTGGGTTTCTTAATCCTGAGTTCTAATTTGATTGCAGTGTGGTCTGACAGACTGTTTGTTATGATTTCCGTTCTTTTGCATTTGTTGAGGAGTGTTTTACTTCCAAAGATGTAGTTAAATTTAGAATAAGTACGACGTGGTGCTGAGAAGAATGTATATTCTGTTGATTTGTGCTGGAGAGTTCTGTAGATGTCTATTAGGTCCACTTGACCCAGAGCTGAGTTCAAGTCCTGGATATCCTTGTTAATTTTCTATCTTGTTGATCTGTCTAATATTGACAGTGGGGTGTTAAAGTCTTCCACTATTATTATGTGGGAGTCTAAGTCTCTTTGTAGGTCTCTAAGAACTTGCTTTATGAATCTGGATGCTCCTGTATTGGATGCATATATATTTAGGATAGTTACCTCTTCTTGTTGCATTGATCCCTTTACCATTATATAATGACCTTCTTTGTCTCTTTTGATCTTTGTTGGTTTAAAGTCTGTTTTATCAGAGACTAGGATTGCAATCCCTGCAATTTTTTTTTTTTTTTTTTTTTTTTTTTTGCTTTCCATTTGCTTGGTAAATAGTCCTCCATCCCTTTATTTTGAGCCTATGTGTGTCTTTGCATGTGAGATGGGTCTCCTGAATATAGCACCCCAATGGGTCTTGACTCTCTATCCAATTTGCCAGTCTGTGTCTTTCAATTGGGGCATTTAGCTTGTTCACATATAAGGTTATAAGGTTAATATTGTTATATGTGAATTTGATCCTATCATTATGATGCTAGGCTGGTTGTTTTGCCCATTAGTTGATGCGGTTTCTTCATAGTGTCAATGGTCTTTACAATTTGGTATGTTTTTCCAGTGGCTGGTACCAGTTGTTCATTTCTACGTTTAGTGCTTCCTTCAGGAGCTCTTGTAAGGCAGGCCTGGTGGTGACAAAATCTCTCAGCCTTTGCTTGTCTGTTACGAATTTTATTTCTCTTTCACTTGTGAAGCTTCATTTGGCTGGATATGAAATTCTGCGTTGAAAATTCTTTTCTTTAAGAAGGTTGAATATTGGCCCTCACTTTCTTCTGGCTTGTAGGGTTTCTGCAGAGATACCCACTTTTAGTCTGATGGGCTTCCCTTTGTGGATAACCCAACCTTTCTCTCTGGGTGCCCTTAACATTTTTTCCTTCATTTCAACCTTGGTGAATCTGACAATTATGTGTCTTGTGGTTGCTCTTGTGGAGGATTATTTTTGTGGTGTTCTCTGTATTTCCTGAATTTGAATGTTGGCCTGCCTCGCTAGGTTGGGGAAGTTCTCCTGGATAATATCCTGAAGAGTGTTTTCCAACTTGATTCCATTCTCCCCATCATTTTCAGGTACACCAATCAAACATAGATTTGGTCTTTTCACATAGTTCCATATTTCTTGGAGGCTTCATTCATTTCTTTTCTTTTTTTTTTTTTTTTTTTTTTTTTTTTTTTTTTTTTGGT
>NC_037689.1:106408711-106481838 GCF_003255815.1 Theropithecus gelada
TTTTTTTTTTTTTTTTTTTTTTTTGAGACGGAGTCTGGCTCTGTCGCCCGGGCTGGAGTGCAGTGGCCGGATCTCAGCTCACTGCAAGCTCCGCCTCCCGGGTTTACGCCATTCTCCTGCCTCAGCCTCCCGAGTAGCTGGGACTACAGGCGCCCGCCACCTCGCCCAGCTAGTTTTTTGTATTTTTTAGTAGAGACGGGGTTTCACCGTGTTCGCCAGGATGGTCTCGATCTCCTGACCTCGTGATCCGCCCGTCTCGGCCTCCCAAAGTGCTGGGATTACAGGCTTGAGCCACCGCGCCCGGCCCATTCATTTCTTTTCACTCTTTCTTCTCTAATCTTGTCTTCTCGCTTTATTTCATTGAGTTGATCTTCAGTCTCTGATATCCTTTCTTCTGCTTGATTGTTCCGGCTATTGATACTAGTGTATGCTTCACAAAGTTTTTGTGCTGTGTTTTTCAGCTCCATCGGGTCATTTATGTCTTCTCTACACTGGTTATTCTAGTTAGCCATTCATCTAACCTTTTTTCAAGGTTCTCAGGTTCCTTGCATTGGTTTAGAACATGCTTCTTTAGCTCGGAGAAGTTTGTTATTACCCACCTTCTGAAGCCTACTTCTGTCAATTCATCAAACTCATTCTCCATCCAGTTTTGTTTCCTTGCTGGTGAGGAGTTGTGATCCTTTGGAGGAGAAGAGGCGTTCTGGTTTTTGGAATTTTCAGCCTTTTTGCACTGGTTTCTCTCCATCTTCATGGATTTGATGTTGGTGACCTTAGGATGGCGTCTCTGAGTGGACTTCCGTTTTGTTGATGTTGATACTATTCCTTTCTTTTTGTTAGTTTTCCTTCTAACAGTCAGGCCCCTCTGCTGCAGGTCTGCTGGAGTTTGCTGGAGGTCTACTCCAGATCCTGTTTTCCCAGGTATCACCAGCAGAGACGGTGTTCCTTCCTCTGGAAGCTTTGTCTCAGAGGGACACCAGCCAGATGCCATCCAGAGCTTTCCTGTATGAGTTGTCTGTCGGCCCCTACTGGTAGGTGTCTCCCAGTCAGGATAAACAAAGGGTCAAGGACCAACTTGAGCAGGCAGTCTGTCCCTTATCAGAGCTCAAATGCTGTGCTGGGAGAACTGCTGCTCTCTTCAGAGATGTCAGGCAGGTACGTTTATGTCTTCTGAAGCTGTGCCCACAGCCGCCCCTTACCCCAGGTGCTCTGTCCCAGGGAGATGGGGGTTTTATCTATAAGCCCCTGACTGGGGCTGGTGCCTTTTTTTTCAGAGATGCCCTGCCCAGAGAGGAGGAATCTAGAGAGGCAGGAGGCCTTACTGAGCTGTGGTGGGCTCCACCCAGTTTGAACTTCCTGGTGGCTTTATTTACACTGTGAGGGTAAAATCGCCTATTCAAGCCTCAGCAATGGCAGAAGCCCCTCCCCCAACCAAGCTCGAGTGTCCCAGGTCAACCTCAGACTGCTGTGCTAGCAGCAAGAATTTCAAGCCAGCGGATCTTAGCTTGTTGGGCTCTGCGGGGATGGGACCCCTCGAGCCAGGAACCAGAGGGAATCTCCTGGTCTGCCAGTTATGAAGACTGTGGGAAAAGTGCTGTATCTGGTCTGGGGTATACCGTTTTTCCTGGTGCAGTCTCTCATGGCTTCCTATGGCTAGGAAAGGGAAATCCCCCAACCCCTTATGCTTCCTGGGTGAGGCGATGCCCCACCCTACTTTGGCTTGCCCTCCATGGGCTGCACCCACTGTCCAAACAGTCCCAGTGAGGTGAACCGGGTACCTCAGTTGGAAATGCAGAAATCACCCGCCTTCTGCATCGATCTCGCTGGGAGCTACAGACCAGAGCTATTCTTGTTCGGCCATCTAGCCATCTTGCCATCTTGCCAGCTCTCCCTGCTCAATTGATTTTTAACAAAGGTGCCAAGACCATTCAATGAGGAAGGAAGTCTTTTCAACAAATGGTGTGGAACAACTGGATATCCACATGCAAGAGAATGAAATCGGACTGCTACATAACACATTATGTAAGAATTAACTGAAAATGGATCAAAGTCCTAAATGTAACAGCTAAAACTATAAAACTTTTAGGGCCGGGCGCGGTGGCTCAAGCCTGTAATCCCAGCACTTTGGGAGGCCGAGACGGGCGGATCACGAGGTCAGGAGATCGAGACCATCCTGGCTAACACGGTGAAACCCCGTCTCTACTAAAAAAAATACAAAAAACTAGCCGGGCGAGGTGGCGGGCACCTGTAGTCCCAGCTACTCGGGAGGCTGAGGCAGGAGAATGGCGTAAACCCAGGAGGCGGAGCTTGCAGTGAGCTGAGATCCGGCCACTGCACTCCAGCCTGGGCCACAGAGCGAGACTCCGTCTCAAAAAAAAAAAAAACAAAAACAAAAAAAATAAAATAAAACTTTTAGAAGAAAACATATAAATACTTAGGACCTCAAATTTGGCAACGGATTCTTATATATGACTCCAAAAGCATGAACAACAAGAAAAAGAATACAGTGGATTTTATTACAATTAAAAATTTTCGTACCACAAAAGACACTATCAAGAAATTGAAAAGATAACCCAGGCAATGGGAAAAAATACTTGCAAATCATATATCTGATAAGGAGTGTGTAATCTAGAACAGATAAAAAACTCTCACAACTGGATAGCAAAAAGACAATTAGCCCAATTAAAAATAGACAAATGATCTGAAAAAAACTGTTCTCCAAAGAAAACATTTAAGTGACTGATAAGCACATGAGAAGATGCTCAATATCATTAGGCATTAGGGAAGTGCAAATAAAAACTACAATGAGATACCACTTCACACTCACTAGAGTGGATGCTGACCTGGATCTTTGTGTCTCCCCAAAATTAACATGTTAAAATTCTAGCCCCCAAGGTGAGGATATTAGGAATTAGGGCATTTGGGAAGTGATTAGGTCATGAGAGTGGAAACCTCATAAATGGTATTAGTGCCCTTATAAAAGAGGCCCAAGAAAGCTTATTCATTGCTTCCACCACATGAGAACACAGTGAGAACAAAAAAGTTTGTGTAGAGTTATGATTTGACCTATCAATTTCACATCTCGATACTCAAGAGGAACAAAAACGACCACACAATAACTTGTACATGAATATTCATAGCAACATTATTCATAATAGTAGTCAAAAAGTTAAAAAAAATCCTAATGCCCTTCAACTGATGAATGAATAAGCAAAATTTGGTATATTTATACATTGGAATATTATTCAACCATAAAAGGGAATAAAGTACTGATGCATGCTACCAATTAATGAACACTAAGAACATTATACTAAGTGAAAGAATCCATTTACAGTAGACTACATACTATATGGTTTCATTTATATGAAATTCTCAGAATAGGCAAATCTATAGAGACAGAAAGCAGATTAGTGGTTTTATGGGGTTTGGGCAGATAAAGTTATAGAGGGATCATTGCCCACAGGTATGGGATTTCTTTTTTTTTTTTTTTTGAGACGGAGTCTCGCTGTGTCGCCCAGGCTGGAGTGCAGTGGCCAGATCTCAGCTCACTGCAAGCTCCGCCTCTCGGGTTTACGCCATTCTCCTGCCTCAGCCTCCCAAGTAGCTGGGACTACAGGCGCCCGCCACCACGCCCGGCTAGTTTTTTTTTTTTGTTTGTTTGTTTTTTGTATTTTTCAGTAAAGACGGGGTTTCACCGGGTTAGCCAGGATGGTCTCGATCTCCTGACCTCGTGATCCGCCCGTCTCCGCCTCCCAAAGTGCTGGGATTACAGGCTTGAGCCACCGCGCCCGGCCGGGATTTCTTTTTGAACTGGTGAAAATGTTCCAAACTTGACTGTGGTGATAGTTATAAATATCAATGAATATACTAAAAACCATTGAACTATACACTTTAAATAAGTGAATTCAATGGTATGGTATGTGAATTACATCACAATAAAGCTGTCACCAAATAACTATAAAGACATAGCATGGTTGAAATTATTAGGTTGGTGCAAAGTAATTATGATTTTTGCCTTTAAAAGTAATAAAAAGTAATTTTAAAAGTAAACAATAGATGCTGGAGAGGATGTGGAGAAATAGAAATGTTTTTACACTGTTGTTGGGAGTGTAAATTAGTTCAACCATTGTGGAAGACAGTGTGGTGATTCCTCAAAGATCTAGAACTGGAAATACCATTTGACCCAGCAATCCCATTACTGGGTATATACCCAAAGGATTATAAATCATTCTACTATAAAGACACGTGCATGCATATGTTTATTGTGGCACTGTTCACAATAGCAAAGACTTAGAATCAACCCAAATGCCCATCAATGATAGACTGGATAAAGAAAATGTGGCACATATACACCATGGAATACTATGCAGCCATATAAAAGGATGAGTTCATGTCCTTTGCAGGGATATGGATGAAGCTGGAAACCATCATTCTCAACAAACTAACGCAAGAACAGAAAACAAAACACTGCATGTTCTCACTCATAAATGGGAGTTGAACAATGAGAGCGCATGGACACAGGGAGGGGAACATCACACAGGGGGGCCTGTCGGTGGGTGGGGTCTAGGGGAGGGATAGCATTAGGAGAAATACCTAATGTAGATGACAGGTCGATGGGTGCAGCAAACCACCATGGCACATGTATACCTATGTAATAAACCTGCAAGTTCTGCACATGTACCCCAGAACTTGAAGTATAATAATAAAAAATAAAGAAAAAGAAAAAAGTAATGGCAAAAACTTCAATTACTTTTACACCAAACCTAATAAAAAGATGGGAGGGGTATCCTTTTTAAACACTAATCCCCAAAAAAGCTGGTTTGGCCATATTCTTATTTTTAGCCTGTTCATAACTAAAACTAACTAACTAAAGCTGTTAGTTCCTTGAAGGCCGGGACCACATGTAACTGGGTTGTGAATTCCTAGCACCTAGCACAATGTCTGGCATGTAGAAGGCATTTATTGTTTACTTGTGGAATCACTGAATTGTTCACTGATCCATTTGAATTAAAATTAATTGTAAATGCTACTAGCAACAATCTTACAGATGGTAACAAAAGAGCTAGACATAAAAGAATTTACACCATATAATTCCATTTTTATGAATTCAAGGAGAGTCAAAAACTAATCTATGGTGATAGGAGTTAGAAGCAAGTCTGGTGCAATTCTGGAAATATTCTATATCTTGATCTAAGTGGTTTTATATATTGAGCAGAAGAATTAAGGTTTTTCTATACTTCATTGAATGTATATTATTAGTCAATAAAATTAATAGTAAAAATAATCCATATAAATACAGGTTCTGAGATTCTATGCTGCCATATACCACTTTCTCTAGGATGGCATATTTATGTAGATTATTCAGTGAAGTTTGTTTTTATATTAATGTCATCATCATTCCACTCCACCCCAACCAATTTACCATTGCTTGTCTTTCTCACTCAATGCACTACTGAAAGAAAAATAAGGGCAAGAGTACCTTTTCTTAGCAAAGTTTATAAGGCTCTTCATCAAAAGCTAAACATGTGTTACTGTGTGATCTTCCACATGCTACCTCTGGAACATCAGATTCTGACTCACAGTTGAAAGTTGAAATAACTTATCAGTTTGAAGGTTTATGGGGCTATTCTCTATCACAGCAGATCCTGTGTATACTGTGAAATGTGCCCCATCAGCCAAAGGATCTTTCTTCAGGTAAGAAGAAAAATCCTCACAGATAATATTTATCAATCTCAAAAGAAAAGAAATATAAGCGAAAATTACAATGAGTTGATGCAATAACTGCAGGTATCTCATGTTTTTCCTTAACCCAATATCTAGAAAACATTACAGCTTATAAAATATAAATGATTTGACTTTGGTTTATCCTGTCAGTCTTATTAAGCAGGAGAATCAACTTTCCATGTTTCCTTAACTTTTCTATGTGCCCTGAATTATAGTTTATATTTGCCTTTACAGTTTGCATGGCAATGTGAACAAATGTACTATGATTGTCCCTGCAGATGTTTTACATTTTCTGAAACTGACTTCTGTCCCAAGGGTCTCTCACAAAGATAGTACAAAATACATCTAACTAGCTTTCCCAAAGGGTTTCATAATAAGAGGGGCTGACCTCATTTTCTCTCCCAGTTAACCACCTTGTAGTTTTATGATGAATCAGAACAAGCATGATTTTTGTTCTTCATATAACTCATTTAAACATGACTGATCCAGGACCCTTTAAACAGCATTAAACTGTTCATGTTGGACATTCTACAGCCAATTTCTTTTTTGTGTTTAAGTGTTTTAAAGTGTTAATTCTCTCTCCTTTTTCATGGTACCCTCCCTGTCATTCCTTAAACTCTGGGAAATAAAAAATATTAATAAGTAATAAATAAAATCAGTAAATACAAATACATTATTAAATAAAATAATTAGATAGAAATATTAATTCTCTTTACCACATTGTCAACTGTCTGCAGAGTAATGGAAGTTTAGTAAAATCTGTTTTCCTCAGGTATGTGAGAGCACTAGCCTGTACCTGTGTCTCTTGCTGTTCACACATTCCTCTGTTGTGGAATTCAGGTCAGAAACTCTGTATCCCCCACCTCCACTCCTCCTCCTACTCTTTCCACCCTCCCTTTTCAAGGCCTCCCAAGAATGAATTCACAACCTTGGAATGAAGAAGGTGAATGAAGCCTTTTCTTTACTCATGTTAGTGTCTGTGCACTGGTCTAGGTTTTCCTAAATTGAGTGAATTCATCAAATGTGTCGGGACAGAGGTGCTCTCTCTCATTAAGTGTACTCCAGCACAAAGGCATTTCTGTTATCTAACGTCTAGGTCCAGTGCCTGAACTTCTGGTTGGATACCTATAGAAGCTCTGTTAACTCTTTCAGGAAAGAAAGGTATGATCCAGCACTACCTGTCAGTGCTAAATAATCATTCCACAGGCTGTTGTGGAGATAACACTTCCAATTCAAAAGTAAAGCAAGTCATGATGCACCTAAGATTTACAAAATGCTATCATTCAGAAGGTGAGTCACAGGAAGAGGGTTCATTCAGTGCTGACTGTGAAGTCAGGGAAGACAATCAATGTAATTTGACATGAGCTCCCTTTCTCTGCCTGTTCAATTTCTATGTCTCTTTCAAGGCCTAGCTCAAAGTTTCACCTGATTCAGGAAGGCTTCCCTGACCACCAAGGCAAATGCTGACCTTTCTTTCTCCTTTGATCACTTAGTCCTTGCAACTGACACTTATCTCAAAATTCTTTCTATTTGTAATGACTTTCTATGCATGTATATGGTGCCTCTCCACACAGGTTACAACATCATTGAGAATAGGAACCTCGTCTTACACATCGTATCTTCCACAAAGTCAGTTATACACACAGTAGATTGGGACTCTTCAACCAAGAAGATTTTCTCTCCTTCACTAAGCCAGGCCCTAAGTATTCTTCAAGATCCATTATAAATAAGCATATAATCCAAATAAGAACAATATGATTGTTAATGTAAATGCAGCTTCAGGACAAGTCCCTTAGCCCTTCCTTCTACTCAGATCGCTATACCCTAAGCCTATTCTACATAGAAATTATGAATTAGTTACGATGGTGATGATCTGTTCTTTGAGGTCTTCCTCATCCTCTCCAAATGTGGGTTACTCACTTATCAATCAACAATTGTTAATGTCTTTATCATTTATTGCTTAAATATAGTCAGGCGTGCACTTTTGTTTATCTATTTTTTATGTCTTGTTTCTCAAACTAGTCATTAAATTACTAGATGATTTAGACCAGCACATTCTATTTATTTTTCATCTGTCACAGCCTTTGAATGCTGGATGCATTCAAGTAAACAATAAAAACATGACATTCAATTAATGGAAGATATTCAGGACAACAAAAATATTAGGCAAAAAGAACAAGCAGAGAGGAGTCATCTATCTCCCTGAAAAAAAAAAACCACACACACGTGGAGAAGTGGGTATACTGATGCAATCATATCACAAAGACATTGTATGGAACTGATGCACTTTTGCAGCTTTTACTGATTAGTTAGATCAGTCTCTGCCTACACATGTAGGTCCTTGTTGTAGTGTTGTCCATCCTCAGTGCAAACACATCTTTCTATAGCTGATACCAAGCAAAGGAATTCCATTGAAGTCTAGTAGAAACTACCAATTAGACAAAAATGTACCTTTTTGAAAAGGCTAATTAGCTGACATTATGGTTCAAAATGGCCAAGCAGATACTTAAGCACAAAATGGATAAGCAGATACTTATTGAGTTCTTTTTACATGCAAGACCCCATGTTAGATGATGTGAGAGTTTAGTCCACAAAACAGCTGACTATTCTTAAAATTACTGTGAAAGAGTAAAATATAAAGCCATGAGCAATACATGTTAAAATAGTTAAATAAAGCTCATTTGGTAGGTCAAAAAGTACGCGCCCCACCCTACCCTCACAGCAAGAACTGACTAATGATGAATCAATCTTCGCAAATCCTTGGCACTGCCCATCTATTTTAGGCATTATCAGATTCTGATTCTGAGTCACTTTACTTTTGCAATTACTTCTGCAAATTCCCCCTCATTTTATGTAAAGAATCAAACTCAGAAATCTTAGATCTGGGAAAGCCTAAAAGGTTGTCCATGGTTGTGCACCTTTTAAAATTTATGTGTGTCTGTGTGTTTTGGACACCTTCTCAGAATAATTTCTTAAATGCATAAACTAAACACCTAACAGTGATTCCTACTAATTAAAGTTCAGGAACAGACAGAACTGATCTATGGTGTCAGAAGTCAGGATGTGTTAGGTTCTATATTCTGTGGTGATGGTAATATTCTTGTTCCTTGTTCTGGGTGCTAGTTATACAGTTCTATTCATCATGCAAAAATTCACTGAGCTATACACTTATGATTTGTGCACTTTTCTAGATTGATGTTGTACTTCAATGAAAAAATTCAAAACTAAAATAGGACCTATAGGATTACCAAAATAAATAGGTTACATTGAAATATAGTTCTATCCACAGACCGTAAGGGATCCCCTTCTTTGATTAAGATCCTAGATTAAGAGCCCAGAAAAAAGAGGTAAGGTGTACAGGGAGATATATGCCGGGATTTTCTCACTTCTAACAGTTGATAATCTGGTTGAGAAAAAAAGACTGGAAAGTTGTAAATTTGGAGAAACTAATAAGTATACTTGGTAAGAGTCAAACAAGAGGGAAAGTCAAAAGAGAAAAGTGGCAATAAATACTTTGGAGCTAGAGTGTCAGGGCAGAATAAGCAGAAGGATTTGGAATCCATGCTGTAAGTAGAAGGCTGTGAAGTGTTTGGATAAATTGAAGGGAGAGCATCCTTTCTGTAGTACGGCCAAAGTCTTGGGAGGCATTATATCTATTTTGCTGGCCATGGTGAAGGAGGCGCATAAGTAGGTAGTATGAAATAAAGCTGCTGACTACTGCTGGGTACAGAATGGGAGGAGGAGTTGGACTTGGATTTCTCATAAATGAAAAACCATGGAAGATTTTTTAGCAAGGCAGCAATAGAGAGAATGCTGTTTTATGAACTCATTCAGTTTAATTTAACAAACGCATATTAAATGTCCACTAAGTTCAATGTACTATGCTACATTCTGCCCTGGTTAATGGTCTCAAATAGACTCTAAGATTTTCTATTTTGTGCCTTTCATTAGTACACTAGACCTATCTAATTTGTAAATTGTCCAATTATATTTACATTCTAGATTGGTATAAATTATGCTGTAATTTCTTCAAAACAGCAACTCTTTAAATACTACAAATCAGGGAAAACTGGGGCAAAAAGACAATAGGATATGTTCCTATTTGGGTCAGGAACATGCCTCCAAGTTTTTAGTTGGATTGTTTCCAAGTGTACTGTTTGTGCAAGTGTTTTCCCTTCAGGCAATGTTCTTTTCAACACACAAAATGCTAGGGCTGGAAGGAAGATGAGACACCCAGGGAAAGCAGCAGATTTTAATCACCATTGAATAATCCAATGATTCATCCTAGTATATTTTATTATTAACCATTTTGAAAGTTTGATAATGCAAAGGGACCATAGAAAAGCCCATCTAAGTACATAAACCCAGATAATGGAGAAGTTTCCAAAATTCCCAGCCCACTCTGATTTTCCTACTTGTTTAACATGGAGGACACACTGAATTGTAAACTAAGTATTGTGAGTCTCACATTGAAAAAGACAGTGGAGATGGCTAATTTCAGGGAGTTTACTGTGTTCTTTTTAGTGCCTGAAAGCCATTCTATTGCTGTCATCATGACTACCAGTCAAGACATGCTTTATGATTTCTATCAGACTCTGTATTCAGACTACATGGCCGCCAATAAAACATTTCTTTTCTGAAGGCCAGTACTGAGCCTCCTTTATTATGAGGTGAAGGTTTGTAAAGATTATTATTTGCTAGAAAAAAATGTCTTTAGACAATTCTCTAAGAAGTGATTTCTCTGCCCTCTTTACTGCTGGGCAAATATTTTGCTGTTACTACCCCCAGGAAATAGAAGTCTCTAGGTTTGTCATTTAATTCTGCTTTCTCTCTCCTTTCCTTTTCTCTCTCCTCGCTCTTTCAGAGTCTCTTAAAATAAGAAACTTCTTTACTACAATGTTAAAAACTTTGGCCATAAATCACATAAAGATGGTACTATCTCATTACTCATTTTAGCTTGTAATAGATTAAATTATCAGCATTTTAGTAGTCACACCTGGATTTTCATAGCCCACTTATTTTTGCTCTTAACTCAAGGCTAGAGCTGCATCTCAGAGCAATGATAAAAGGAATATGCTTTCTATCTGGGGTCCAAACACAGCAGGGTGAGACTGCTGCCTCATCTCACCTGAACCCCAGAGAAAAATGCCTTTTGCAATTTACAATCTGGTTTCAGCAATCTCTTTTCCAGCTCCCACTGTGAAAAAGGACAAAAGAAAAAGTCTTATCTTCTGTTTTTTGAAAAAGGCCCATATATGTATGTATGTATGTGTGTATGTGTATGTATGTGTATGTGTGTTTAAATATAAATGCACACATAAACAAAAGATAGCCTTCATTTCTTTATATAGTAATGAATTAAGCCTTTCTTTCACTCATGTTGTAAATGTTTGCCCAAATGTGGCATTTGCCTACTATTTTTTTCATGATCTATTTTTGACACAAAAAATGTAGAAAGTGTTCAAAGGTATCAAGAATTTAGCCTTTCAGGCTTTATAACATCCTTAGGACTTAGAAAGGCATTCCCTATTCCACACTTATATGAGAATATTGCTCTATGTTCTCTTGTAGAATTTTTCAAGGTTTTGTCTCTCACATTTAGGATTTTATTATACCCGATGTATATTGTGGTGTCTCGTATGCAATACAGATTTCACTTTTTCAAAATTACTGTCGCCGGGCGCGGTGGCTCAAGCTTGTAATCCCAGCACTTTGGGAGGCCGAGACGGGCGGATCACGAGGTCAGGAGATCGAGACCATCCTGGCGAACACGGTGAAACCCCGTCTCTACTAAAAAATACAAAAAACTAGCCGGGCGAGGTGGCGGGCGCCTGTAGTCCCAGCTACTCGGGAGGCTGAGGCAGGAGAATGGCGTGAACCCGGGGGGCGGAGCTTGCAATGAGCTGAGATTTGGCCACTGCACTCCAGCCTGGGCGACAGAGCCAGACTCCGTCTCAAAAAAAAAAAAAAAAAAAAAAAACAACAAAAAAAACACAAAGTTACTGTCAACTATCTTCAAAAAAAAAAAAGAAACTGGCCAGTAATTATCCTTTCTCTTTTTGCCATCTCCAAAAAAGCTGATTTGAGGTGCTACTTTCACTATATATTAAGTTCATATATATATTTAGATATGTGTCTGAAAATAGTCATTTCTTGAGTCCTTAAAAATGTGCACATCCTTTGACATAGTAATTTTATGTGTAGTTATGTTCCCTAAGGAAAATAAGTAAGTATAAAGCCTCAGCTGTAAAAGTGTTAATCACAGTATTATTTTCAAGAACTTAGGTTGAAAACAACCTAAAATGTGTAACAATATGGGAGTAAAATATAATAAATGTATTTAATATGATATAATGTAATCATTAATAGGTAATGTATAAGGCTGTTAGGGAGATTATATTAAATATATTTGCGATACTGATAAATGAAAGTAGGTTACAATAGCACAATATGTACAGTATGGTCCCATTCCTTTACATTACAAATATACACACATACATAAAGTCTATTGGAAGGATATGAACTGAAAAAGTTAAAAATTGTGGAATTACAAGTAGTCTTACTTTTCTTCTTTATTCTTTTCTGCATTTTTCCATTTTTCTACAATGCAGATATATTATTTTGTAATCAGGCAATATAAGTATTATTTTTAACTAAAATAAAAATTTGCAGCATTACATGTTAACAGGGAGTAACCAAACTGAAAACCAACACCTAAAACTCACAGCTTATTGCTTTGAAAATGTTTAAAAGCACTATGTTTTAAAATGTTTAAAAGCATCTCCACTATGGAGGTCAAGTGAATTGCCAGGGAGTTATCCATGTACTATTGTGTGGAAATCTCTACTGAGATGGGTATATTTTTTCTTCCTTTAATCTATTGATATGGTAATTTGAATTTATGTACGTCTTAATGTTAAAACCACTGTTACATTCCTGAGATTAGCCCAACATGTCATGATAGATTTTCCTTTTTATATCCTACTGGATTTAGTTTCCTAGTATTTTGTTTAGGATTGTTGCATTTATGTTCATAAAAGAAACTGGCCAGTAATTTTCCTTTCTCTTTTTGCCATTATCTTTTTTTTCCCTTAAAGTTATACTGATCTCGTAGAATAAGTTGGTGGGGTACTCCTACTCTTTCTATTCTCTGGAAAATCTGTATAAAGAATGAGATAATCTGTTTCATAAAAGATTGGTATAACTTTACAGAATGCACTTCTTTAATAGTTATTCTTCTAAGAATTTGTCTATTTTATTTTAATCAAACTTTAATGGCATAAAGTTGTTTGCAACATCCTCTTATTATATTTTCAATATCCAGAGCATGTATAGGTATATCTTCTTTTTAATAACTGATATTGATTATTTGTGACATTTTTTCCTTGCCAGAGGTTTTTCAGTTTTATTATTCTTTTCAGAAAACCAGCTTTGACTTTAACGATCCTCTCCACTGCATGTTTGTTTTCTATTTAATTAATTTCTGCTCCTAACTTTTTCTTCAACTTTTTAGGATTTGTTCTGTTTTTCTTTTTCTAACTTCTGAAGTTGAATACCTATATCATTAATTTTTAGTCTTCATTTTCTTATTATAAGCATTGAATACCACACATTTTTCCACATATAAATTTCATTACATCCTACAAGTTTTGATATATAGTATTTTGTTATCATTCAATTCTAATATTTAATTTTTATTATAATACTTATGTGTGTTTTCAATGTCTAAATGCATAGGGATTTTGAAAATTATCTTTTGTTGATGTCATGTGGTTAGACAACATGTTCTAGAGGTATGGATTTCTTTAAATTCTGTTGTAATTTGCTTTAGGGCAGAATACATGCTCAATTTTTATGTATGTTTCATGTCTGCTTGAGAAGAATATGTATTCTCTAATTGTTGGCTATAGTGTTCTATAAACATTTACTATATATTAAGCTCATACTTAGGATGTTCAAATATTCTATATCTTTGCTAATTTTTTATCTGCTTGAAGTATTCATAATTGAATGAGGTGTTTAAAAATCTTCCTCTAAGATAGGTTTGTTATTTTCTTCTTGCATTGGATTAAATTTTGCATTCCATTTTGATTGGTAAGTGATCTCCTATCAGTGTAACTGTTGTTCCTCTCTACGTGATCTGTCTCTCTGCTGTTAAGATCTTCTTTTTCTTGATGGTGTCCTAAAGTTCCACCACAATGTATCTATGCAAACATTAGCTCTCTCTCTCTCTCTCATCTTATTTTAATATATGTTTTATTTCCTGAATTTGAGGATTCACATCTTTAATCAATTCTGAAAAATTCTTCATAATTATGTTTACAAATAGTGCCTCTCCTCAATTCCCTCTATTATCTGCTTCTGGGGCTCTCATTCAATATGAGTTAAATAGTTGCATTCTGTACCCCACATCTGTCTTTTTTTTAATATTGCTACTCCTTGTTTTTCTGTCCCCATTGTAGATAATTCTAGACTTTTCTTCTGGTTCCCCAATTTGCTCTTTATTTTCGTTTTTAACCATTCACTGCATTTCTTATTTTAATAAATACATTGTTCAACTCTAGAAGTTCCATTTAGTTATTTTGCAAATTTCCCTAGTAACTCATATTTGTCTCTTTTTGTTTGATAGCTCATCTTTGTGATATATCCCTAGTTTTTTCAACACATCATACATAAATATTCTAAATAAAGCCTTTAGGGATATAAATCCACTCATTATTGTTTTTGCTGATTCCTGTTTATGGTGACTTACTTCCTCAGTACTCAGTGATCTTTGATATTTGTGAATCAAAGATCTGCTTCATAATCTGTTGTAAAACTGTATATCTAAATTGGGAATTTTTGAATAATATTCTTGTCTGTTTGTACCGGAAGGGAAGGACACTATCAATCTGGGACCATTTGCTCTTTTTATGTGTCCTGATGTAATGAGGGGTTCAGAGGCTTGATGTAATGAGGGGTTCTTAGGTTCAGAGGCTCCTTCTTTGTGCCCCTCAACCTTGTTGCTATTCCAAATCTTAACAAATTGAAAGCAAAACTACTATAGGCTTTTCCCCTCAGTGTAACTCCCATATTTCTGGCACCTTGATCTTGAACTTCCCAGCCTCCAGTACTGTGAGAAATAAATTGTTGCCTTTTGTAGATTACTCAGTCTGTGGTATTCTGTTATAGTAGTACAACATAGACTAAGACATATTATTTTAGTAAATAAAAATAATGACTACTTTACTTTTCACTTTTAAAATATACAAATCCTATTCATCTTCTCCTGTCAGGTGATGATAACATTGATTATCCTTATATGTTTGACTTCCAGGGACTTATTTATTCTACTGATAAACTCTAAACATGATATAAATCTTGTTGCTTAGTTATTAGAGTGGCATGGAGGGGAGACAGAGGACATCACTCCCATATACAAATTATCTATATCCTCGGTTTTAAAAGAAGCATTGACTAGCATCCCTGTGGAAGTTTTGGTTTGTAGAAATTTCATCCTTTAGGAATGCTAATTTTCAATTAACCTCATGTGCTATATGTGATCAGTGAAATGGTTAAATTTATTCTAAAACATACATTAAGACAAAAGTCCACTGGAGAACAATGGCTTCTAACTGTTCATCTGATCATATTCAAAGTCAGTAGCAAAATATTTAAAAATCTACCTTATCTGCTTCATGTACTCAATACCTCATCTGGCATGAATCTCCTAACAAATATGTATTCCAATTTCCCCTCTATTCTTTCATACTTAGCAATGTGTGATGATTTAATGATGCTGAAATGAGTGAAATAGAACTGAACACCAGCCATATATCATTGCCAATTTTTGAAATTGATTTAATCCCTTTCTTTTCACCAAAAGTAGAGTTTGAGCCAGGTATTCATCTCGAATATTTTGTTTACTATATTTAAATCAGATTTTTAGCACAATGGTTGTAAAACTGCTCTTTTTTAACAACAGCAACCTCATCTACCCCTGACACAAAACAAACATACAATGGAAAAAGAAACACACACACACACACACACACAAAAAAAAAAGAAGTGAAGATCTTCTAATTAAAGCATGAATGAAAGACTGCTCAGCCTATTCCTTGTCCCCTGCACCTCCTCAGAAACCTGGCACTTTGAGAAGCAGTTTAAAATTTAGTATCATCTTTTTTTTTTTTTTCCTTGAAGCAGAGTTCTCCCTCTTTCCCCCAGGCTGGAGTGCAGTGGCATGATCTCGGCTCACTGCAACCTCTGCCTCCTGGGTTCAAGCGATTCTTGTACCTCAGCCTCCCGAATAGCTGGGATTACAGGCCTAGCTAATTTTTGTATTTTTGGTAGAGATGGGGTTTCACCATATTGGCCAGGCTGGTCTTGAATTCGTGACCTCAAGTGATATGCCCACCTTGGCCTCCCAAAGTGCTGGTATTACAGGCGTGAGCCACTGTGCCGTGCCCGGCCAGAAATTCAGTATCATCGTTAACTAGGTTGTAATGTCCTTTAGGTCAGGCCTTTCCTATATTTGGCGTAAGCACTCAGGAAATATTTATTAAATGTTGATGATATACCTGGACTCCATTATCAGATCTCTGTTCTTTTCATGCTGCATTTTCTCCTTGAGTAAACCCATCCATTCCCATAGTTAGTTTCAACTACCATCAATATGCCCATCATTCCCTTATCTATATCTGGCCCAAACCTCTACCAAGAACTAGTATTTCCAATTGCCTTATAATTAATTCCACTTGCATGGACCAAGGGAGAGGCATCTCAAACTTACATCCAAAACTGATGTCAAGTATAACTCCTCCTAAATTTCTCCCTCTTCCACTGTCATTGATATCACTAAGCAGGAAACCTAAGATAGATACTTCTTAATAATTCCTCTTTCCCTTACCCCATGTGCACTAAATTATGAAATCCTGCCAATTTTACCTCCTATTTATCTCTTTTTTTGTGTGTGGAGATAGGGTCTTGCTGTGTTGCCCAGGCTGGAGTGCAGAGGGGTGATCTTGGATCACTGCAGCCTCGACCTCCTGGGCTCAAGTGATCTTCTCACCTCAGACTCTTGAGTAGCTAGTACTACAGGCACATGCCACAATGCCTAACTAATTTTATTTTAACTTTTTGTGGAGAAGAGATCTCACTATGTTGCCTAGGCTGGTCTCAAACTCCTGGGCCCACACCATCTTCCCAACTCGGACTCCCAAAGTGCTGGGATTATAGGTGTGAACCACTGCACCAAGTCCATGAATCTGTTTTTTTCCACTCCACTTCTACAATCCTCGCCCTAGTGCCTGACCTTATCTCAACCCTTTGCTTACCAAACTCCTTAGGAAAATTGTCACCCAAGATTTCTACTAACCTTCCAGTATTCACCCTTATACTAGAATCTTCTAGTAGATCACTATCACTTACATGATAAATTTCAGGCTTTTTATGTTATCCAAGGTCCTCCTTGATCTGGTACTTGCCTATTCTGGGCTTGTTTTTCATCAGTTTCTACCTGGCACTTCATGCTTCTCTAGCAATGAACTACTTGGAGTTTTCCACACACACCATGCTGGTTCTTGCCCTGTTTACTTTTCACTTTTTAATTTTTGTGGGTACATAGTAGGTGTATCTTGCCCTGGTTTTATCCTCAATGCAGCAACCTATGCCTGAAATAGTCTTTCTTTCCATCCTCACCCCTTTTCCTGGATAACTCCTATCTATCCTTTAGGATATCCCACTAATGCTGATTTCGGTGCTTCCCTGCTCTGTGCTTTTATAATATACTCTGTATATTTCAATTAGAATGCCATGTAATAAATGTGAAGGAAATTTTTTGTATGTGTCTGTCTTCCTTGCTAGAATTTTAACTACTTGAGGGCAAGAACTGATGGGGGTGATAGTGATATAATGATTGTGGAAAGAAGGAAGAAAGAAAGGAAGAAAGGGAAGCAAGAAGTTAGAAGTTCTGTAATTATTTAAGCAATGGCAATCTAAATTTGCCTTCCAGAACATAAGGACAGGTTGTATTAACAGTCAACTGCCACAGTTTTATGGCGTCTGTGATTTTACTACCAGAAATCGCAACTCTGGGAGCGAATTATATGTAATAGAATGGCTTTGTTATGACTGCTAATGACTTTTAGATGGTTGCTAAAAGCGACTTTTATAAGCAGAAACTGTCAAGTCTAAAATCGAATGTTTTTTGCCTCTCCCTTGAGAGATTAATGCTAAATTGCTTTCCTTCTTCAGAGGATATTAAGGCCTTCAAAACCTGGAAGTTCGAACTGAGTAACTCTTTACCACCAAAAGAATGGGACTCTTGATTCAGGGGATAATTTTTTAAATTTACAGTAATGTTGGAGAAAATGTGGAGGAAGACAAAAAGAAAATTTGATTTTAAATGGAAAGGTAATTAGGGGTAATAGTAAGCTTCTTTAAAATCTATAGACATGAACTTGAATATAATCTAAGAAATATGTTTTGAGCATCTGCTGTCTCAGGCACCAGAAAGAATATATAGATAAATAAAAGAGCCCTTGCTCTCAAAGAGCTCATAATCTACCAGGCAATATTTGCAGAAACTTGGTCAGACATCTATATCAGTGGTTTCCAAATTGTGTACTACAGGACCTAGAGTTAGTATCTGATAGAGATGGGCATTAAAGATTAAGCATTTTACAATATTGTAAGATAGATTTGAAAAAGTGTTTCCCACCAAACAATGAAGATGCAATGAACTAAGGAATCTACTTACCAATTTTTCCACTGTATGATTTATGGAATTCAAACGGAGGCTGCTGCTGATGGTGGTAGTGATCATGATAGTATCAGTTAGTATTTACTGATTGCTTATGTGCTAAGCATTCTGAAAAGTCTGCCAAATTCCTTAGAGACTTTACATACAATGTCTTACTTAACCCTCATAACCCTCAGAGATAGGTACTATTATGGTAGCTATTTTACAAACAGGAAAACCAAGGCTCAGAGAAGCTAAGTAGGCCGGATGGGATGGCTCATGCCTATAATCATGGCACTTGGGAAGGCTGAAGTGGGAGGATTGCTTGAGCCCAGGAGTTCAAGACCAACCTTGGCAATATAGTGAGATTTCATCTCTATAAAAAATTAAAAAATTAGCCAAGTGTGGTGGCACATGCCTATAGTCCCAGCTATTCGGGAGGGAGGCTGAGGTGGATGGATTGCTTGGGCCTGGGAGGCAGAGGTTGCAGTTTGCAATGAGCGGAGACAAGGCCACTGAACTTCAGCCTGGGTGACAAAGCAAGGCCCTGTTTCAAAAAAAAGAAAAGAAGGAAAGAAAGGAAGAAAGGAAGAAAGAAAGAATAAAAGAAAGAAAGAAAAAAAGAAAGAAAGAAAGCTAAGTAGCTTTTAGCAGTCCACACAATTTTTTTCTGTTACTATTCTTTTAAGCTTATGGATCAGTTATTAAAACAACAAAAAATCTGCAGCCATTTGCACTTACTACATGGATGTGAATTTTATTTTTCAATACTGTGTAGACAAAAAATGCAGGACCAAGTTGAATTATACGACAATAAAAGACTACAACTGTCAATCTTAGTACCTAGTTTCATTTTTTTTGTGCTGAAAATAATTTATAAATATCATGCACATGAACTTCTGAAAAAATTCATGTTAATAAAATATGACTGGGTGCAGTGGCTCACGCCTGTAATCCCAGCACTTTGGGAAGCTGAGATGGGTGAATCACCTGAGGTCGGGAGTTCGAGACCAACCTGACCAACATGGAGAATCCCCGTCTCTACTAAAGATACAAAATTAGCCAGGTGTGGTGGCATATGCCTGTAATCCCAGCTACTCGGAAGGCTGAGGCAAAAGAATCGCTTGAACCCGGGAGGTGGAGGTTATGGTGAGCTGAGATCGCACCATTGCACTCCAGCCTGGGCAACAAGAGCGACACTCTGTCTCAAAAAAATAAATGAATAAAATACTACTTTCACATGCTTTGTGTATTGTGGTTCTGTGTATGACTTCACTTGGATACAAAAGGGGTATGTTGCTGTTCAAAAGTTTTGAAAACTACCAGTCTGGATAATTAAAGGAGTAGACTCAGAAGTGAAAAGAGATGCAGCCTAAGTGAAATGTTCAGGATCTTCGACCTCCATAGCTGATAACTCCGTGGTTGTAATGCCTAACTTTTAAGCAGGTTGTATTTGTACCTTGGATAGAAGCAACTTAGCCTGAGTATGTGAGGAGATATATCTAGCAAACTGTTCACCCTAAGCTGTAGCCAAATAGAGGTTCCCAGAGACCTTTCATAATGGCCACAAAGATAGGAAGTTATTTATTATTTAGAATAATAATTATCGTAATGAAACTGTGATGTTGGGAACAACTAGTAGCAACAATCAAGTGACTACTATGCTAAGTGATTTAAAACTGTTATCTCACTTTTTCCTCTAAACAATCCTGAGAGATTAATACTATTATTTTACCAGTACAAAAATTCAGGCTTGGATAAGTTCAAACAGGTAAAGTCACTTGTGCAAAGTCTCACTGCTAGGAAGTGGAAAAGCTGGAATAAAACCCGGGTCAGTCTAACATACCTCCTGTGCTCCTAACAACTATGGCCAAGAGCAACCACCCTACAAGTCAGCTATGTAAAAGCTCCATTATGCTACCCTTTTAAATTTAAGCCCCTCAAAAGTACTAAGAAAGAATGGGAAGGCATCAGACAGAGATTGGGTTGGATGACGAATGTCTTGCTGAAAGCTATGCCCCTCTCTTAGGACAACAGTGGTACTAGATGATCAAGGGTGGGGGGTGGTCTTCATTTTTTCACTGAATGACTAATGAAATCTCCAACAATGTCTTCCCTAAGCTGGGCAGGATCGACCCTTCTGTTTCTCTCAAGCAGCTCATTCCAGGCTTGTCTCTTGAAGTCTTCCCCAGAATCCTCCTCCTATCATCCAGGAAAGAGATCCCCGGGAAGGTGAGAAATTAAAATTAAAGAATTTTTCAGGTGGCTATTAAGCAGCAAGTCTGAGGGTGTTTGGAAAGTGATCAGTATGTTTCCTGAGTGTTCTTATCTCCAGAGTAGTGCCAAAAGTCCTGGAGCCAGTGAAATTCTCTCCAAACATGGTCTAGGAAGCCTAACAATGAAGAAGCCAGAGGAAAACATGATTGTATGGCCACTAAGTCAAGGACCCTTTTATCACTCCTTAGCCTCCATGATTTTGCACCACTCTGTTGTCTTGAATTATCTGATTAATCACTTTCACATTTATTGAACACGTATTCTGAGTAGAAGTAGTTTAGTGGGTGCATAGGTAACGGCATGTTAAAATAGTTCAGGCACTCAAGTTTTTTTCATATAGATAAGAAAGCAGACATATAAAATAGATAGATAATAGCCTAGAAGACTGGATGGTTGGCGTTTACCATGCTTTCCAGGTTAGACTGATGCACACTTTTCTGAATTAAGTAAGCACATATTAATAACATTTGCTGTTTGGCAATAGTAGTTTCTGGTTAAAACATGACATAATTGAGAAATCTCAAACTTTAAGGCTATCTTTGGTCAATTTCTTTGGAAGTGGGATTAGGCATATCAATTTAAAAATAATCTACTCCCCTTTCCCACCAATGTTTATGCTGTAAGAACATCATTAATATCATCAATCAATAAATGTTTCTTTGACAACTGATTATCAACATTTTAGAGTACACAAAGGCTTGCTTTGCCCCTTCCCCAGCAAGACTCCAGCCATTCATGACACTTAGGTACCCCATACTTCCATTTTATCAAGTGACATTTTCACCAAGAACTCAATTTCCATCTTAAATGAGTGACAAATGAGTTATATTTTTCAAAGCAAGCTTAAACAGAGAATGTTTACTTTTCAACAAATCCTGCACCAGCCTACCTAGGATAACAATCATTTCCCAAATTTTAATAACTGTTATCTGTCTAGACATCAACTCATAGGAAGAAGGAAGAAATGGCCGTCAAAGGGTAAAACAATCAACATCTCAAAGATGAAGAATTTGGGCACAGCAAAGGTAAATGAAAAATGAATAAATTGCATTTCAATATGGTAATTAATGCATAAAAAAGATAAGATCAGAGGTAAGCCAAGGCAGGCACTAGTTAATGTCTTCTTTTAAAAATCTTGCCAGTAAATCATAATTACATACAGAAATCGTAATGTCTTTTGTAAGAGCTACTTTTCACTTGGCAAGTGGACAATGCCTTAAAAATATAAGGAAAAGACAGATAAGATTGATGATTATGATAATAAGTTTACCCTTTAATTTCTTCTAGATGCCAGTTTATAGGAAGAGGTATGCAATTTTTTCTTGTCTGTCGTAGGGAAGGAGGGAGTCTGAAATAAGATGATTTGCAAGGTGTATGGGGCCTGTGTACATATACGCTAGTATGTGGGAACTTGGCTACAACCCTGTGAGGTGAACAGGACAGACACTGTTGTCTCCACTTTACAAATGAAGCAACTTAAGAAGAGTTGAAGCGAATTCCCTAAGGCCACAGTGGCAGGGCCAGAAGTCCTCCCCTAGTTGGTATGCAGTGAGTTTCCATTACTCCTGTCCCCTTAAAACAGAGGGTTAGATGAGGGTACTAGGTCATTTATTAATTTAATGTATTGAGGATATTATAATATACGGCAGGAAAAACAGAGAGTGAGATATACTTCAACTGCTTAGAACTGTAATTATCTGAGACTTGTAAATCCAGGGTGCTTGTGCATGCCAAAGTTGATGCTTAGAACATTAAGTTTTATTGCAAACCCTGGAGGCATTTCAAGTGCATTTCTTTAGTTTCATATTTTTTCCTTCTAGTGCTGTTTGAAGGGAGGAGTTGCTCAGTGATGAGGATAGGGGTGGGATCAGAGGGAAGAAGAAAGATTTATGGAGACTATGCAAAGGAGGCCATGGGGTGCCTGTTTTGCTAGAGGCTGCATTTCACAGACTAAAATAGGGATTTTCACAAAAGCACAGGGAGATCTTACTGAAGAGAAGCAAGAGATAAGCCTTATCAGAGAAAAAGAAAAAACACACAGGAATAACATTGTGTTTGTTTTAATACAAAAGCATGAAATGTGTTTTGGGACCCATCCAAAATGCCTGTTCAATAAAAAGAGTAAAAGATAGTGTCATAAGATTTATAGACTTATCTAGCTTTCCAAAAACAAGTATTATAGGTAAATACTGATTTATTCCTATTCTCTATAATTACATTAGTTAGAGAATATGGCACAACATAGGACAAACCAAAATTTATATTCTCTCAGAAATATTAGATACATCAGTATAGTTCGCTGGCTGGAGTTCCTATATCCCTCTCATTGGAAATTTGAACAGATAGTCTCTCACACTTAACAAGTCTAAACTTATTGTGCAAAGAAGCATTCTACTAAATCCAAGACTGCCATGAATTCATAAAGAAAGAAGAAGCATAGGTGAGAGGTAAGGATGCATCGTTGTCGTCACATGCCATTTCAGGGGTCATTTTCTGTTTGTAGGAGATATGTAAAGCTAGCACTCCACTCTACTGATGTCCCCACTAATTTGACAAAATAACTGAATGTCTTTGTCTTCTCTGTTGCCTTCCAGTACCCAACCACCTCAAGCACCAACTTCACTGAATGAAAATGGAGCCTAGTTAACATGGGAAAGGTAGGATTCTGACAGCCAGTGTATAATGAACCAAGCAGGTACACACCTGCCAGCTGAACAACCACTGCATAACAAAGGCATTTCCCTGACCCAGGTGAAAACACATTTAATTTCATATTCCAGCTAATTCAACAAAATTTTGGCACAAATAAAAAAATCAACACAGCCTGGAGTCCCATGTAATTGATTTGGGGTATGCATGCCAAAGAATCAAAGGTGAGGGAGTGAGTTTATTTCAAAGGTCTTGTTAGTCGTTGCTCTACAGTCTATATCATTTGACTCATTCGCTCTTGTTTGAAGAAAGTTGAAGGTAATACCTTGCTGTGGAATTTGGAAGAGTAGATTATAGACCCTTAATGTTTAATGTTCTTAAAGGCACACGGCAGGATTGCTAAAGTAGTTAAAGTAATATAAAGTAAAAAGGCTTTATTTGATGCTAGAGAGTGAGCAGCACAGTCCCACACAAAATTAGGGTACAAAAGTGTGAATCTCCAAATGAGAGTACTGATGCCAAAATTCAGGTGTAAGAAGATGATAGATTTAATCTTAACATATTTTAAAAGAATGAAAAGAATCTGTCATATAGAATTTAGCCAATGGATTGTCTGGCTTACAGAGTTAATCATAACACTGGCTAATGTCATTCCAGTCCATGTGAGCTGATTCAGCACGTTCTTTAGGACCCAAAAGGACAAGGAAAAGATAAACTGACAGGTCATCAGAAGCATTTCTTTCTTTCTTTCTTTCTTTCTTTTTTTTTTTTTTGACGGAGTCTCGCTCTGTCTAGGCTGGAGTGCAATGGCGCGATCTCAGCTCACTGCAAGCTCTGCCTCCCAGGTTCACGCCATTCTCCTGCCTCAGCCTGCTGAGTAGCTGGGACTACAGGCGCCCGCCACCATGCCCGGATAATTTTTTTTGTGTTTTTAGTAGAGACAGGGTTTCACCGTGTTAGCAGTATTCAGTCAGTTTCCACTGCTTTGATGGAGATAAGATGTACTGGCCTTGCCTGGCTTCTAGACAGTCCAGTCAGAACTGGTTTCCCAGTCTTGGTCCATGGCACTCTGGAGAGTCACAAAGACTGAAGGCAATGTAGGAGTTAAACATCTATTACTACTGGTTTTCAGACACAGTGTGGATAATATCTGGTGGTTCTCATCAGTGCAGAGCTTTTCAGAACCATAACATCCTCAAGAGACACTAATTAAAGGTTTCATTCTCTCCTCATGTCATTTGTTACAAAATGCATGGGTTGAGGGTTAAGTCTATCGCCACTGCACAGAGCAAAGCAAAATTCATAGAGACATGGAAAATGCAGTGTATGATGATTTTTAATGGAACTCTCTAATCAAACCTCTGAGTTATGCTCAGTAGTCAGTGACTAATAGGTTGAAGAGGAAAAGATTATATTCAATCTGCCTGTTAACTAAAATACTTTAATCAATTTTAGAGGAAAATGCTCTGAGGCAGAAAGAAATATAATAGGGCAGTGATCTAATCTCTCAGAAAGCTTGATGCCATTTTGTACTTTCTGTCTCCGGTTAGGAAGATGCGAATGCTGAGACCATTCTTAAGTGTATTCTACAAAAGTGTTGAGGAAGAAGAGGGTCATTTTTCTCAATGGACCACACATGTCCCTGGCTATGAACTGTTGAAACCTAAATCTCCCAATATAGTAGTATTTTACCATACCAAAACATCTGGAGAGCCTTGTTGGGGGGTTATGGCAAGTCTGTGGGTTCAGAATCCTGCTCTTCTCTCTAAGAAAATAAATAAAATCCTACCCCTGGCTGGGCACAGTGGCTCATACCTGTAATCCCAGCACTTTGGGATGTCAAGGTGGGAGGATTGCTTGAGTCCAGGAGTTCAAGACCAGCCCTGGCAACATAGCGAGACCCTGTCTCTCCCTCTCTCTCCAAAAAAAAAAAAAAAAAAAAAAAGCTGAGTATAGTGGTGCACACCTGTAGACCTAGCCACTTGGGAGGCTGAGGTGGAAGGATCACTTGAGCCTGGGAAGTCGAGGCTGCAGTGAACCATGGTTGTGCCACTGCACTCCAGCCTGGGCAACAGAGCGAGATCCTGTCTCAAAAACAAAAAGAATAAAAGAAAAAATAATGCAACCCCTAGCATACAGCAGCACTGGTGAAAACAAAACATGCCTTTGAACCATATTAGGATCATGGATCACCAGTTTGTAACAGCTAGTCTACACTATAGTTATTAGAGGATTTCAGATAAATGTAAGATTAATGGAGGCCAGAGCAGTCATAGTACAATTTGTGGAGGTAGTGTAATTTGGCAAATAAGTAGGATTTCTCTTCTCTCTAACTGATTCCTTTAATGTAAACATGCTTTTAAAAGGTCTACAAATATCATCCGCTACATACCCACCATTCTCTATTAGCAAATATCTATACATAGCTGAATTAATTTAGAATCAGGAAAGCATATCTCTTTCTTACCTACAGGATTTATGAAAAAATGAGGGAGACTGGTAAGCCATTCTTTCATGTGGCAATTCAAATTTCACTTCCTCCAAAAAAACTTTCCTGTTTACCTTAGTCCCAAATGGGTTCTCCCTTCAATCACCCCAACAGACTACTCTAAAATGTAATGCCTATATTATTTATTTGGTTCACACAGGAGGCTTCTATTAGAGGAAGAGGAATGTACTAGGTCACAGGATGGGCAAGAACAACAAGAAAAGCAGGATTATGGGAAGACCAACTGATTCAACTTGTGGCTTTGTAAATGGTTATTTTATCTGTTAGCCAGTTAATAACTTAGTATCATTAAGCCTCTGTCACTTTCATCTACAAAATGGGTATATAATCCCTACCTATCTGATGTAACTGGTAAGTAGTTCAATTCAGATAATATATATAAATACTCTAAACACAAGTTTAAAGGGAATATCCTTATCATTCATCATTCCAGCCTGTGAGAATGGGTTTCTTAAAGTTCACTCTGGAAGAATGATCAACGTTTCAATTTACTAGTTGCAAAAAGCAACTCTTACTATGAATTATTCATTGCTGCTAGTAGCCTTAAATGATGAGAATTTATAAATAACACATTTTGAGCTGCATACTGAAGATAAGGTTTATACAAAGGAGATCTGACTATATTGTTCAGGCTTTACTTCGCAAACAACATTGAAGACCAAAGAGGGTAACCAAATAAGCACAGGAAAAATAAAGTAGCTAGTAATGCTGAATGAAAGGGAACTGGTTACCTCCAGGAGAATTTAAGCCAAAATACCTGCCATAGGACTTGAGTCCACAGAGCTGTAGTGTCCACTGTGGCTTAAGTAAATGTTTGGCATGGGTATCTTCCTAGCAACCATTTGTATATTCTTTCCCATTCTTCCTCGCTGCTGCTTCTTACTCTCAGTGACAAAGCAGTGAAGGTTTATTGTTTTTTTTTTTTTTTTTTTGAGACGGAGTCTCGCTCTGTCGCCCAGGCTGGAGTGCAGTGGCCGGATCTCAGCTCACTGCAAGCTCCGCCTCCCGGGTTCACGCCATTCTCCTGCCTCAGCCTCCCGAGTAGCTGGGACTACAGGCGCCCACCACCACGCCCGGCTAGTTTTTTGTATTTTTTAGTAGAGACGGGGTTTCACCGTGTTAGCCAGGATGGTCTCGATCTCCTGACCTCGTGATCCGCCCGTCTCGGCCTCCCAAAGTGCTGGGATTACAGGCTTGAGCCACCGCGCCCGGCCAGGTTTATTGTTAAAAACAGGAGATTTGGGGTTAGTCAGACATTGGCTTAAATCCCAGTTCTGCCACTTGCTAGCCGTTGACCCTCCACAAATTATTTAACTTTTAAGTCTCAGGTTTCTCATTTGCAAAATCAAATAATATTTTATTTATAGCATAAAGTCTGGCATGCAGTGTCTGCTGAAAAAGCACCAGTTATAATTGTTAGAGTAGAAAATGAACAATTTGTTAGAGCACTCCTTCCAAACTTACCCCAATCATATTCCCTGCTTCAAAACTATCTTTTATCTTTTTAAAAACAGTCTGAGTGAAATCCTCAGCCAAAATGTTTTTAAAAATCTATTTTTCACTAATGTGGAAATTACTTGTACTTCCTAGACATATATGGAATTTAGGATAATGTCTAGGAGTATCAGTGGCCAAAGGAATGTATCTACAATAGTTTACTTTTAGACAGTATGTGATCATTGGTAAGAAAATATTTGGGCCCCTTCTGTATTAGGGAGTTCCTAAGATTTAGAAATTACACAGCTTAATGAATAACCACATACTAACCTGCTGCAAGATGTACCTGAAATTTATTGTATTCTTTTAGCTCTTTATCCATTTAAGTATAAAATCTAACAAGCCAAGTCACTGCATTTTTTAAGTGCCTATGGTGTGCCTGATACCATGTTGGGTGTAGAAGGGCACAATCAATGATGCTTAGGATCTGTCTCCCTATTAATTGGTAAACAAAGATGACTGTACTTTTCACACTTGAGGAAGAGTCAAGATTCAATATAACGGTAGTAGAAGGTAATATGAAGAAGACATACCTTGATGAATTAAGAAATATTTGAGCCTCCATTTCCTCATCTAAAATTCACTTAATACTGTATCTTCCTTTCTTATTTCATTGTGTTCCTGACAGGATCAAATGAGATCACATGTGTAAAAGAGACTGTGTTAACTGTGTACAAATATTAGATGCTGATAAAGTATTCATACTGCAATACAGGCATGAATGTTATAGCAGTAGCAACCCACTGCAAGATGGGAAAGGAGAAACTGCCCATATGAACTACAAGCAGACGAACTCCAGGAGCTTCCACCAAAGGACACTGCCTGATATCAGCAGCACCACAAGCACACATGAAGAAGAAACCTACCACCCTACTGCCTTTGGGTGGTTGTGAGGATGAAGTAAAAAATGTAAATAAGGTTCTTAGTACAATGACTAGCATATAGTATTATCATCATCCTTTTGCCACTATTATCATATTAGTAGTAGTAGTAGTAGTAGTAGTAATTAATCTACATAGAATGGCCTAAACTATGTTCTTGTTCTTTCACAGTACTGAAAGAAACTGAAAGCATTAGTAAGTTTCTATTCTGAAGTCAGTTTAGAAGCCTCTTACGGCCACTGAATAACTGTGTATCAGTAGACTGGAGCCTTCTTTCTACCAAATTGTTGTTCTATGTTATATAGGTATAATTTTTAATGTTCAGCTCTGCATGAGAAAAATAAATTGTTGTAAAATTCAATGCTTATTAATTAAGACAAATATATAGAGAATATTGTTTTGCTTACATAGTATGAAAACCTGGTACAGCATCCTGCCTAGATTGGGAAACAGGTTTCTATACCATACATGTATTTTGTTTCACAAAATTATAAATTATTCTACATTCTTCCCTTAGAGTGGTATTTCTTATCCTTCAGAGAACTCTAAGGAACTCTACAATGGATTCATGCACCTGTTTGAGAAACACTGACATAAAAAAGTTAAATCATATTATGGAAATGTGTTTTGATGATGCATTGCCATTTTAAAAAACAAGTACTGGTAATTCAACTAGAGTAAGAATGAACACTCAAAAGGAGTATTACCATTTTGATATTAAAACAATGTTTCTTAAACCTAAGAAGTGTTAGATCACCAAGAACATATTTGCAGAAACCCAAATGTTGCAGACCATAGTATGAGAAGCAATGGTGCTTTTCTCTTCTAAGTGATTTGATATAACCAATAGGTGTTAATAGAAGGATGCTGTCTGACTGCCTCTAAGAATATCTTACGAAATTGGTTGATATCTGTGGTTGAGCTATGCTAATAGCATGAATATTTTGGATATTATTTTCAAGTGGTTTGAATAAATTCTCTTTCCTTATGTAAAATCTTAACATTTATACCTGTGGTTGCCCTAGAAAGTGAAAAATCATTAAAAAACAGTTCACAGATATGAAATGCAAATGATTATGATAATCTTCATAAAGGTCTCACAGCAGATTGGCCGCAAGTTGATAACTGTTGAAGCTCAGTGATAGGGACACTGTTTACTCTGCTTCATTTTGCACACAATTTTCCATGAGAAAAAAAAAAATCAGCCCGATCGCTACATAACTACAAGAAATAACTCTGTAAGAAAATATTATGGAAAATGTCTTTATCATCTCAGATATACCATAAGTAAAACTGGTATTGACTTTGCACTAATGGCCAGTGTTCTCAGGTATGTAGCTTTGTCCTCTACATAAAAAAAAAAACCCAGATTTTAGTGTCAGAAGAGTAATAAAGATCACCTGATGCCAGAGGACAAACTATTGACACAATTCAGAGCGTTATTCTAATAGTTTCTGTGTGGCATTCTTTGACAAGTCTCCTTTTTATCTTTTTATTTATTTATTTATTTTATTTTACTTTTTTTTTTTGAGATGGAGTCTCGCTCTGTCGCCCAGGCTGGAGTGCAGTGGCACGATCTCGGCTCACTGCAAGCTCTGCCTCCCGGGTTTACGCTATTCTCCTGCCTCAGCCTCCTGAGTAGCTGCGACTACAGGCGCCCGCCACCGCGCCCAGCTAATTTTGTGTGTGTGTGTGTGTGTGTGTGTGTGTGTGTGTATTTTTAGTGGAGACGGAGTTTCACTGTGTTAGTCAGGATGGTCTCGATCTCCTGACCTCGTGATCCGCCCGTCTCGGCCTCCCAAAGTGCTGGGATTACAAGCGTGAGCCACTGTGCCCAGCCTGACAAGTCTCCTTTTTCTTAATCTACAAATTTAAATTATTGAATCCATATAAAAACCCAATGATGTATCCTTCCACTGCATCGTGGGCAAAGATTGGTGGTACCTGCAGATACCCTGGACCACCCGTGTCACATTGGTTGATATCTTGACAATAATTCTGTGCCTATGTATTAAGATTTGTTTGTATACAAGATGCTGCCTTTATCATTTGTGAGTTTTAGCGATAATCTCATTGGCTAGTGCCTTCTCTTAAGCCCTTACTAATAGAAATTTTGCTTAAGAGGAATTATTGTAGAACTATATAGTAAACTATACATGAGAAGAATCCACAACATATCATATAAAAAGTAACTCCAAGCTGAGGCAGTTTGACATAGCATAAACATAATGCTGTCACCAGGCTATTGATTTCATTTTTAATTTTAATCTTGGAACATTGCCTGACATTCTAAATACTAGTAAGAAACAAACCTGCAATAATACAATATATACAATGCCTTATTTTAGATTGAGGTGCAGCAGGGGTGGTATTTATTTGAGTCTTATAGATAGGATTATGTTATCGATCCATTCAGGGCCAGTTACTTGTTTGCTTTAAGCAAGAATACACACTTGTTGGCATAGGAATCCCAGGAATCTGATTTTATTACATGGAATTCATCAAAATATTCAAAAGGAGGCATTTAAATGGAAAATTCCTTCTATTCAAGATTAAAGACTAGATTCTGTTGTTACCAATTGTCTCTGGAAGTAAATTACACTGCTGTCAGTTATACGACCTTTTAAATAATAGGATGTGGCATAATAAATATAAAACAGTCTATGAGTCAGAAAACCTGAGTTCTAGTTCAGGCTCCTTTAATACTACCTTGTTACATACACTTAAGCAAATCATTCAATCTCATTGTTATGGTCAAAGGAACACAGAATTATAGCTATTCTATTACCATAACATTAAATAGCACAGGAGGGCAGGAAAAGTCAAAAACAGATAATTTTATTGAAACAAAATTGTTCTAAGCTAATGTCTTTGTCCATCACTACAGCATACAACTGCAAGAACACCAAAGGGGTAGAAAAAATTCAAACTGAGCAAAAAAAAGAACATGGTCTTGCATTAAACAATACAGACTGCAATATGCACAAAAATTACCAAACTGACAAGTTCCTTGGTTTCTGCAGGAGCAATGGAACAAGGATGAGTGAAATCGAAGGGACATGACTTAGTAAGATGTTCTAGGGAAAGAGGCAGGGCTAGAGAGACCAGAGATGTCTTTCTACAGGGTGCATTAACTGTGCAAGGGGGTCATTAGGGCTGCTCACTGAATATTTTCAGCTCTCCACCTTCAGGGCACATGGTAGGATTATACTTGATGTCCCTTAACTAGCCCCAATCAAAGCTGACCAATGGTATATGAGAAAAAAGTGCCATATCTTTTCCAGGAATAAGATTTTATTGGTGATGCAGTGTGAGACCTCCTTCTGCCATGGTAATAAGCAGTGTTCCAGATGGTGGCTGCTCCATCTAGGTCCTAGAGTGAGGACCCTGTAATGTCCCCCAGGTGCCTCATTATGGACATGTAGCATAAACAAGAAGAAACTTAGGTTATTTTAAGCTACTGAGATTTAGGGAGTTGTCTGCTATGACAGCATAACCTACCCTATCCTGAGAGAATGGATGGCAGTTAGGAGGTCAAGCACTCTGCCCAACAGAAGGCAAAGCTTGTCTGTTTTCCTCCAGGCAGTTGAGCCTCAATAGGGGCCTTGGTGCTTCTCAGAGGATTGTGCTTTAAAATACTGTAGGATTCTATTATGAATATGAACAAAAGTATGTCACTGTTACTGGCATCTAATAGTGGACATGAAAAGATAAAGGCACAATTCAGGACAGGACAGGCTCAGGGGACTGGTATAAGGCCTTTTTCTCATTCTGCTCCAAGTAAATAGTGATTGAAAGTCATATGGCTCTTCAATGGTCCATCCAGAATAAATGGCCCCAGTCCAGCTTGAAACAAGCAGGTATCCTTCATAATAGTGTTGACATTTTCATTTGTCAGTCTATTTAGTAGCAGAATGAGCAAAAAGCTGAATAAACAAGTAGGGGAGAACTACATTTTTACTTTCTGAGGTCCTTAAATGTGACCGGGCCAACAATAGTGTTACAAGCTTTAGGAGATGAAATTAAATTTATATCTCTATATAATTTAATGCTAACTAGTCTTTACCTAAGTGATTTTCTCCTGAAGACTCTACAGATTACTGATACTGTCTAACTGGAACAACTAGTAGTTATAAGGCTGCTAGTAGGCTAATGAACAGCAGTGCAGGACATTGAGGCAGTAATTTCTGGCTGCCTTTTTGGCATGATCTCTGTCCATTAGCAACATCTTGAATAAAGAGCTGGAAGATGATGAGATGCAACACAGTGGTATGAAAATTAATTGCTAATAACAGCTAAATTTATTGAGCGCATACAACAATCAGGTGCTTTAGGAACATTACAGCTAATTCTCACAACCACATAAGTTAGGCATTATATTTTTTAAATGAGGAGACTGGGGAATATCAAGAGAGTACAGAAGCTAAGGGAAGGGAAAGAATCTAGAAGGACAAGTGAGCCAAGAGTAAGAATCTGCAGGTAGTTCAGTAAGGATAGCAATGAGAAGAAGCCATTGGATTTAGTGATTAGGAAGTGAACTTTAACAAATTAATCTCAATGAACTGGTTAGGGAGAAAGCTGGAATATAAAAAGCTAAGCAATAAATGTGTGGCAGAAAATTATATGCACTAGCTGTAGACAATTTTTTCACGAAATCTGGTACTTTGCACAGCTTACCTTTATCCATGTAAATCTCATTAAAGCTATGGACCTTTTTCCCAGAAAAGTCCACATACACATCAAATTCTACACACAATTTGAGGGTGCTCATAGACCTACCTGAAACTAACTTAAGAGCCCCAGTTTAGAAACGAATGATATACACCAAATTTATGACGGTGGAGGCGGGGCCATGGAAGTGGTACATAAGTGGTTTCATTTGCATTGGCAGTGTTTTACTTCTTAAGCAGTGTGATGGTCATATAGGTGTTCATTGTGTTACTTTATGTCATATTTATATAAATGATATTATAGCTTTTTGTTGCCTAAAGTATTTCATACTAATTTTTAAAATAGAAAAAATGACTACATAGCATAACATCTTTGTTTGAAGAATGCACATGAAAGTATTTGAGGGTAATGTGGCATCATATTGGCAACTTATTCTCCAATGGTTAAAAAAAAAAAATGGGCTGGATGCTGTGACTCATGCCTGTAATCTCAGCACTCAGGAAGGCTGAGGTGGGAGGATCACTTGAGCCCAGGAGTTCCCAGCCTGGGCAACAAACCCAGACCTTGTTTCTACAAAACTTTTTAAAAAAATTAGCTGGACATGGTGGTGCATGCCTGTAGGCCCAGCCATATGGGAGGCTGAGGTGAATGGATCGCTTGAGCCCAGGAGTTTCAGGCTGCAATGAGCTATGATTATGCCACTTCACTCCAGCCTGGGCAATAGAGCAGGACTCTGTCTAAAACGAAAGAAAAAGGAAAGAAAAAATTTGTACCACACTTGGAACTATTCTGTAATTTTGAAACTGTTTCAAAATGTTACAAAGACAGTAAAATACAGCACTAAAAGGAAAATAAATGGACAAACAAAAATCCGTAAATGAACACATACTCTCGAAGGAATACAGGAAGGGCATAACCAAACTTCCAGGGGAATATACACATAGAAATGTATAGAGAACTCCTTTCAAATCCAGAAAGGAACTGCTGCCAATCTGACTCTAAAATGCAATGTTTTATGTCAAAAATCTTTTCCCTGCTGACTTATGCTCTGAAGACTACAAGTCCACGGACAAAGAAGGAGCAATCTCAGCACCTTTGGCTATCCTAGCTGTTAGGTTGAATGGGAGCCTCAACCTACTCTCATGGCTTCAAGGACTGGAAAGTTTAGGCTGAGGGCTCAAAACAGGTGCTGGACGTCAAAACAGGGAAAGCTACAGATCTCTTCTAACATGACCATTGTGCCTTCCATTCTTCCAGTAGTCCTAGGTTGGGGTGCAATAAAGGGATTTGGCAGGACGGAAAAATAGAAGAATTTGGAAATTTAAGGTTTGCAGCTGCAACTCCCTGACACAGAATATACTGTTGGAAGAGTCTCATCACTTCACTAAGATATAAAACTCAGAAAATGATATTTTTGCCTTTAGTTTGCGATTTCTTTAATTCTTCAGACAACAAAAACTGAAAATCTTACTAAATTTGATACCTACTATGTCAGTTTCAAATTTTGTCTTCTTAGTTTCCTTTGAGGGAAGAATGCTTATACAAATGGCAATAAACACATAGAAAATTTACATGGCAAAATATTATGTGATGTTGTGTGCTGTGAGAAATAGATTTGGCAATTGACCAGTTAAATGTGAGAAACATGCTTCCAATGGACAGAAATCAAATGGTTGGCATCAAGTTCTTAACAATGACCCTAACATCAACAATAATAATAGCAAATAAGATTTAATTAACACTTGAGTGCCAAGAGTAGTGCTAAGAGTGTTATGTGCATTATCTCATTTAAGCATCTCAATAACTCTATGAAGTAAATCCCATTCTTTCACAAATGTAACAATGGAACACGAAAAGTTAAAATGACTTCCTCAAGCAGAAACAGCTAGGAATGGCAAAGAAAGAACAGTTTTAAACCTCGATCTAACATTCTTGTTCCAGCACTCACAGTAACAGCTCTCCAAATGGAAACTCTTATTATTAATAACATGATTATTAAATGCACATACCTCTGACTTCTGACACCTACAAAGCACTGTACTGATTGCTATTTGGGGGAAATACTGACACGATCATAGGTCTTTTGCTCATTGTTCTTATGCGGGATAATTGCTTGTACATATAACTCCCTGTATCCTATATATGTAACATAGATATATTTACCAAGAGTCTACAATCTGTCTTTTTATAATAAAGGTTTTCCTTTAAACACAGTCTTTGCTTTTAGTTTCTTCCCTCTTAACCACTTTTATCTTTCCCCTGTTCAAGAAGTTGTAACAACACCCACATCCCCAATCAAAGCCAATTCTTCCCTCTGCCTTGAGGTTAGGGTCTCCATAGCCTGACCCTGTTCCAACTGTCCACAGTCGTTTCCCTTTACTCCATAATAATCATCCCGTGCTTTAGCTCTTCTCACTGTCCTCCACCCAACCATGTTAATTCCTGCTAGAACTGTAATAGATGATGATTGTTCATAGGGTTCATTGCAAAAGAAAACCTGATTGATGGGGCAAATGGGGGCAGAAGTCCAGCCTGCTCAACGCTTACCAATGAGTGTGGCATGGCACGGAACCATGACTGCCTAGAGGAAGGAGTGCCTTTTTCTAATGTCCTCAAAGATTCTGTATGGGGTGGCCGCATTCTGATTCCTCCTACATGTTTTAATTTATGCTTTCTGATTAGCCTGTCTCTCCAATATTTAATAGGGCTGCATTTCGAAAGCAAAGATAAGTCATCAATGCAGATAACTACAAATATATTTGTGTATTTACTTGTTTTTCTAGAAGTTTTCTTCAGAAGAAAACATAAAATCAGGAATGTCCTGGAAAATCTAGAATATATAATATAGATATTTATTACTCTTTTTCTAATGTTTCTTTAAGACCCAGCATAAATCATACCTCTGTGACGCCTTCCCTAACTACAATCCATATTGACCTCTCCCTTCTTACACCATCTGTAGCACTTCATTCTGTCTTATGGAGTTTAATGACTGATTACCATATAATACAGTGTATTGAAACTGTGGAAGTAACTAAAATTGTGCTGTTTGAAATTTTGGCAGTTTCCCAATATCAGATTTTAATTTCGTTAAAAAAAAAAAAAAAACAAACATATTTTAGGCCATACGGGGTGACTCATGCCTGTAATCCCAGAATTTTAGGAGGCCAAGGTGGGCAGATCGCCTGTTCCCGGAGTTTGAGACCAGCCTCGGCAACAAAGTGAAAACCCCATCTCCACAAAACACGCAAAAATTAGCTGGCCACGGTGGACCACGCCTGTAGTCCCAATCACTCTGGGGGCTGAGGCAGGAGGATCGCTTGAGCTGGGAAGGTCGAGGTTACAATGAGTGGTGATCACACCACTGCACTCCAGCCTGGGTGACAGAGTGAGACTCTGTCTCAAAAAAATCCATTAAATAAATAAATAAATAAATAAAATAACATATTTTAAAACTGTAACAAAACAAAGCATGCACCATTCAAATGGGTTACATACCAAACATTAACACATTGGAAACCATCACCGTTTGTATTAATGGGTGCTGTCCAGTTAACTGTGTGTGTGTGTGTGTGTGTGTGTGTGTGTGTGTGTGACAGAGAGAGAGAGAGAGAGAGAGAGAGTAACAGAGAGGAGAGAGAGGAGAGAGACAGAGAGACAAAGAGAGCATGAATTATGTGTGCAGACCTGGAAATACAGGTTTTCTTGCTATTTCTGTTTAACTGCAGAGCATCCTGAGATAGCAAGACAAAAAAGCTCTCACCCCATGATGTTCACTATTACATCAGGATTTTCTCAACACTGTATAAAATAAACAGAAATAAACTGGAGATTAAGACTTCTATAGCTCTCAGGCCAGGCATGGTGGTAATCTCTGCACTTTGGGAGGCTGATGGGGTGGATCACGAGGTCAGGAGATTGAGCCCATCCTGGCTAACAAGGTAAAACCCCGTTTCTACTAAAAATACAAAAAAATTAGCCAGACTTGGTGACGGGTGCCTGTAGTCCCAGCTACTTGGGAGGCTGAGGCAGGAGAATAGTTTGAACCTGAGAGGCGGAGGTTGCAGTGAGCCGAGATTGCGCCACTGTTCTCCAGCCTAGGCGACAGAGCAACATACACACACACACAAAGACTTCTATAGCTCTCAGTTTCAGATGTTTATGTTCATTTCAAGCTCTTCCTTCTTACTGACTTTATAAATTACTGTTAAATTTTTGAATTATTAACAAATACATCGATATTTTTGGGGAGGGCATATGAGATTTAGTTTGGGGGAAAAGGGGTCTACTGTTGTAAATTTTGAAAAATGTCATAATAGAGTGTCCCGTTTTTCTTCGTTATCAACAGCAATCTCAACATCAGTATCTATGAGCATGTTCTGGATATCTAGTTGCATGCTCAGTGCTAGATGGTATCTATGCAACTTAATCACATCTAAAAGACAATATAATCTCATAAATCTAAGGTTTGTTCCAGTCTTTAAGGGATCTGCTACACTCACAAACAGAGTTTAGAGATCTAGTCATTTTAAATTTTCTTTGCCAATCCTCTTCCCTTGGGTACGGAAAAATGGTCAAAGTTGTACAGAGCAAGGAAAAATATCAGTAACATTTATTCCCTCCCCAAGAGAAAAATCTGTCTCCCAAAAGACCAATTCAGCCTCAGAGCCAGAGGTCCCAGACAATTCTGGGAAAGCCTTTCTGAGGTAAATGTTGTAGAGCTTTATGACCAGGGAAATTTCCACTGAGTAACACCAACTCCCCCTCAATACAAGCAAACCAGACTGAAAGATAATGGCAAACTAACCTTATTATTGTTAGACAAAGGGGAACTGGGACTTCACAGATGCCTGGGGTGGTGCCTTTGGGCATAGTCTTTAGTTGCGAAGCAGTTCTCTAAAGGAAATCACAAAGGTAGGGCAGCAGAGGTAGAAGTGGCTTTGGGGAAACTGGAACAAGTAAAATAAAAATTCTAACTCTTTTTCTCTTAGGACAGTTGAAAAACAAATTCAACAAATAATTAAGCATTTTTTTTCCTAAATTGTCACCCAAATGGGCTCACTACCCATTTTTAGTAGAGAGGCAATCACAATGAATGAGGGGAAAATAATAACTGCAATAGTAATAATTTTACAGTTGATAATATATTTAATGATTTGTCATAAGGCCATAGTTAATAGGGGAGTTTGTGTTTGAACCTGGGAATATTTGGCTTTAAAGTTACAGCTTTTAATTTTTTAACCACTTCTTAAAGAAATAGAAGGGGAAAAAATCAGGAAATGGACATCCAGAATTAAATACAGAACCCCCAGAAAGCTTGAGAATAGACACATACCTCATGGCTTGCCTACATTTGATAAATGTGGAAGGACCAGATATATGCTGCAGGAGTGAGTCCTCCATGTATAAAGGGTTTGTTAGAGTACTGGACACAAAATAAGTGGCCGGCAACAACTATAATGCCAATCACACCCCACATAGAAAGATATATGGTAGTACAGGTATTAGGTAAATGCTCTGAGGAGTTATGGAGCAAGTAAGAGCGCAGAACAGGTCTGACTCTTTCCTATCCTCCATCCACATCTCACAAAGATCTACCTCTTTCTTTCCTCTTCTCCCTCCCTGTGCTCTGACTACGGTGGCTTAGTACTTGACATAGTTCTTCCCACAGTGGGGTCTACCACAATGCTTGGCACATAGTAGTCACTAAATAAATATTAGCTGAAGGGAAGAAAAAACAGTGAGAAACAGAAGGACAAAAGGAGAGGAGACTTAAGAAAAATACTAACTTAACTTTCTAAGAGAAGAACAATATGTCCATCTGTACAGACAGGAGGAAGGCAAGGCAGAGGATGAAAAAAGCAGGAGAAGCAGGAGTGAATATGCATGTCCTGTTTAAGCCAACATCACAAGTATAACTGTGACGTAAACATCAGTTACACGAGGACAAGACAGGAGATGGAATTGGATGGGTAGGCAGGGCCAGATCAGATACCCTATGGGTGTAGGTAGCTTCCACAAATGTTAGAGTGGCGTGATCAATTTGTGTTTTAGAATAAGCTCTTTGCTTTCAGAGAGGATGGATATCAGGAAAGCCAATGAGGAGACAGTGGAAATCTGAAACCGGAACAGTTAGGTTTGCTGTAGGAAGTCCAGATAAGAGATGATAAAAAACCTAAATTAAAGAGATAGCACAGTAACTCTGCCATTTGTTGGGTTTGTGAGCTTAGATAAATCAGTTAATCTCTCTGGAATGAGAATATTTGTCCCTCACAGGATTGTCTCGAGCAGCTAACGAAATAATATATGATAAAGTGCTTTGTAAACTTGAAACACTTGAAAACATATGTTACTATTTTGGTGGTGAAACTGGTATAAAGAGATGAGGGGGACAACTGAGAAATATGGCCATTGTCTCCAGGGATGTTCAATTTTTTGGTTTCCTTGAGCCACACTGGAAGGAAAAGAATTGTCTTGGGCCACAAATAAAATACAGTAATACTAACAATAGCTAATGAGCTAAAAAAAAAATAGTAAATATATCTCGTAATATTTTTTTTTTTTTTTTTTTTTTTTGAGACGGAGTCTCGCTCTGTCGCCCGGGCTGGAGTGCAGTGGCCGGATCTCAGCTCACTGCAAGCTCCGCCTCCCGGGTTTACGCCATTCTCCTGCCTCAGCCTCCCAAGTAACTGGGACTACAGGCGCCCGCCATCTCGCCCGGCTAGTTTTTTGTATTTTTTAGTAGAGACGGGGTTTCACCGTGTTCGCCAGGATGGTCTCGATCTTCTGACCTCGTGATCCACCCGTCTCGGCCTCCCAAAGTGCTGGGATTACAGGCTTGAGCCACCGCGCCCGGCATATCTCGTAATATTTTAAGAAAGTTTACCAATTTGTGTTGGGCCGCATTCAAAGCTGTCCTGGGCCATACGCGGCCCTTGGGCCACAGGTTGGACAAGTTTGTTCTAGACATACAATCTGCAAATGAGAGAGTCTTCTCTGACATCTCCCTTTCTCTCATCTTATCATACATCAGTTGTCAAAACTGGGAAATGATTTTTAATTCTCTGAGGATAGTGGGGGGGGGGTGGAAAGATGGGAGAGGAATTTAGCACCTACCTGGTGCATGGCATGTTCACATACAGTATCCACAATAATACCTCAAGAATAGAGTATAATATCATCATCCCTTTTCTGCTGATGAGAAAATTAAACCTTGGAGGGAGAGGGTCAGAAAAAATAATTATTGGGTACTAGGCTTAGTACTGGGGTGATGAAATAATCTGTACAAACTTCTGTGACACGAGTTTACCTATGTAACAAATCTGCACATGTGACCCCTGAGCCTAAAATAAAAGTTAAAAAAAGGATTCATGGCTTCAAGAAGGTAGAGGAAAATGTGACCAGGATAATGAGAAGAATGGAAGTTTGTAAAATTTAAAATCCAAAAGGAATTTCTAGATATGAAAAATATATTATCTGAAATGAAAAAAAACACACAGATGATATTAATATCAGATTAGACTCCGAAGAAGGAAAAATCAGTGAATACGAAGCTATAGACTTAGAAACTATCCAAAATGAAATATGTGCTTACCATAGAGCAATCATACTCCTGGATACCTACCCAAGAGAAATGAAAACATGTTCACATGAGGACTTGAATATTCATAGCTTTGCTCATAATAATGAGGAACTGAAAACAACCTAAACGTCTATGGACTGATGAAGAGAGAATTAACGCGTGATATATCCATTCCTTTTATTACTCAGCAATAAAAGGAATGAACTACTGATACTTATAACAACATGGACAAATCTCAAAAGCACTATGCTGATTACATTTTTTTTTTTTTTTTTTTTTGGAGACGGAGTCTCGCTCTGTCGCCCAGGCTGGAGTGCAGTGGCCGGATCTCAGCTCACTGCAAGCTCCGCCTCCCGGGTATACGCCATTCTCCTGCCTCAGCCTCCCGAGTAGCTGGGACTACAGGCGCCTGCCACCTCGCCCGGCTAGTTTTTTTGTATTTTTTAGTAGAGATGGGGTTTCACTGTGTTAGCCAGGATGGTCTCGATCTCCTGACCTTGTGATCCGCCCGTCTCGGCCTCCCAAAGTGCTGGGATTACAGGCTTGAGCCACCGCGCCCGGCCGCTGATTACATTTATATGAAATTCTAGAAAAGGCAAAACTACAATAATAGAAAGCAGATCAGTGGATGCCTAGCGTGCAGAACGAGCGGGAGGGAATTGACTGCAAAGAGTGTAAGGGAACTTTCTGGGAAATAAATGTTTTCATTACAATTGTGGAGACAGTTATAAAACTGTACACATTTGTCAAAACTCAATATATGTTGTTGGAGGAGGAATATGGATGTGGTTATAAAAGGACAGCATGAGGGATCCTTGTTGACTTTGGTATCTTGAGTGTGGCAATGGATATCCCAACCTACACCTGTGAGGACATTATATAGAACTAAATACACACATATAAATGAGTACAAGGAAAATGAAATAAGATCAGTGAATGTTACCAATGTCAGTATCTGGGTTGTGATATTATAGTATTACAACTAGGGAAAAACTGGGTAAGGGTACATAGGATCTCTCTGTACTATTTTTTACAACTGCATGTGAATCTACAATTATCTCAACAAAAATTTCAATGAAACACTCACAAAGAGAAAAGAAAATTAAATCTCAGAAAGGTAAAATGAGTTACCCTAAGTCACACAGCTAGGAAGTGTCAGAGGGCAGAGGCAGCATTTAGACAAAAGTCTGATTCTAGAGTGCTTTCTCTTAAACATTATATCACTGAACAGGGTTGATATTTTTCCATAAATTCAATTGTTATTGGAGTTAACATTAGTAATTTTTAAGATAGACAGGGAGAAGGCAGTTTGTTGTGAGCCATTAGGAGATGTTTACTCATTTGAAAGTCATCTATTGATCACTTATGCTCAGCCTGGCAGTATCCTGGACATCCTAAGTACAAGGTTGAAGAATGTAACATAGTCATATAAGCATAGGAATCTTACCACCACATGGACGTGCTACCAAAGAGGCCCAAAGCTCCTTGGAAGCACAGAAGGAAGAATAAATTCATTCTGAAGAGGTCTGGAACTGAACTGTTTCATAAAGAAAATTACATTTGGTCTGGGTATTAAGGATTGAGTAGGAGTTCACTAGATAGAAAAGAAAGCAGAAACAATAGAAAAGGATATTCCAGAGAGAGGGACTGCATATCCAGGAGCAAAGAGATGTGAAAGAACATAAAGTGGTTTGGGAATGGTGAGAAGTTCAGTCTGAATGAAGTGTAATATACACCATGAGTTTGGAAAGAAGGACTGGTAGGAAGAAACACACCGACATGAGGCTAGAAAAGTAGTTGGGCCAGAAAATGAAAGCCCTTAAATGTGCCAAACCAAGTAGTATGCATTTTATCCTGGAAGAAACAAGAAACCAATAAAGGTATTAAATCAGAAGATAACATAACTGGGTTTGTTGTTAGTAAAATAACTCTGGTGGCAATGTAGAGATAAGGATGGAGTCAGGAGGTAGAAAAACCAGTTAGGAGGCCACTGATGTATGAAGTCTGAAGCCAACAGAATATGAACAAAACGCCAGATTCTATAGATTTTTGGTAAAATTATCAAAACTTGGTGAGAATTTTGGAAATAATGAGAGCTGATGGCTGATTCTGTAGCTTCTTGCTGAAACTTGGTGGATGATGATGACATTTAACAAAAATAAAAAAGATCACAACTGGTTGGAGTGTCATGGGAAGGAGAAGAAAACAATTTCACCCTTAAATATACTGTATTTGGGGAAATAAAAATAATAATAGCTGGCTCTGGTTGAGTGCCTATATTAAACTCCAGGCACTGTTTTAAGTGTTTTGTATATATCAACTCATTGAGAGACAGGTACGAGGGCTTAGTAGGCAATTGGAAATATAGATTTAGAGCTCAAAAGAGATGTCTTGGCTGGGGATATAAATTTGATAATCATCACTGTATAGGAGGCATAGTTAAAACCATTGAGGCAAGAAGACAGTAAAGAATTAAGTTTTGGAAAAATCCCATCATTTTAGGACAAGAGAGTGATAAAGATTATAAATTCCATAACAGCAAAGTTCATGGCTAACTTATTCACCACTGTGTCACTAGGGCCTGGCATATCATCTGGAATATAGTTGTTGCTCAATAAATATTTGTTGAATGAATAGCATAAATAAAAAGATGAGAGAAGTATAAGGAGAACTAGTGAGGCAAGTTTGTCATAATCCCAAAAGACACAATCGTGAATGCCATAATCCCAAATGTTGAAATCCCAAAGATCAAAATCCCTAAAGTCTAAATCCCTAGAGTCTAAAATCTTTGACATTTAAAATCCTGAAAATCACAATACTGAAAGATTACAATCCCAAATGTTGAAATCCTGAAAACTGATTTCTGGGGAAGTGTGTTTTTGGTTGCAGGTGGGATAGTTGTGCCATGTTAGTTGCATCATGTGAGATGGAACTATTTCCTTGTCATTGTCTTTATTCAGAAATTAAGTATGGTTTAAGGAGATGCATAATGGGTGCCAAGTTGACAAGGGGTGGACTTGCAGACTTAATTTTAGGTGTCAATTTGACTGGATTAAGGAATACCTAGAAACCCGGTAACGTATTATTTTGGGTGTGTCTGTGAGGGTGTTTCCAAAGGAGATTCATGTATGACTCCCAGTGGACAAGCTGGGGAAGATCTGCCCTCAATGTGGGTGGGCACCATCCAATAGGCTAGGGGCTGGGAGAGAACAAATACAGAAGGCAAATTGGTCTCTCTCTGACAGCTGGGGCAGGCTTTTCTTCTGTTGCCTTGGACAGCAGAAATTTGACTCCATGAAAGTGTATTATCACAATGTTGACTTTGTGTGTAAGAATTGTGTGTGTATGTAAAAATGTGAAAACTTCCTCAGTGAATGAAGAGATGTCTTTTTGTACACCCACATTTGTGAAAGATAAAATTTCTCAAGATCTTGGCTCTTTGGATGATTGCATATATGGTGGTCACCTATGGTGGTTTTTTATCTATCTTGTCAAAAGACTGGTTGTTCATCAAGGTATTTCAGATGACTACGGTTATAAAGCTGAATGCACACAATTACCAACCATAGTGATATGTCTTTATACATTTTCCTTTTGACCTATTTCTTTGTGAATACAGTTCAACTACTTATAACTGTCATACACATGTGACTATCACTAGTACATACTAAGTGTTTATCTGTACAAAACTATGTATGTTATTGTTGTCCATTTTATTATGTAAAGTGACCTTTGGAGTGTTCTGTTGTGTTTTATGTTTCTCAAACAACTATCCTTTTAAAAATGTAAGTAAATATCTTTTAAATAATTTTTAAAATTACTTTTTCCAGAATATTTTTGGGATTTTGGTCTTTCAGGATTTTGACATTTAGAATTATGGGATTCGAGATTATTTATTTCAGGATTATTACCAGCTCCCTAGTGAGGTATAATGTCTTAAAAAACAGGAGGAGGTCAGGTGTGGTGGCTCATGCCTGTAATCCCAGCACTTTGGGAGGCTGAGGCAGGTGGATCACCTGAGGTCAGGAGTTCAAGACCAGCCTGGCTAACACAGAGAAACCCCATCTCTACTCAAAATACAAAAATTAGCTGGGTGAATGGTGGGCACCTGTAGTCCCAGCTACTCAAGAGGCTGAGGCAGGAGAATCACTTGAACCTGGGAGGTGGAGGTTGCAGTGAGCCAAGATTGTGCCACTGCACTCCAGCCTGGGTGACAGAGTGAGACTCCGTCTCAAACAAAAAAACAAAAAACAAACCAAAACAAAACAAAAAACAAGGGGAAAAAGAAGTATCTGAGTGACTGGGAAATGTCAGATAACACAGTGAAGTCAGATAGAATGGGGACTGCAAATAAGCCATTGGGTTTGGTAATTAGGCAGCCATTAGAAGCTTGAAAGAGGGCTGTTTTCCTGGAGTAGACTCAGTTGAGACTGTAATAGGTTGAAGGGTAAGTGGTTGGTGATGAAGACTAGACAATACCCAGAAACTTGGGGGTAATGCAATTGAAGATGTTAGAGTTATTAAAGAAAATGATTATTTTTTAATTCACTGTTGTAATGGAGGAGAATTCAATATTGTTTATAGAAGAAAAATTGAAACCCTAGGAAAGGGATAGATTAAAGAAAGTAAGAGAGTTGATAATTGCTCTTAGCTAATTTTCCCATTACCATTTTCCCTTGAGCATTTAATTAGACTTTAAAACAAGTAAAAGCCCTATGATCTGCCTCAGTGGGACATTCAGGCAGATATAAAGGAACTTGATAGTTTAATATAGCCTGATGTTATCCCACGATGTTCTTTTTATGTGTGTATGTCTTGTCACCTATACAGCATAAGACAAGTCTATACTCCAAGTATATTACTGTATACTGTTTTTTCTTTTCTTTTTCTTTTTCTTTTTTTTGAGACAAGGTCTAGCTCTGTTGCTCAGGCTGTAGTGCAGCGTCACAATCTCAGCTCACCTACAACCTCTAACTCCTGGGCTCAAGCCATCCTCCCACCTCAGCCTCCCAGTAGATAGGACTATAGACATGCACTGCCATGCCCAGCTAATTTTTGTAATTTTTGTAGAGACGGGGTTTCACTATGTTGCCTAGGCTGGTCTCGAACTCATGAGCTCAAGCACTCCACCTACCTTGGCCTCCCAAACTGCTGGGATTACAGGCATGAGCCACTGCACCCAGCCATACTTTTAAGATTATTCTAACAGGGAGCTATGGTGTGTGCCTATAGTCCCAGCTACTCAGGAGGCTGAGGCAGGTGGATTGCTTGAGGCTGTGGTGTGCCACAATCGCACCTGTGGTAAAATTATGAAATAATCCATATGATTCAGGCAAATAAAAACCAATATTAATAACTGAGGTCAATCAGTTTTATTCTGTTAATGAGATAATAAGGGAAACAGTATACTTTACTCCAGTCATATGACTTGATTATGAGCTTACAGAATATATGAGCATGTTTACTGAAGACTCTGAACTATGCTTAAAAATTAAAAGATTGTTGCCACTTAGAGCCAACACAATTCCCCCATGCCTGAACAAACATTAGAAAGTGGCTGCTTTTGTAAAACCAATTTTCTTGAACTAGAGGTACTTTTTAAATGCCATACATTGGCAGTCTAGTGAAACCTACACACTCATTTTTAGAATACTATTTTTTTTTCTTTTTGAGACAGGGTTTCACTCTGCTGCCCAGGGCGGAGTACAGTGGCTATTCACAGGCACGATGATGGCGTGTCACACCCTCAAACTTCTGGTCTCAAGCAATCCTCCTGCCTCAGCCTCCTCCTAAGTAGCTGGGACTACAGGCACACACCACCGCACCCTGCTAGTTTTAGAATTATACAATGAAATACATGGGATTACAATGGAAACTGATTACATTGAAATACAATCATTAAAATACGTAATAAAACAATTTTTGATATGGTTATATATTTGCTTCCTTAGTAACACTTTAGATAATAATATCTATTATCCCCCCCTCTTTTATCTTAAAATATATTTGAATTTGACCTGTAAATAATGTAAATGTATTATCATCTATGGATTAGGTATTTACAGCCACTTGATGATTTACTTGATAATGTCCTCATACATTTCTATCAGTATCCTTAGTCATCCCAAGATATATATACATATTATATATTTATATACACACATACACACATGAATATTATATGTTGTGATTTTTCATAGCTAGCTGATATAGGATATTTGCTAGCAGGTAAAGTAGAAGAGTACTCTAAGGATTTATAGAGACACAGCCCCAGAAAATGCAAATATTCCTCTTGATCTTTAGAACAGGAAGAGATTGTCTCCGTCTCTGAACTCCCTTTACATAATATTCATATTTTGATGACTGCTATAAGACTGAAAATCACAACAGAAAGGACCTACCTGGGTATGTTACAACTTTAAAGAAAGAAGTTGATATTTCTATTAGACCTTGATTTGAGTGCAGCTAAAGGCATTTTACCTATGTTCTTTGCAGAAGGGACAATAGAAATGTTTTCTCTCCTTAGCCTCCTCCCAACCCAAATAAGTATCCCCCTAGACTTTTGACTTTAAGTATGCTTGATTGTATTAGACTTTTTCCTGACAGCTCATTTGGAGGGGGCAAAGTGTGAAGAAAACATAAGGATCTGACTATTTCGGGATATATATTTTTTCCTAGATATGTTGACTGATGGTGAGATTTGTATCTTTCTAGACTTTTCTCTAACACAATGCAAGTACATGTAGATAATAAGTTATCATTAAGCATTCTATCTTCTAAGGAACATAATGACCACCATTGTCTGAGAAAGCAAATTCCTAGAGAGTTAGGAACTATGTTTAAATAAATCTTTGCATGCTGTGCTCAGTCTAGCACAGCCCCTTAGGTAGTTAGGAGCTTAATAGCCAAAGACAATTATGGATGTTCTGACATCCTAGACTCTATTTTATGCAGATAAATTGTGCAAATATTTCACCTGAATGAAGATCATTACTCCTTTAAAATAAATTTAATGGAAGCTCATTCTTTAACATGGATTTTAACATTTAGTTTTCCTTTACTTTATATAGACGTGCTTTGTAAACTCGGGAAAAGGAAACACCCAAAAGCCCCTAAATGACCCAATCTTTAAATGCTTGCCAATATTATTGGCAACTTAATTATCACAGTAAAGAGACTGTCGTAGCAAAACACAACATAGTTCTTGACAATCTATTTTTAATAACTATTTTCATTAATATTAGTCAAACATGGCACAGAGAATTTGAATGTTTAAAACAATCCAAAGGGTGAAAAACACAACAAACTCACGAGGATAAACTGGAATTGAGTGTAGAAGATGAGAACCAGCCCGTACAGATGAGAATCCAGTGCAAAGTGTGTAAAAGAAAAAACAAAACATCCCTTCAGAAAAATCATCTTCTGATAACTTGTTCTGTGACTCTCTTTATATTTGTCATTTTCCCCAAAAGTGAAAAAAATAGCTTTACAATGTCAAATATATTGTGCATAAGTAAACAACAAGTGAAGGAAGTGGCTCTGTAGTTAAATAAGCCAAAAAATAAACTATTCTCTGCGGAGCTCAAGGTCTATTTTAGACTTACCATGGTCAATCACACTGACATAGCAGGTAACATCATAAAACAATGAGACAGAGTCTAAAACTCATAAACCAAAGCAGTGCTTAATTTTGGAGACTCATTTCAATACTTGAAAGAATTGCAAGCATTAAAGTGGTTTTTAAAGGTATTAAGTGACAGGATGCAGTGCTTGTGAAGTCTTCAGCTATCTGGAATGATCTGTAGTGTTTTTCCCAAAAGTACACTGAATAAAATCAGCCAGAGTCTAAAAATAAATGTTTCGCTTGAGGGTATTCTGCCCAAGCATGACACTTACAAGTGGCAAGATTCCTGGATGAATTGTTAACTAATCAAGTCCTGGCATTTTCAATTAATGTAGTATTGAGCCTGAAGGTAATACATAACTAAACTTGTATATTGAAGGAATAAGATGGAGAAGTACACAGAGTTTTAGATCAATATCTTTGCTTACGAAGTCAAGAATTTACTTACATAGGAACTGATGTTGAGTTAAGGGGTCACAAGATGTTGGTATTCAAGTTTTCTGGCATCATTCTCTCTTTATAAGAGAAATCACTTCACTCTGGTATTTTCTTAAAGACATCATATGCCAAGATAAAATAATCCATTTTTTCATAAACGCATTGCGTGATTTATTAGGTTGAATTAAGTATGGCTCTATAATAGTATTTAAAAATATTTAAAATATTAAAAAGTAGAGCCAATCAGTTAAAACAATCAAAACCCTCAAGATAAATATTTGGAATATATATTCATCAGTCATCTATATAGTGAATGGCTTTGGGTATCATTAAACTTTTTTAAAAAAAAATACAGCAGTGAAACAGTACTCAACAACTGAACAACTTCATATTCAAACTCAACAGTTTGTATTTCTGTCAGTGTAAGTAGCTAGTGAAACTGGAAAACTGCAGCATGTTTGATTATTTCGGTCACTCCATCTTTGTGAAATTATCCTAGTAATTCCACTGGAGATTTCTCTACTTTCTGGGACCCATTAAACTTTCCTTGACCAAATGTCTTCAGAAATTTCTTTATCTGCAGTCCCTAGTTGATTTGATAGATGATATCTAAACAGCCTATGAAATGTTAACTTAGATTTTTTTTTTTCTGTTATAACAGCTTTAACTTTTAACTTTCTGGTGATGCAGAAAACGAGTAAGAGGACACGTCAGACAGAAATTGAACATCACCTAGTGGTATCAGTTCAATTCAGGTAGTTAAAGAATCCAGATGTCACCTGGTACTGTCAAAGGACTCTAAGCATGTACTGAAGGTTCATTTCCATAGTATCTGGGGCACTTTCAAGTTCCACTCCTTGTGCTCTCCTCCCACTCTCAAACTAGTGTGCCAACTCAAGTTCCTGAAGACCAGGGAAAATTATGTTTCTTCTGCCGCGGAGATTGATGCAGAGGAAGGCATCAGATGCTAGTCATCTTAAGTCGTCTGGGGAAGAGGCTCAGAAATGTGTGCATCTTGTGTCTTCCACTTTTGTTTTCCCTACCCTTTACGAAGTTTTGGAAGATACCTTGGTCCCGAAAACACTGACTTGACACCGTGCTATTCCTCTTCAAGAATCTCATTAAGTCCCACTAGAAAGGGGAGTGGTGAGGACTCCGTCTCGCGGTGAAACTCTCTGCAACCCCCTAACATAAATACTAGAGATGGGCATGGTGAGAGGGTCAAAGGAGGGGGAGGGAAAAGGGTCGTGAGAAGAGACTCACCGCTCCTGCCAGTTCCTCCGTCAGGCACAACGTAACCAGGAGCAGCCACAACCTGAAACGGGAGGGACGGTGAGTGCTATGGGCTCTTTAGGCTTCGAGGTCATGCGGCTGCCTGTAGCCCCCCGTACCCTTTTGGATGCCTGCTCCCACTTTCTCTGCAGTGACAGAAGTACAAGTACAGTCCCGGCCTGGCAAAGTAACCCGAAGTAAGAAAGAGGAGGGGAGCTCGGGGCAGCAACAGCTCACCCAGGGTGCATGCTTGCGGCTCCTCCGGAGCTGGGTCCCGGGAGACTGCTAAGCGGCTCCGCGGCCCGGGCTCATCGGGGCTCTGCTGATGCTTAGAGGCTGTTTCCTTAGTCAGAACAGAGTAGGTGGACGAAGTAGCCCAGTTTGGAAGAAACTAAACACAGCTTCTAGATAAGAAGTGCCCCAAAGGGAAACAGGCTCAGCGGTGCCCGTTACAACTTGCAGCAGTCAGGAGACAGTTCCATGCAGCAGGAGAGGAAGGAATGGAGGGGAAAGGGGCGGGGCTGTCTGCTGTCAATCATCCCCCCTACCTTGGGCAGCCGGTAGTCTTTCTCACTTTCAGGCACCTTTCCACACAACAGCCCTAAGTATCTCCACAGCTTCACACACAACCCCTTAGAGACCTGTACGCTAACACCTAAACAACTGTGCATCATATACTTTCAACTTTACTGTTAAGTTACACTTAAAGAGACATAAGCATACTATTCCCACATAGACAGATGGGCCCGAAAGTGCCCTTGCACACATGCCCAAATGTATACAACACTGATTCAAATTGACTGTACACTAGGCTCTTGGGAAGGGGAGACAGTTTCTGGAGTTGTAAATCAACTCTGAGCTAAGCAGAACCTAAGGATGAGTGGGCCCTCGTGAAGTAGATCCAAAACCTTGAAATATTCTAAAGTGGTTAATTCTAGGGAGATAGAAATGTTGTGAAGAATTCTTCATCAAATTCTTGAAGATTCTCCAAGGAGTTCGCAGAAAGTATTTTCTGATCCTTCTGTCACTTAAAAAAATCTATATATCAGAATTATCAAAGGACCATTCAAGTCTACTTTATTTGGGAGATATCGATTCAGCTGCCATCAACTCTATTTAAATATTTCCAATTAAGTGTTTGTATTAATTCTAAGAAACACTGCACTAAAGTTATTTAATTCCCTGCCCTAAATATTTCTGCAACACAACTACAATGAGAGTCAATACCTTTTACATTAGCTTAATATAAGAGGCATTAATTATGGCATTCAATGAAGCTAAACAAAGAGATACAGCTGTATTAGAATAACATTATACCATAGAGTCATTACCAATACCTGCTGAATGCTACCAAATCTTATATGTATATAACACACATAAAGTATTCATGCACATATACTTGTTTATTTTCTTACTTGTTTATAAGCATATACTTTTTTTATTCCCAGTATTTTCACATCTTCTGCTTGTATACAGAAACTCTCTGTTCTGTGAGCCGCTGGAAAGTAAAGAAGACCAGCAGCTCAGGGAGCAGCGACCAAAATTTGTTTCTAATGATTAACAATAAAAAGCACGGCCCCCCTGAGATCCATCCGCTAAAAAAAATAGTCCCAGTTTAGGTCTATTTGTAATTGGCTTTGGTGGACTGAGCCTAGAAAAGTAGTATCAAAGGAAGGTGCAAATGAACGAACAGAAAAGCTTCCCGGTTGGACTCATGGTGCTCAGTCAACTAGTCTGGAAGTTTCCCTCCCCCAAATAACTGAGCGTCACTCCCTCGCAGGTTGCTGGTGCAGTCTAAAACTGTGGCGGAGTGATACTCAAATTCCCTTGTGCTGGTGAGGAGGGGGCCGTTCAGGGGGGAAGAGAGGGAGGAAAGTAGATCTGTAGGAACTGAGTGAAGAAAAAGTTTGTAAGTCTGGACAGAAGGGAAAAGTTCTCCTCAGAGACCGGCTTTGGGGAGGGGAGAGGGGAAGGAAGAGTAGCTCCTTCTTCTTCTTCTTCTTTTTTTTTCTTACATTCTTAAAAAGCTTCTTTCTCTTCACCCAAGCCTCACTGTCCCTCTCCGGCTCTAGCTCTCTCCATATAAACCCTCAAGATTATGTCAATTGGTTAGAGCCAGCCGGGAATTTCGTGCGGGTGCTGAAGGAGCTGCGGGAGCCGGAGAAGAATGAAACTGCGTGGAGTCAGCCTGGCTGCCGGCTTGTTCTTACTGGCCCTGAGTCTTTGGGGGCAGCCTGCAGAGGCTGCGGTAAGTCCTCCCTCCCCTCCCCCGCGCCCATCACAGCTCTTTCACGCTGAAATTACCTTTTTTTTTTTTTTTGGTCCCTTTATGTTCCTTTCGGCCTTGACTAGGGAACTCAAATTTGCTTTCTCATGTTTAGGAAGAAACGTTATTTGCAACACGGGTAACTCAAGCCTTCTGAAGTCCAAGGGAGAGGTTTAAGTGCTTAAAAATAGGGCTGTTTGCTTCCCTGCAGCTAGCTGCTCTGGGGGCAAGAGCAAAGTCAGAAGCAGAGGACACTAATTAACGGCTCACTAGGCTCTGATGGGTATTTAACACTTTTCCTCCACTCCCTCCACCCTCGGGTGTTTCCCTGACTGGCGACTAACCTTTTCACTTCTTGTACCCAGCCCACGCACTCTTTAAATTTTGTCTCTAGTTTAATACTTTGGCTCTTCGAAAATCCAGCTTCCATCAAAGTGTTTAGCGCCTCAGTGAAGTTCTTCCCCTTTGCTCTTTCCTTAAGCAACATGAACCTACCCCCACCTCAGGTCATTCAAGCCACTGACCTGCTTTTCCTTTTTGACATCATTTTTACAAGTGAAATGCTAAGGTAACATACCAAGAAGAGTGAGGTAAAGTCTCAGGCTTCAGGTCTTTTGCGTCTTTTTTGTTGTTGTTGTTTTTTCTAAGTTATGGGTTTTTTGTTTGTTTACTTTTTTTTTAACCCACCAAGGCACCTGAACAAATTGAGAATTTGCCCATCACCTATTCAAAGGAAAATACTCCTTTTTCAAAGGAGAATCAGTGTTCCAGTTTAAAGGAAAGTGGGGGAGGATGTACATGTGAAATGGCAGCAAAAAGCTCTATTCAGTTTTAGGAATGTAGAATTCAAACCTCAGTATATCTCTTAGAAGGGTGTCTGGGTAGTCCACCCACTGTCCTATTGGGGATGAGGGACAGATGTTAAAAAATGAATGACTTTGTGAGAGAAAATGTTCTGCAGCCTGAAGCCCATCATCTTTAATTTCATATAACCTCTAAAGAATAAGTGTGTGACAAATTATTTAAATGTATTTGAGTGATTATTATGGATGGTTTTAAAAAAACTGTTTAATATGAGATCATGGGTTAGGCCTCCACATGGTTGAGTGACTGTCAATTCTTTATAAGCAGCTGCTATGTTACAGCTTATCTGGGTCCACTTTTAAGTTAGCTGTCTAGCTTCCCTATAGCACTTAGCATGCCTCAAATCACATGTCCTCTTTCTATCCTTTGGAAGGTGTGTACGTAGTGTATGAAAACTAACTTTCATATTACTCTGAGCACATCATAATTATAATAGCAGGTTTGCTGAAAAACCATGCATATCAAATATTTTTAATATGCATGCCATAATTTTCTTCCATCAAAGTAGACAAATGATTTTAAAATACTTTTTTGATGCAGAGCATCTTAATGGGGGTAAGCTTTAGCCAGTCAGTAGGGCTACAGACTTGGATAAAACTACAATTGTGCTGTTGAAAATAGTTCATTTTAAAAACATCTTCTTGTTGCCCTCTGTTTATGGCATTTGGCCCAGGGACAAATATTTTGTAGATGTTTGATGAAATATATATATATATTTTTTGATGTTACTTTTAACAAATTTGCATCAGATGACAACTATACAGGTATGTATAGCAACACTACACATCAATTTATATTAAATCAATTTGTGTTAACAATGAGATTTCTTTTTATTGACAAAACTTGAGAGCAAGCTTTTTTTCTTGGATTCTTAAACTAATGAGTATTCATGAAGTCGTTACAGCTCTTTCCCTTTTCCTCCTATATAATTTTTAAAGAACATTTTATACCCCTTTTCCTATCATTAGGATATTGTGCCTCTATTAAAACTAAGGGTTTGTTTTTCCTGGTTCATACATAAATATTTTAATAGGCTTAAAAATATGAATGATATTTGCTCTCCATACTAGTGCTGGAGATACTAGTGACCATTTCCAGAGTAAAACTGGATGGTGGTAGGGCTAGTCATTGACTGGAGTAGTCTAGTATTGGGGTTTTTATATCAAAAGTGTTGCTATTTAAAGTGCTTTGCTCTTTTATAGATAAACGATTTCTTTATCTCTGAAATCATGCCAAATTGGTACATCACAAATATGTGGAAGATTTTTTTTTTAGGTAGAGCATTCATTAGGTGGAATAAAGTAACTGCTATGCCAAAAGGTTAGTAATAAGAGAAGACAGTTTTAAGTTGGAAATATAATTTCTAGTGATGGAAATAACATTTTTATGTGAAGGTAATTATACCTGTACTGATTCACTGTCAGTGGGATATGCACTTAGATTTGTGGATGTGGGTAGTATGTAAAATTATGTTAGTTCTATTTTACATAGTTAGTAAGTTGTTTTCTGTGAAGTAGATTGGATATTTTTCTTTACTTTAAACGTACTGTCTTCCTTGTGACCAGCGGCACGAATTTATCAAGGGTAGGAGTGTTGTTTGTAGCCATGAAACACTTCATCCTCTATGAAGTATATTGCTCCATAGGAAAAATTTGTCATAATCGTCATCATTATTATTATAGATAGCATAATGAGTGTTTACTATGTGCCAGGCACTGTGCTAATATGATAATACACATTATCATATTTAATCTTCAGAATGGACTTATGAGACGTATACCATTATTATCCCCACTTTACAGATGAGAAAACTACAAATTACAGACGTTGAATACATTCCCAGAAATCCAATCATGTAGGTAGTAACTTGTGAAGCTGGAAAATTTGAATCCAGGCAGTTTGACTCTAGAATCTTTGCTCTTAATGACTGTCCTCTACTGCCTACTTTGTATGTGGTCTGTAGAGATTTACTGGTATGTAAAGTATTTGGATCTCCGCCACTTTTTTTGGACACAAGAGGTGAAATGGAAATGATAATGGAGGTTACATGTCTTCCTGCTGATGTTAGGAGAAGCAGCATGGTGTAATGGAAGTAGCTTTGGGCCTAGAATAAAAAGATCAGAGTTTGACCTCTGTATCTGTGTCTATATAGAGTGAGATTATTTAAAAGCAATCTAAAAGCAAATGGTGTTGAAGGTTTTATGATTTTATGTAATCACAATATGTAAACATTTCAACTTATATAACTACTATAATTTGTGACAGATGATTTGTTTTGAAGGAAGATTTGCCTTATGATTATTTAATTACCCAGTTACTGCATTAATTTTAAATACACCAAACTTTTCAGGAGCATGTCTATTGTGAAACAACCGGCTATGTGTATATGGTAACACACTTTACTTAACATGCTTAATTTAGTTTTGTTCTTTTTTTGTACTAATTTGCCTACCTATCATATCCAATTTTATTCACTAACTGTGTATATATGTCTTTAGTCTTATGCATATATCTATGTATGTATCTGTCCCGTGGCAGTGTAAGAGTTTGTATGTTTTCCTGTGTTTTTATTTACCTTTTGATGTTTGTACATGTAAGGCATGAGACTCTTTACATCCCTGAAAGCTTGGTTAAGATGGTGTCTGCTAGGTTTATTCACTATAAAGTCACTATTTTTTCTTTTGTAATTACAAAGTGAGACTATGCAGGGCAATATTGTGAGACAGCGTAAGTATCCTGTTTCTCATCATATATTTGCCTACTAATTTTAGCATATGTTGATGATTCTGGCTTGAATAAATTATTGTTGTGACATTTGCCAGACATTGATTTCAATTTTCAATATTTTTACATTTATTAATTGATTGAATTATACTGTAATAAAAAACTTTCTCTACTCTTTTTTTTTTCTTTTTTTGAGACAGAGTCTCGCTCTGTGGCCCAGGCTGGAGTGCAGTGGCCAAATCTCAGCTCACTGCAAGCTCCACCTCCTGGGTTTACGCCATTCTCCTGCCTCAGCCTCCCGAGCAGCTGGGACTACAGGTGTGCGCCACCTCGCCCGGCTGGTTTTTTGTATTTTTTAGTAGAGATGGGGTTTCACTGTGTTAACCAGGATGGTCTCGATCTCCTGACCTCGTGATTTGCCCGTCTCGGCCTCCCAAAGTGCTGGGATTACAGGCTTGAGCCACCGCGCCCCGCCCTCTTCTCTACTCTTAATGTATATATTTATTTACTCAGCTGTTTATAGTAGTATGGACTTAATGAATATTTGTTTTATTCTATAGGTTGTAATGAATTATGCTCTTACTACTTTTTGTTTTTGCTGAAACCCAGATTTGGCCAACAGGAGCCCCTTCGAATTGGCTCCTGTGTCCTTTCAACGTGTCTCCATCATTTTTTAAGCACCCTCTTACTTTCTGGCACCACAGATGTTCCAGATTCTATTTTTTTTTTTTTTTTTTGAGACGAAATCTTGCTCTGTCACCCAGGCTGGTGTGCAGGGGCGCGATGATCTCGGCTCACTGCAAGCTCCGCCTCCCGTGTTTACGCCATTCTCCTTCCTCAGCCTCCCAAATAGCTGGGACTACAGGCGCCCACTACCATGCCCAGCTAATTTTTTGTATTTTTAGTAGAGACAGGGTTTCACCATGTTAGCCAGGAGGGTCTCGAACTCCTGACCTCGTGATCTGCCCGCCTTGGCCTCCCAAAGTGCTGGGATTACAGGTGTGAGCCACTGCACCTGGCCTCCAGACTCATTTTTTAATTTCCTTGCTCCAATTCTGGAATCAGGATCTTTTCTCTAAGGAGCTCTGATTCTTTTTATTGGAGAATGGTATGTAGAAACCAAGATCTGGGTGCTTGGCATGCTTATTGCTACTGAGGTGTCATTGCTTCTAGGCCCTGTCAACAGGCAGAACTAGGAAATATATGTATATATGCACACATGCCTGTTTCTATATCAATTTCTTGAAGTCCCTCTTTATATATGTTGAAATCATGGATTCATAATGATACCTCTGATTCCAGTCCAAGACCCTAGAATAAATATACGTAAAATCTCATTCTCTTCTGGTATTTCTCCTCACTCGTTTTGTGGACTTTGTAGAGGTCTTATACAGAGTCTTCAAGAGGTTGGCCTCTGAAGTCAGACCTGGAATCTGACTGGTAGATGTGTAACTTTCAGCAAAATAGTAATCTTTGAGCCTTAATTTCCTCTTTGAAAAAAGGGAGGCAGTAGCACCTATCTCACATATTTTTTTGAGGATAAAATGAGAAAAGTTATGTAAAACATATAGTATGTGACACCATAGTAAATGTTAAATCAATTTTAGATTTCATTATTGTCATTATATTTATTGACTTACCATTTCTTACTACGTCAACACTCAAATCCCCTGGATGATTTTCAAGGCCTATCATGATCTTTTCCCTTATCCAACCTTATTTTTCATTACATTTTACAATATACTTCCTCCAGTCTAGCCTAGGTAAGCTTTCTTACAATCCCGTGAGCACTGCATATACTTTTTTGGCCCTCTATCTTGATTAGAATTTTGTGGATCCAAGTCTTTGCTCAATTCCAGCATAATGTTTACATTTATTCAGCAGATATTTATTCAGCAACTTCTAAGTACTCAAAAAATCTATTTATGTTGTTTTATTTCTACTCATGGAGGTGTACTGCCTACAAAATCATTTTGTGCTAGAAACTATGGCTAAAACAAGATAAGACAAGGTTCTTCCCTTCATGGTGTTTGCATACTGATGAGAATAGATAAATAGTCCTGTGAAACTTTCCCTTACTATAGTATCAAATACTGATGGTGCCCTTCTTTGAACATTTGTAATATTTAGCTTCTTTCGTATTTGCATGTATTTGGTCTCACAGGCATTTTGTTTTATGACATTTTATCTGTTCTTTCTATTAGATTAAAGGCCCTATTGAAGCAATAACTGTATATTTGTTCATTCATTCAACCAATTCGTATGTTGATTTTATATGCTAACAAAAGTAATAGCTACTCAATGTTGGAAACTTGAAAAACATAAAAGAAACTAAAAATATGTCCACAGTTCTACCAGCAGGCCAGAATTGTGCTGGCTGAGCACAGAATAATAGTGTGTGTTTTGATTATTGTTGTTTTTATTATTTTCTTTCCTGTGTATATAATCTGTTCTTTACAATAAATTTGGCATAGAATAATGACTTGTAAGAATACAGTTTTGCTAATAACTAAAAAAAAAAAGTCGGTTAAAATAAAAAAGTAGGCCGGGCGCGGTGGCTCAAGCCTGTAATCCCAGCACTTTGGGAGGCCGAGACGGGCGGATCATGAGGTCAGGAGATCGAGACCATCCTGGCTAACACGGTGAAACCCCGTCTCTACTAAGAAAATACAAAAAACTAGCCTGGCGAGGTGGCGGGCGCCTGTAGTCCCAGCTACTCGGGAGGCTGAGGCAGGAGAATGGCGTAAACCCGGGAGGCGGAGCTTGCAGTGAGCTGAGATCCGGCCACTGCACTTCAGCTTGGGCGACAGAGCGAGACTCCATCTCAAAAAAAAAAAAAAAAAATAAAATAAAAAATAAAATAAAATAAAATAAAAAAGTAAGTTAGGATTATTCTATGTATAGTTTTATTTCTTACCGTTTGATCACTTATCAAGCACTTTCCCATGTTAACATTCTTAGTTTTAAAACGTTATTTTAAAATGATTACATACAACTTGTATTTATACACACCCCAATTTATTTACCTGTTCACTTTTGTAGAATATATTTTAAAATATCAAGATTTTTTAGCCATTGTAAAAAGTGCTGCCATGAACGTTTCTTATTCCATATTTTTATTATTTTATTACTATAGCCTCCTTAACGGGGAATTAGTGGGTTAAACGCTATAAGTATTTTTCAAGTCTTTGATACATACAGTAGACCCTGATACTTAAAAAGGCTATATCAACAGGTAAATTATGGTAACTTTTTTAGTGGTTACTATGTTATATCCTGTTAGATAGCTAATGTTATTTCCACTTTTATATGCAAGGAATCAGAAGCCCACATGGGTTAAATAACTTGCCAAAGGTCATGCAGTTGATACATGATTGGGCCAAGATTTAAACCAAGGCTCTAGAACCTGCTCATGAGATTCTCCTCAATCCCTATTTCATACATAGTAGATAATAGAGAAAAGTAAAGTCATGATGAAAAGTTAAATAATTCTCATTGCCCTTTCTGTAAACCCTTCTGTGACTGGTCACTTGAGATGATTCTAAAGAAAGACTCTCCATTGACTCATCTTTTAATAAGTCTTTACCGTAACTGCCTAGGCCGTTCATCCTTAAGGGCTTAAATTTTAATTTCGTGAACCATATATCCTCCTACTTTTCTCCCCTGGGCAGAAGGTAGAACTTGCCCTCCACAAATACCTCTCCCACTGATCTCTTTCTAGCTATAACAATGGTATAACATACTCAAATTCGTTGACATTCTCCCTCCCCCAGAAGAGTTTTGTGAATATGCATCTGAAATAAGAGCCCCTTCTGACCTCTTTCCCCACCCCTCTCACCAGCCCTTGCACTGTAGCTGCCTTTCAGGCTTACACTTAAATGGCTGTGTCTTTACCTAGTGCTGTCCTTAACTTTCCTCTCTCCCTTAGTGATACTCCAGAAACTTCCCTTCATTAATTCTTAATCTGTTTTTCCCACTTTGGGGTGATAATATCACAGCCTCAATTTCCTCTTTTTAGAAAATTAAACTGGTTAGTACATATGGAATGTGAGGTCCCCCGCCCATTTTGTACCACTCCCAATTTGTAGCACACCCACTTTACCTTCTTGCCACGTTTCCTCAATAGCTAAATGTATTCATTGCCTGTTTGCCAGCCCTATAGCTTTCACAATTCAAATGTATTTCTCTGCAAAGTCACAAATTGTTATGCATTATGGTTTTTCCAGGTGGCATTTGAATAGCTGAACTTTAAGCTCCTGAGTGATAGGGATCTGCTCTTGCCAAATTACTTTCCAGAATGGTTTTACCAATTATACTTCTATCAGTAGTGTATAAGAGTACCTGTGAGACAGTCTTAATTTTTCTTTCCTATCTACTACGGTGACTATGGAATTGATGCTCAATTGATTGCCAGTTGGTTGGCTGATTTGGTCTTAGCCTCTAATGATTTTCTTTTTAAAATGTAATCATTCCATCAACTCATCCCCTTGTGATGATAGCAGCCACGGAACAGAAGTAATTTTTGAAAATGTATTCTTTCTAATTAACATTATAAATGAACCACCCAGACACTTAGCTAAATCTTTATTATAAAGATTTGTTTTTAAATAGTAGTAATTCTTGAGGATTTTAGAGAAACCTCTTCAGTGTGATACGTGATACATAGGCTCCTTTCATTTTGACAAACCAGATTCTCATTTTATGCATCAGTGCTTGAATTTATTTACCTTCATAGTCTGTCCAGGTTCACCTGTACTTTGTTCCTTTAGCAGCATCTGCTGGCCTTTAACCAAAAGGGCAGTCTATGATGGTACTTGCTACCCTCTTGAAATGGGAACCTTAAATCCCTTGTTATTCATTAATTAAAGACAGTCAAAGGCAAATGTTATAAAAGAAACAGCCTTTTGCTAAATTTAATTTTTAACTTTTTTTATTTTAATGAATCTGATGTAAATGTCAGATACTTACTAACTTGTAGAGAATGTAAGTACCATTTATAAGCAAGTTCTATTTTGGTTAATGGAATTGTGTTTTTGACAGTTAGTAATAAAATAAGACTTCAAGAAATTCTGTTAAGGAATTTGTATCATGCCATAATTCAATCAAATAATATTTTAACTGTATATAGGAGAACTGGCTGGTTTGCTTTCATAATTTCTTACAGTATATATGACATTAATTGAGTACTGAAAGAGATATGGAACTTTGAGAGGGGGAGTGGTATTAAGAGTGGGACACGACTGAAAAATTGTTTAGTGTATTCTTTATTTACAAGCCCTCCAGAACCTTGCTAAAGGAGGACTGGTCATTCTCTGTCCATATTCTCATAATTTAATTGATGTAGTAAAATGTTTCTGTATGTGGAAGATAGGCATGGTGGTGTCTGTTTATATTAGATAGGTTGTTTTTCTTGCAAGTGCTAAAAAACACTATCTGTCTTAAACAATAAAGACAATTTTTAGCTCACATAACAAGAAGTTTGGAGGTTGATTATTTCCAAAGTTAATTAATTCAGCCAAATAATGACACTATTAAGGACCAAAGTTTTTTCTATTTTTTTGTACTGCCATACTCTGCCTATCAACTTGCCCTCTAATATTAGTGCCCCTCATACTCTGAAGATGACCGCTGCAGTTCCAGGAATCACATACAAACACTGCAATGCCCAGTAGAAAGAGAGTATGAACTATTCATGTGTATCTCTTCTTACTAGCAATGAAAACCTTCTAAGGAGTCCCACAGCACCACCCTGAAAGCACCTCTTATTTATCATTGGTTGAAATTGTGTTATATGTATATGCTTACATCAGTACATTGGCAAGTGGAATAGGGCCATAAACGTAGAGTTAGTCCAGTCACTTACACAACTGCCTCTCCCTGCCCCTTGTCTGGCCAAAACACATTGCTACCTAGAAAAGTTGGAGGGTGGAAAGTAGCTAAATAAACTCATGGTGTTTTGGGGGGACGGAAGAAACGGTTTCTGTTTCACAACTTCATGAGTTTGTCCTTAAGATCAGTGGATACAAAAGATTCGTAAGAAATTGGTGTATTTGTTAAATGTAAGATGTATTATTTATCTAGGGAAATGAATGTTATGTAGAGTTCTACAAATGAAAGTTGTTGACTATTCATAGGCATTTTAGAGTTGGAGGGACATTAGTGATCTTTTAGGTCAGTAGTTCTCAAACTGTGGTCTGTGGACCCTTAGGGTTCCTGAAATCCTGTTAGAGAACATGAGGAATATTTTAACAGTAATATTATCTTAGTTTGTTTGGGCTGCCATAACAAAATACCTCAGGCCGGGTGGCATACAAACAACAAATTATATCTCATTGTTCTGAAAGCTGAGAAGCCTAAGATCAAGGCAGATCAAACCTAAGATTCAGTGTCTGGTGAGGGCCCTGTTTCTGGTTCATAGGTAGTATCTCACATGGTGAAAGGGGAAAGGGTTTTTTTCTCTGGAGCGTCTTTTACAAGGGCACTAATCTCATTCATGAGGGCTTCACCCCATGGCATAATCATCTCCCAAAGGCCCCACCTCCTAATGCCATCACTTTGAGGATTAAAATTTTAAAACATATGAATTTTTTTGGAGGGGACACGAATATGTATCATAGCAAATATGAAGAATGTTTACTTTTCTCTCTATGTTGACATTTGCACTGATGATGAGTAAAATTACTGTTGCAGTGTACCACATTTTCCTAGTAGTTGCATTCCTCATGCTCTCAGGGGGGAAAAAGCCAGTTTTACTTCAGAATGTCTTCAGTGTAGCATTAATTTGTGTTAATTGAATTTTGACCCTTGAGTGTATGTCTTTTTAATGTTACATATGACAAAACGGGAAGTATACACAAAGCACTTATGTATGCTGAAGTAAGATAGTTGTTTCTAGGAAAAGCACTTGTGCAATTGTTCGAGTTGCGAGCTGAACCAGTTGATTTTTGCATGGAATGCTTTTTTTGTTTGTTTTAGAGACAGGGTCTTGCTGTGTTGCCCCAGCTGGTCTTGAACTCCTGGCCTCAAGAGGTCCTCCCGCTTTGGCCCCCTAAAGAGCTGGGATTACAGGCATGAGCCACCAAACCCAGCCAAAATTCATTTTTACTTGAACAACAAAGGAGACAAACTGTGGTTATTTGTACTTGGGTATTTGGCAGGCATTTTCTTGAAAATGAGTACAGTGAGCCTATCACTTCAAGGAAAACTACTGGTAGTATTTGTGGCCAATTAAAAATTTGAGCTTTTCAAGTAAGAATGAGAATTTTGGAAAAGTTGAACCTGACACTATGAGTGTGACAGCTTCCCAAATCTCAGACTTTTCTAATGAAGCTGGTAATTATATTAATGTGTATTTTTTATATTGTATAATAGTGTTAACATTTGGAAGGTCTGCATATGTCAGTGAACTAATGTTTTCCAAATGACTAATACACAGTGTTACAAAATCATGCATAGGTAAAAGATCCATTCAAAGGGCAAGATAGATCAACGAGTTTAATGTAATTGAATACAAAAAGCTAGTTGATAAAGTTTCAGATTCTGCATTACAACTAACCTTATCTTAAAAGGCTATTAGAATACACACTTTTCCAGCTGTATAACTATTTGAAACCATACTTTCTTCATATATTTTAACTAAAGCAATGTATTCCAACAGAAGAAATGCAGAAGCAGATAGGAGTATTCAGCTTTTATCAAACCAAAGAAATCTACAAAAAAAGTAAAATAATCTCTCTTCCCACTATGTTTTTTTTTTTTGAAAATATAAGTAATTTTCATAAAAATTCATAATATATGTTAACATTTAATGGGTTTGTTATCACTTGAAAATGAATAAATAAGTAATTTTAAATATTACTCAGTTTTAATTTTTATATGGTATATGTTGATAGATGTAATCCAGATGATGGAGTCTTCAATACTTTTTAAGACAGTAAAAAGGTCTTGAAAACAAGAAGTTTGAAAACCACTGCTATACAGAGACCAACTCCATCTTTTACATGAAAGTGATTAATGAAAGATAATAACTAGTTATTTAGTTGCAGAGGCAGAGATGGAAGCTGTATTTTCTGAATCTTATTCTCATCCTCTCTCCAGTATACTACATTGGTTTAGGGATTGGTAAATTGATAACACAATGTGGTAATTTTATTCATTGTGGTAGATACAGTTAAAATACCAAACAGAAAATGTAGATACTAGATTGTACTCATCTTGCCTACCATCTTCAATCCAATTGCCAAGTTAGAAACATTCTTGCTATACAAACCACAGCAGAAGAGACACACACACAAAAAATAGCTAGAGTTGCAGTTACTTTTAGGTGCTAAATTGGAAAATTCATGAAACCAGAGTTCTTATCTTACATATCTTTGTATTCACCACAGTGCATGGACTGGTTTCTTGTATATAGTTATCTCTCAGTAAGTAGTTGTTGAATGAATATTGAATTTGGGGAAGTAGATTTATCTGGATACCACTAAGAGGCAAGACTTAGAATCAATGGGTTAAGTTACAGGAACCCTGGATAGTAATAATTTTCTTTTTTCTTTTCTTTTCTTTTCTGTTTTTTTTTTTTTTTTTTGAGACGGAATCTTGCTCTGTTGCCCAGGCTGGAGTGCAATGGTGTGATCTCAGCTCACTGCAACCTCCCCCGCCACGTTCAAGCGATTCTCCTGCCTCAGCCTCCCGAGTAGCTGGGATTACAGGCGCCCACCACCCCGCCCAGCTAATGGCTTTTTTTTTAGTAGAGGCAGGGTTTCACCATGTTGGCCAGGCTGGTCTCGAACTCCTGACCTCAGGTGATCCACCTGCCTCAGCCTCCCTCCCAAAGTGCTGGGATTACAGGCGTGAGCCACCACGCCCAGCCAGCAATAATTTTCTAACAATTAATTATTTGCTACTTAGTAATGGAAGTGTCTCATTAGTAATAGGAATGTTCCTTTACTAAAAATGCTCCAATAGAAGGTGGATGCTGCTTTGTCTGCGAACATACCCATGAGGTCTCTTTGGAGTCTAAGATTCTATTTATTCTGGTAATTCTAAGGAAAATACTTTCGTATTGTGTTCAAGTCTACTTCTATGATTTTGTCGAGATTTTATCCTGTTGCCTAGGCTGGTCTCAAACTCCTGGACTCAAGGGATCCTCCAACCTCGGCCTCCCAAAGTGCTGAGATTACTGGTGTGAGCCACCATGCCTGGCCTACTTCTATGATTTTAAAGCAAATTTTAGGTATAATTGACATACAATAAAATGCATATATTTCAAATGTACAATTTGAGTTGTGACATATGTATATACCTGTGAAACCATCACAACATTCAAGATAATGAATATGTAAATTACTCCAAAAGATTTTCATTCCTCTTTGTAATCCCTCCCTTCCTACCACCATCCTGCATCCCCAAATAACCACTGATCTGCTTTCTGTATGGTAGAAAGTTTCATTTTCTAGATTTTTATATGCATACTTTCTTTTTTCTGACTTATTTCACTTAGCATAATTATTTTGAGATTCATCCATGTCATGGTGTGTGTCCGTAGTGTATTATTTTGTTGCACAATAGAATTCCATTGTATTGATATACCACACTGTTGATGGACATTTGGGTTGTTTTTAGTTTGTGGCTATTAAAGTAAAGTTGCTATGTGCATTTTTTTGCACTTTAAAAGTACTAAATTGAGATATAATTTCCATAAAGTGATATACAGTGATCTTAGGTGAACAGCTCAATTATTACTTAACAATCATATACACTTTGGTAACTACCAACCAAGTGAAGATGTAGAACATTTCCGTTACCCTGGAAAGCTCCCTCATGCCCACCCAATTTCAATGTCTTTTGCGTCTTGTCTCAAAAATAGTAAGCCACAAGATTGTGAAGATATTATATGTTTTCTTCTATAATCTTTATAGTTTCAGATTTTGTATTTATGTTCATTTTTCTTATATAGATATCCAGTTGATCCAGTATTGTGTATTGAAAAGAAAAATGCCTTTTTTTTCATTGAATTACCTTGAGGACTTTATTGAAAATCAATGGAATGTATATATAGAGGCGTAGGTTGAAACTTACTAGTCTGTTCTGTTCACCTGTTTGTCCATCCTTATGCCAATATCACACTGTATCGACTACTGTGGCATTACTTTGGTAGCATAAGTCCTTTACATTTCTTTTTCTTCAGGATTGTGTTAGCTATTGTGTTGGTTATGTACTCCATATAAACTTTACATTAATCTTGCCAAATTTTGCTTAAAAACCTTTTGAGATTTTGATAGAAATTGTAACAATTCTGTAGATCAATTTAGGAACAATTGAAATCTTAAAATTATTTTTTTCAATCCATAAGCAGCATATACCTCTCCATTAATTTAGATATTCTTTAATTACCTTCATCATAGAGGTCATGCACATCATTTGTTAAATTTCTTCCTATATGAATAATTCTATTCTAAATGGTATCATTTTAAAAATTTTATTTTTAGTTACTTGTTGCTAAGATGTAGAGATGTGATTCATTTATATACTGATCTGTTTATCCAAAGATAAAATGCTAATTATTTTTCTTATGATATGATTTATATACTGTAAAATTCACCCATTTTATGCACAGTTCTGTTATTTTTGACAGATGAATACAATAATGTAAATGTAGTCTCTAATCAAAATATAGAACAGCATTTCTAAATGTATTCATTAGTTCTAGTAGTCATGTCAATTTCTTTGGATTTTCTATGTATACAATCATATCATCTGAAAATAAAGAGGGTCATACTTCTTCCTTTCCATTACCTATGTCTTTTTGTCCTGGCTGTCTTTATTGCATTGGGTAGGACCTCCAGTACAAATTTAATAGAAGTAGTAAAGAATGACTTTTTTTTTTGGTGTCTTTTAAGGAAGATACTCAATATTTTGCTATTATATCAGCTGTAGGCTTTCCGTAAACTTTACAGATCGAAGTGGTCCTTTTTCATTTCTGTTTGCTGGAAATCTTTTATAAAGTAATGAATGTTAAATTTCATCAAAAAAATAATTTGTATCTCTTTAAACAATCATATTGTCAGGAGCTCAGCTGAGCTGCTAGGTGTCACACACCAAGCCAAAATCAAAATAATAGCCAAGCCTTTTATCACTTACTGTGATTATATAAACAAGAAGCTAAACCGTAGAAAGTGCTGAGGACTCTTCCCACTTCCCAGTTATGTTTTTCCCTATGGTAGATTGGACCAGCACAGGCTTTGGAGGTCTGTGTTTTCTCACTGACAACGGAGCCCCAAACAAAAGGCTCTGGCAGTGTTAGGGACCCAGGGGCTTGGGGGAGGAAGAGGGAAAAGGCTAGGGGTGGAAAAGTACCTAGTACTGAGTCAGAGTGGAAGGAAGTGTCTTCAACATTTGCTCCCACTTCCTCTGCTCTGAATATTTATGAACAAGTCTTTGTGTAGACAAATGCTTTCATTTTCCTTGGGTAAATATCAAGGAATGGAATTGCTGGGTTGTATCATTAATCTATTTTTAACTTTACAAGAAACTGCTAAATTGTTTTCCAAAGTGGTTGTACCATTGTACTTTCCACTGAAGTATGAAAGTTGTAGTTGTTCCTCATGCTTACCTGCATTTGATATTGTCAGTGTTCTTAATTTTAGTCATTTTAATGTCTTAGTATTGGTATTTTCTTGTCATTTTCTTATAGTCACCTTTTGTTTATATTGAGTAAAATTCACTATCTTTGGTGTACTGTTCTATGAGTTTTGATAAAAGCATACAACCTTTAACTACTGCCGTAATCAAGACTCAGAATACTTCCATCACCTCAAAATGTTTCCTCACATTACTATGTAATTAACCTCTCTACTTACCCACAGTTTCTAGCAATCACTCATTTATTTTCTGTTCCTATAATTTTACCTTTTTTTATAAATGTCTTATAGATTGACTCATCCAGTATGTAAAATTTTGAGTCTAGCTTTTTCCTCTTAGCATAATATATTTGAGATCCATCCATCTTATATGCATCAGTAGTCCATTTCTTTTTTATTTGTTTTCTTATAATTGAGTAGGAAGAGCTGTTTGTGCATTCTGCATATAATATATTCATTTCATACATACACGTCATGCGGATATGCTCTGCCATTTGGTGGCTTGTGTTTTTGTTTTCTTACCTATAATTTTCAGAGAATAAAAGTTTAATTTCGATACAGTTCATTTTATCACCTTTTTGTGGTTACAGCTTTCTTTTTTTTTTTTTTTTTTTTTTTTTTTTTGAGACGGAGTCTCGCTCTGTCACCCAGGCTGGAGTGCAGTGGCCGGATCTCAGCTCACTGCAAGCTCCGTCTCCCGGGTTTACGCCATTCTCCTGCCTCAGCCTCCGGAGTAGCTGGGACTACAGGCGCCCGCCACCTCGCCCGGCTAGTTTTTTGTATTTTTTAGTAGAGACGGGGTTTCATCGTGTTAGCCAGGATGGTCTCGATCTCCTGACCTCATGATCCACCCGCCTCGGCCTCCCAAAGTGCTGGGATTACAGGCTTGAGCCACCGCGCCCGGCCATGGTTACAGCTTTCTATCCGCTTTATAAGAAATCTTTGACTTCCCCAAGGTCACCAAGATTTTCTTTCATATTTGCTTCTAAATGTTTTTATAGTTTTTGCTTTTGATCTGTTTACTTATTTTGTGCGTGATGTTTGGTAAGAGTTCTGGTTCAGTTTTTATCCCATGTGTTTAGTTCCAGCACCATTTATTGAACAGACTATCCCTTCCCCATTAAATTACCTTGATACTTTTGTTTTGTGGGTCTGTTTTATATTCTAGTCTGTTTCACCAATCTCTGTGTCTATCCTTATGCCAATACCACAATGTCTTCATTACTGTACTTTTATGATAAGGTCTGAAATCAGATAGTATAAGTTTTCCAAATTTGTTATTTTCAAATTTTGGGGTCTCCTCTTTCTCCCCCTCCTCCTCCTTCTTTGGATTTCTATGTAAATTTTACAGTTAGCTTGGCAATTTGTACAAGTAAAACTCCTGGCGTTTGAATGGGATTGTATTTAATCTCTAGGTCATTTTTGGGAAAAATGATGTCTTAACAGTATTCAGTGTTCTAATAAGTGAACATGGTGTATCTTTCCATTTATTAAGATCATCTTTAATTTATCTCAGCAATGTTTTCAGTGTGCAGGTCTTATGTGTACTTTATTGAACTCATCCCCTAAGTATTCATGTATTTGAATAGTACTATAAATGGTATTGTGTTTTATTTTCCTTCAGTTGTTTTTTGTTAGTATATAGAAATACAACCGATTTTTTTTCTATTAACCTGTACACTGTGGTCTTGCTAAACTGATTATTTTTGGTAGCTCTTTCATGGATTATTTGGAATTAACTACATACATGATTATGCCTTCCGTGAATTAAGATAGATTTGCTTCTTTCTTTCTAGTCTTCACACTCCTTTTTTTCCCCTTATTGTACTAATTACGGCCTATAAGATAACGTTTAATATAAGCATTAAGACCACAGTTCTTTGCTGCCTTTTCCCAATGTTTGAAAACATATGCTTCACACATTTTGTACAGTTTCCTAGTTGTTTGTAGCAAGAGGTCAAGTCTAGTAGCAATCATTCCAACAAAATCTGCTTTCAGTTTTTTGATATTTATAAATAACAATGATGTGAACATTTTTGAACGTGTTTGCACTTCAGATTATTTCATTTGAACAGAATTATAAAACTATATATTGTAATCTATATACATATATCTGTATCTATCTCTCTGCCTGCATATTTAAACCTACAGTGTAAGAGCTACCTCAAGAGCAGTGACTATATTTCAAATTTCTATACCTTGCATCATCTAGCAGACAGCCTTTCATTGCATTAATGGAAAGTAAAATCTTTATGATTAATTTTCTCATACCCAGAGTATCTATTTAACTATAGCATAAAGATATTTCCAATCTTGCCTGTAAAGTCTAAAAAGACTGTGATCATTACCATAGTTTTCATTTCCTATTACTTTATTTTACTTCATTTTTACTGTCTTATTTCTCTTTGATAATGTTGTAGGAAACAAGAAATATGTAGGTCTTAACTTTGGCCACTGTTAAAAATATTTTTTTAAAAAATATAGTTTGGATTATTTTGAGAAAAGGAAGACATTTTTCCTAACTTTCCCACATTTTGTGTTAACTTTGTAGGATGTTGTTTGAGTAATGACCCTGTAGAAAGTGGCCTTATACATTTTGAGTTCATTTGAGTTCATTTAGTTTCAGGAAGGCTTCTGAAATAGGAAGCATTTATTCAAGCTTTAATATTCCTTCTGAATAGTTTTTCTAGCTAGCTATAAACAAGCCAATTTGCCCTAGCTCTAAGTTTATGTTAATTTTCATTACTTTGTTTCAAAATAAAAGGGCCAATTCCCGTTACATTTTGATTTAAAAAATTAAGCTATACATTTTTCTTAGATGTGGATATGTTAAAGCTTTTCAATGTCTGGGAAAATTAATCACCCTAGGCTGTGGATTTCCTTACCCCCAACTCCCTCCACCCACTAAAGATACTTGATACGTGTTGGAAGGAGAGAAATAATAGCTTTTTTCTGCAAGTGCTTATGGTCAGGTGAGTTCCTAGGGGTTTTTTTTTTGTTTGTTTGTTTTGAGATGGAGTTTCGCTCTTGTTGCCTAGGCTGGAGTGCAATGGTGCGGTCTCGGCTCACTGCAACCTCTGCCTCCCGGATTCAAGCCATTCTCCCGCCTCAGCCTCCTGAGTAGATGGGATTACAGGCGCCCACCACCATGCCTGGCTAATTTTTGTATTTTTTTTTTTTTTAGTAGAGATGCGGTTTCACCTTGTTGGCCAGGCTGGTGTCGAACTCCTGATCTCAGGTGATCCACCTGCCTTGGCCTCCCAAAGTGCTGGGATTACAGGAGTGAGAGACCGCGTTCGGCCGAGTTTTTAGTGTTTAAATGTTTTAAAATATTTTTATTCGTAGTGAGTATACTCAAGTTATAGGAATTTGGTTAATAGTGAATAAATTCATTCTTAGCACTAGCCGCTCTCAATTCTATTTGCTTGCTTATCTTTTACAGCCTCTTTTAGACATAACATTTTTCTCCACAGTTGCAGCAAAGACTTCTTTCTGTTATAGCGCAAGCTTATTAGACCTTATCACAGCCTTCATCCCTTCATTTGTGTATACTATATAATGGAAAAAAACTAAAAATTAATGTTGTAAATTAACAAGTGAGATCAAACTGAAAAAGGTCACCTTTCTTAAAGGCTGAAAAAGAGGTTCATTTTCTGGGGCCTGGATTTGTTTTGCTGACTAATTTTGCTGCCACTTTTGAATTTGCAGATTGACAACCTTTATACTAAAAACATGTATCTGTATCCTAGTAGATTTCCAAACCCATGTTCTCAGTTTTCTCTACTCCATGATATGCAGATATAGAAAAGGAGGCATTTTTCCCCTCACATGGTTAAATGTTATAATTTGAAATTGATAATATGCTCATAAACAAAGGTAGATTCAAAATCAGATCTTTCTGATTTCCATGAGGTCGTGTAAACATTATATGACTTCGGATTTGTTTTAAAATCAGGTTCCAATTTAAGTTGGAAAAAACTGAAAATGTTTAGAGGTAACCGTGATTAAATTATTTCAGATTATTATATTTTTCTTAGTTTTCTCTACACATCTACTTCTTCATCTGTTGTTTTACTTTATGGTACTTAAAGGTTCTATAAAGATTTTTTTTTTTTTGAGTTGGAGTTTTGCTCTTGTGGCCCAGGCTGGATGGCATGATCTTGGCTCACTGGAACCTCCACCTCCTGAGTTCAAGCCATTCTCCTGCCTCTGCCTCCCAAGTAGCTGGGATTACAGGCATGCGCCACCACACCCGGCTAATTTTTTGTACTTTTAGTAGAGATAGGGTTTCACTATGTTGGCCAGGCTGGTCTCGAACTCCTGACCTCAGGTTATCCGCCTGCCTTGGCCTCCAAAAGTGCTGGGATTACAGGCGTGGGCCACCACACCCAGCCTCTATAAAGACTTTTAGTCCATTTAAACATTAATAGAATGAAAAAGTATTATAAAAGGCAAGAATATAGACATAGGTTCTCATTAAATCATAGTTAATGGAAATGTATGTATACTCATAGCAAAATTAATTATGCTCTTTTTGGGTAGAATATTCTGGAGCCTAAAATTTCTTCTCCTTTTCATACCACTGTCCTTAAAAATGCAACATTAGCTTAAATATGAATTTGTTTATATTAACCTTAAACTTCTCTATAATAAATGTTTATTCAAAATTGAAGGAGGATAAAAGATTTAGATTAAGATATATACTAATATTAAATGCTAATGCTGAGATTATGAGTCATTTTTTCTTATATGTATTTTCTCTGTTACCTACAGAGAAATAGTAATAGTAAATGCTTATTATTATTACAATAAAATTATTTTAAAATATTTAATATTAGTTTAACATATATTGCAACAGTTTTTGGATTTAAATAATTTAACAACATATTTTACAGTCATAGGGTTATTTTATTTTATTTTTGTTTGTTTCTTTTTTGAGACAGGATCTCAGTCTGTCACCCAGGCTGGAGTGCAGTGGTATGATCATGGCTCACTGCAGCCTTAACCTTCAGGGCTGAATCAATCCTTCCACCTCAGCCTCCTGCGTAGCTGGGATTACAGGTACACGCCCCCATGCCCAGCTAATTTTTGTAGAGACTATGTTCCCAGGCTGGTCTCTACTACTGGGCTTAAGTGATCCACTGACCTTGGCCTCCCACAGTGCTGGGATTACAGGCCTGAGCCATTACGTCCCCTCCTATCCTCCCTCTCTTGTAATAAATGTTTTAGGTAGTTTTTAAAGTTTTCTTTTACTTGACTTTCTTAAAGGAGAACTTCAGTTGCTTTTTTCCAGTAAAAAATTCCAGAGACTGCCAGAGGAAGCCTAATGCCAGTAATATAATTCTGTCATTGATGAAATAATGGAGAGGAGTCATCTTAATTTCTATGCACTCTTTTTTATGTCAGGTGTAACACATATTCTTCTTGTCCTTCCCTCCAAGTGAGTTACAAACAGCTTTTCTCTTTCACTTTACCAACATTAAAAAGAGTGATTTGGCCGGGCGCGGTGGCTCAAGCCTGTAATCCCAGCACTTTGGGAGGCCGAGACGGGCGGATCACGAGGTCAGGAGATCGAGACCATCCTGACTAACACGGTGAAACCCCGTCTCTACTAAAAAATACAAAAAAAAACTAGCTGGGCGAGGTGGCGGGCGCCTGTAGTCCCAGCTACTCGGGAGGCTGAGGCAGGAGAATGGCGGGAACCCGGGAGGCGGAGCTTGCAGTGAGCTGAGATCCGGCCACTGCACTCCAGCCTGGGTGACAGAGCGAGACTCTGTCTCAAAAAAAAAAAA
>NC_037689.1:106481937-106681754 GCF_003255815.1 Theropithecus gelada
AAAAAAAAAAAAAAAAAAAAAAAAAAAAAAAATAAAAATAAAAAGAGTGATTTTAAGAATGCTGGATCCACCTTTTACCTCTCATATTTGGAATGAAATGTGTAATTTATGTATGAAACCTGTAATTTTAATTTAAGGTCTCGTGAAAGTACCAAAAATCTTTAGATAAATTGACATGGAGTTGCTTTAAGATACAAATTCCTTCTTAGTAAAAAAGAGGAAGAATTTTAAAACTTTATGTTTTAATTGTTTCTAGTTGAATTCAGAATATTAAAGCTTTGTTGCATATGTAGTAACTCTCTAATAAGTACTTTAAGAAAATGTCTTAGTATTTAATTAATTATAAGTACTATAATTTATTCTAAAGCCTTAATAAAATCAAATTTCTATTAGTTTATACTTTTCTCAATGTTCATTGAAAATATTGAGTCATATTGCCTATTACTGCCCCAATCACCAGCCCAGCTTGTAACTTTCCTGAGGAGGAAAACTGAGTAAACCTCAGTGAGTATTTAACAGTTGACTCCATAGCCAAGCTGGAAGACAGGGTGTTGTGGGAGGGAGATACGCTTTTAGGGTTTTATTGAAGAAAGAATGTGGATTTTCTGATTCTGTTTTGAAGATGATATAGGTGAATGCTGCTGGGAGAAATGACAGCGGCATCCCATTAGGCATGTCGTGCCCGTGCCCTTTTAGGATTCTGCATATTTGTTAGTTATTCCTTTGTCAGGTAACAAAGGTGTAACATGGGAAATATATTCCACTTCTCCACATTGTTAGCTTAGTGTAGTGCTCTATCCAGCAAATTATTGGAAAGAGCAGGATTTAGAAGTTACACTAGATTTTATTGCTGGGGTAGAGAGAGAGTGCTAAAGAGAGTTTATCCTGGACACCAAAGGATGAACAATTGGACAGATGGACTGCTTTAGCGTTTTGGTGTTATTTTGCAATAGGTGTTATTTTGCAACAGATTCCCCTCTTTTTATTGCAGTACAAAATCCCTTTAATGGCTAGCTCTAACATTACTATGGCAGTATAGTGTAATGGTTTAGTTTAGAGTATGGGCATTGATGTCAGACTCGACTTGTATCGAGACTCTTCCACCTACCAATTGGGCTAACATTATTAGCCTAAAGTGTCTTAATGCCTGGCGTAGAGTAAGTGTTCAATAAATAATTTTCCACAGGATCTGTAGTGTCCTCTTCCAATATAATTTAGTTCAACTTAGGCCTAATAGTTTGTTTTCCTTCCTGATCAGCTTTCTTCATCTCTGGCATTTTACCATAGGAGGGAAAGATATCTTAGAAACAATTTTTTAGTTTATTTCTAGAGATACTGGCTAGACATCATGTCAGTTATATGCATATACCAATATTTTATATATTAAAAACAAATATAATCCCTAGAATAGCATTGTCTGATTAGAGATAAAATGGTCCCAAAAGAGGGCAGAAAAATAGGGTAGTGGGAGTAGTAGTAAAGAGAAAATTAAAACCAATGTGTAAACAAGAAAGCAGGTTTATCTGCAACTAAAGGGAAGAACTATTCAAATTACCTTGTACATTTTTATTTCTTAGGAAGCTTCCTCAGATGTTAAATTAAGTTATTAACCTATTTATTGGGTTGAACTAAATATTTAGATAAATGCAGTATATAGATATGTCTGTCTGTATGCATATATGTTAAATATACATAAGTTTCTTATACTTTAACTAATTTTGGGGTTCCTTCTCACCCAAAAGAAATTTAAATAAATACTTTGGATATTTCTGTAAATACAGCATGCCATTTAGCAAATTTAAGGGAACAAGTGAATAACTTAGCTATGCCAGCAATGTTTTGCCTCCGCATTCCTTGGCGCAAACAGGGACCTCAGTGAAGCGTCCCTCATGGGAGTTGCCTGGGGAAATCTTTTTTTTTTTTTTTTTTTTTTTTTTTTTTTTTTTTTTTTTTTTTTTTGAGACGGAGTCTCGCTCTGCCGCCCAGGCTGGAGTGCAGTGGCCGGATCTCAGCTCACTGCAAGCTCCGCCTCCCGGGTTCACGCCATTCTCCTGCCTCAGCCTCCCGAGTAGTTGGGACTACAGGCGCCCGCCACCGCGCCCGGCTAGTTTTTTGTATTTTTTAGTAGAGACGGGGTTTCACCGTGTTAGCCAGGATGGTCTCGATCTCCTGACCTCGTGATCCGCCCGTCTCGGCCTCCCAAAGTGCTGGGATTACAGGCTTGAGCCACCGCGCCCGGCCTGCCTGGGGAAATCTTACTGAAGACTTCTAGGTCCCAATTCAGTCTCCTTTCCCTTCTGCTTTCTAAAATGTCAACTTTATTGAGGTATAGTTTACATACAATAAAATGTACCAGTTTTAAGTGTACAATTTAATGTTTGACAAATGTGCGCACCCACAACATTTACAATATTGAGCAGTTTCATCACCCCAAAAAGTTCCCTTTGTTTTCCTTCCCAGTAAATCTTGCCCTATCCCTGTACCCTGAAAGCCACTGACCTGCTATCTGTCGCTATGAATATTTGTGTACAAGTCATTTTGTACACATAATTTTTCATTTCTCTTGGATGAGTACAAAGGAATAGAATTGCTGGGCTGCATAAATATGTAATGCATTGAACTTACAAGAAACAGATATGTTTGCAAAATAATAGGAATATTTTACATTCTCACCAGCAGTATACAGGATCTTTTTAATTATAGCTATCCTGGTGGGTATGAAGTGGTGTCTTGTTGTTTTAATTTGCTTTTTCTGATGTTGAGCATATTTTCATGTGGTTATTGGCCATTCAAATATCTTATTTTGTGATGTGTATTCTCAAATCTTTACCCATTTTTTTCAAAAGTTGGATTACTTGCCTTCTTATAGTTGTAAGAGTTCTTTATGTGTTCTAAATGCACATTATTTATCATGTCTACATAAATGTACACACACGTATATTATACACACACCCAGTATTTTTTCTCATTCTGTGGGTCATATTTTCTTTTTCTTAATGGTATATTTTAATTAGCAGAATTAAAAAAATTTTATGAAGCCCAGCTTATCATTTTTTCTTTGATCTTTATTGCCCTTTGAATTATAAGGAAGAATCCTTTAACTATTAATACACTAAAGTTTTAAATTTTGCCTGCTTTCTTCTAGATATTTGATGCTTTTAACTTTGGATGAACTTAGTGTTATTTTGGTGTGCAGTGTGAGTTAAGGGTCCTGGTTTAATTAAAAAAAAAATGATCAAGGTGAAATTTACATAACATAAAATTAGCCACTTAAAAGTGAACAATTTAGTGGCATTTAGTATATTCATCATGTTATGTGACCACTTCTACTTAGTTCCAAACATTTTTATTACTCCAAAATAAAATTTGGTACTCAAAATTTGGTTTCTCTCACTCCACTCTTCCCCTTGTCCCTGGAAACCATCAATCTGCATTCTGTCTCTGTGGATTTACCTATTCTAGATATTTCATATAAATGAAATAATACTTTATGTGACATTTTGTGTTTGACTTCTTTCACTTAGTATTTTCAAAGTTCAGCTTCATTGTACATCATCCCTTTTTATGGCTGAATAATTTTGCATTGTATGAATATACCACATTTTGTTTATTCATTCATCCATTGTTGGACATCTGGGCTATTACCACTTTTATCTATTGTGACGAGTGCTGCTATGAACATGTCTCTCTCTCTCTCTCTCTCTCTCTATATATATATATATATATGTATGTATGTATTTGAGTACTTGTTTTTTATATTTAAGGGTATATCCTTAGGTGTGGTATTACGGGCCATATGGTAATTCTATCTTTAGGTTTTAAGGAACCACCAGACTATTTTCCATGGCAGTTTAAACATTTTACTTTCCCACCAGCAAGGTATCAGCATTTCAAGTTCTCCACAGTCTTATCGACACTTGTTATTTTTGTTTTGTTTATTTTAAGTTTTAATTTTTTAATTATGGCCATCCTAGTTTGTTATGGAGTGGTTCTTCATTGTGGTTTTGATTTGCATTTTCCGAATGCCTAATGATACTAAGCATTTTTCATGTGCTTGTTGGCCATTTGTGTATCTTCTTTGGAGAAATAGCTATTCAAGTCCTTTGCCCATCACTAGTGATCTTCCCATCTCAGCCTCCTGAGTGGCTGGGCCTGCAGGCAGGTGGCACCACATGGCCAAGTTGTGTGGTTTTAGCACTTATGTTTAGGTTGTTGATTCATTTTGAAATCGTTTTTGTAAATGGCATAGAGGTCCAACTTTATTCTTTTACATGTGGGTATCTAGTTATCCCAGCTGTTATTTCGCCATTGACTAGTCTAGGCAGCCTTATAAAAAATCAGTTTACCATTGATGTATGGGCTTATTTCTAGACTCTCAGTTCTATTTCAATGGTTATGTTTATCTTTATACCAGTACCACACTGTTTTGCTTACTGCAGCTATGTAGTAAGGTTTGAAATGAAAAAGTATGTGTCTTCCAGCTTTCTTTTACTTTTTCCAGATTGTTTTGGTTATTAGGGCCCCTTGCAATTCCATATGCATTTGAAGATTGGCTTTAATATTACTATTTCTGAATAAAAGACTGTTAAATAGGGATTTCATTGAATCTGTAGATTGCTTTGGGTAGTATTGCCATCTTGATATTAAGTCTTCCAATCCAGGAACACAAGATGTCATTCATTCATGTAGGTTTTCTTTAATTTCTTTCCTCATTGTTTTCTGGTTTTGTAAATGTTTTTTACCTCCATGGCCAAATTTATTCCTAGGTATTTTATTCTTTTGGATGTTATTGTAAATGGAATTATTTTCTTAATTTCCTTTGCAGATTGTTCATTTGGGCTGTATAGAAATAAAACTAATTTTGTGTTTGGATTTCGTACCCTAGAACTTTGCTGAATTTATTAGCTTTGGTAGTTTATTTGTGGATTCTTTAAGGCTTTCTGTATACAGGTTGAAAATCCCTTACCTGAAATGCCTAGGACGAAAAGTGTTTCAGATTTTGGAGTTTTTCAAGTTTTGGAATGTTTGCATATACATAATGAGATATCTTGGGGATAGGACCCAGGTTTCAATATGAAATTCATTTATGTTTTATATACACCTTATACACGTAGCCTCAAGGTAATTTTATATTATATTTTAAATAATTTCATGCATTAACCAAAGTTTAGACTGCGTTTTGACTGTGACTCATCACATGAAATCAGGTGTGGAATTTCCCACTTCTGGCATCTTGTCGTGAAAATGGCCATACTGCCCAAGGTAATTTATAGATTCAATCCCATCCCCATCAAGCTACCAATGACTTTCTTCACAGAATTGGAAAAAACTGCTTTAAAGTTCATATGGAATCAAAAAAGATCCCGCATTGCCAAGACAATCCTGAGCCAAAAGAACAAAGCAGGAGGCATCATGCTACCTGACTTCAAACTATACTACAAGGCTACAGTAACCAAAACAGCATGGTAACTAGTACCAAAACAGAGATATAGACCAAAGGACCAGAAAAGAGCCCTCAGTAATAATACCACACATCTACAACCATCTGATCTTTGACAAACCTGACAAAAACAAGAAATGGGGAAAGGATTCCCTATTTAATAAATGGTGCTGGGAAAACTGGCTAACCATAAGTAGAAAGCTGAAACTGGATCTCTTCCTTACATCTTACACAAAAATTAATTCAAGATGGATTAAAGACTTAAATGTTAGACCTAAAACCATAAAAACCCTGGAAGAAAACCTAGGCAATACCATTCAGGACATAGGCATGGGCAAGGACTTCATGTCTAAAACACCAAAAGCAATGGCAACAAAAGCCAAAATAGACAAATGTGATCTAATTAAAGAGCTTCTGCACAGCAAAAGAAGCTACCATCAGAGTGAACAGGCAACCTACAGAATGGGAGAAAACTTTTGCAATTTACTCATCTGACAAAGGGCTAATATCCAGAACCTACAAAGAACTCAAACAAACTTACAAGAAAAAAAACAACCCCATCAAAAAGTGGGCAAAGTATATGAACAGACACTTCTCAAAAGAAGACATTTATGCAGCCAATAGACACATGAAAAATGCTCATCATCACTGGCCATCAGAGAAATGCAAATCAATACCACAATGACATACCATCTCACACCAGTTAGAATGGCAATCATTAAAAAGTCAGGAAACAACAGGTGCTGGAGAGGATGTGCAGAAATAGGAAGACTTTTACACTGTTGGTAGGACTGTAACCTAGTTCAACCATTGTGGAAAACAGTGTGGCGATTCCTCAAGGATCTAGAACTAGAAATACCATTTGACCCAGCTATCCCATTACTGGGTATCTACCCAAAGGATTATAAATCATGCTGCTATAAAGACACATGCACACATATGTTTATTGCGGCACTGTTCACAGTAGCAACCCAGATGTCCATCAGTGACAGACTGTATTAAGAAAATGTGGCACATATACACCATGGAATACTATGCAGCCATAAAAAAAGGATGAGTTCGTGTCCTTTGTAGGGACATGGATGAAGCTGGAAACCATCATTCTCAGCAAACTATCGCAAGAACAGAAAACCAAACACCACATGTTCTCACTCATAGGTGGGAATTGAACAATGAGAACACTTGGACACAGGAAGGGGAACATCACACACCAGGGCATATCGTGGGGAGGGGAGAGGGGGAGGAATAGCATTAGGAGATATACCTAATGTAAATGACGAGTTCATGGGTGCAGCACACCAACATGGCACATGTATACATATGTAACATACTTGCACATTGTGCACATGTACCCTAGATCTTAAAGTATAAAAAAAATCAGAGGTTTAAATTAAAAAGTTTATAAAATAAAAACATCTCATTTGGTCATGGTTTATAATTCTTTTAGCATGCTGTTGGATGTGGTTTGTTGAGGGTTTTTTTGTTGTTATTGTTGCCTTTATTTTTACTGGGAGTATTGATCTGTAATTTTATTTTCTTTAGCATCTTTGGCTTTGGTATCAGAATAAAACTATGTTTATAGAATGAGTTATGTAGTGCTATTTTTTCTACTTTTTGGAAGAGTGTGAGAGTAATTGGTGTTTTCTTTAAATTTTTGGTAGAATTCACTAGTGAAGCTATAAAGTTATGGACTTTACTTCGTTGTTAGGTTTTTGATTACTGAGTCAGTGTCTTCACTTGTTATGAATCTTTTGAGATTTTTCTATTTTTTCTTGAGTTAGTTTAGGTAATTTGTATGTTTCTAGAAATTTGCCCATTTCATCTAGGTTGCCTAATTTATTGTTGTATGATTTTTCATAGTAGTTTTTCTTTTTCCTTTTTTTTGAAACAGGATCTTGCTCTGTCACGTAGGCTAGGCTCAAACTCCTGAGCCCAAGGGATCCTCCTTCCTCAGTCTCCTGAGTAGCTGGGACTACAGGCATCTGTCACTGTGCCTGGCTAATTGTTTAATTTTTAGTTTTTGTAGAGACAGAGTCTTGCTTTGTTTCCCAGGCTGGTCTCATACTCCTGGGCTCAAATGATCCTCCTGCCTTGGCCTTCCAAAGTTCTGGGATTACAGAGATGAGTCATCATGCCTGGCTCATAGTATTTTCTTATAATTCTTTTTATTTCTGTAAGGTTAGTAGTAATATCTTCATTTTCATTTTTTATTTCAGTTATTTGTATCGTCTCCCTTTATTTTTTAGTGTAGCTAAAGCTTTGTCAATTTTCTTGGTCTTTTCAGAGAAGTAACTTTTGTTATTTTATTTTCAAGTTTTCTTTTTGCTTTAAAGCTATAATAGTAAATAGCATAATTTGCACATATATTCAGACTCATTTTCAAATTTTATTTTAGTTTCAAAGGGCACATGTGCAGGTTTGTTACATAGGTAAATTATGTGTAACTGAGGTTTGATGTATGAATGATCTCATCACCCAGGCAGTGAGCATAGTACGTGATAGGTAATTTTTCAATCCTTGCTTCCCTCCCACCCTACCTCCTCTAGTAGTCCTCAGTGTTTATTGCCCCTCTCTTTGTGTCTGTGTGTACTCATTGTTTCATTCCCACTTATAAGTGAGAACACGTGATATTTGGTTTTCTCTTCGTGCATTAATTCACTTAGGATAATGGCCTCCAGCTACATCCATATTGCTGCAAAAGACTCAATTTTACTCATTTTTATGGCTGTGTAGTCTTCCATGGTGTATATGTACCACATATTCTCTATCCAATTCACCATTGATGGGAATCTAGGTTGATTCCATGTCTTTGCTATTTTGAATAGTACTGCAATGCACAAAGACGTATATGAAAGTGCCTGTTTTTGGTATAATGATTTCTTTTCCTTTGGGTATATACCCAGTAATGGGATTGCTGGGCCAAGTGGTAGTCACATTTTAAGTTCTTTGAGAAATCTCCAAACTGCTTTTCACAGTGGCTGAACTAATATACATTTATACCAACAGTGCACAAGCATTCCCTTTTGTCTGCAATCTCACTAGCATCTGTTTTCTGTTTTGTTTTGCTTTTTAGTAATAGCAATTCTGATTGGTCTAAGATGGTATCTCATTGTGGTTTTGATTTGTATTTCTCTAATGATTAGTGATGTTGAGCATTTTTTTCATTTGTTTGTTGCTTGCATGTATGAAGTGTCTATTTGAGAAGTGTCCGTTCATATCCTTTGCCCATTTTTAAATGGAGTTATTTGTCTTTTGCTTGTTGAATTAAGATCTTTGTAGATTCTGGATACTGTGCTTTTGTTAGATGCATAGTTTGTTAATATTTTCTCCCATTTTGTGGGTTGTTTGTTTGCTGTGTTGATAGTTTCTTTTGCAGTGCAGAAGCTCTTTAGTTTAATGAGGTCCCACATGTCAATTTTTGTTTTTGTTGCCATTGCTTTTGGGGACTTAGTCATAAATTATTTCCCAAGGCCAATGTCCAGGATGGTGGTTCTTAGGTTTTCTTCCGGGATTCTTATAGTTCGATGTTCTACATTTAAGTCTTTAATCCATCTTGAGTTAATTTTCATATACAATGAGAGGTAGGGATTGAGTTTTCATTTTTCTTCATATGGCTAGTCAGTTATGACATCAATATTTATTGAATAGGGAGTCATTTTCCCATTGCTTGTTATTGTTGACTTTGTTGAAGATCACATGGCTGTAGGTGTGAGACTTTATTTTTGGGTTCTTTACCCCGTTCCATTAATCTGTATGTCTGCTTTTGTACCAGTACCATGCTGTTTTGGTTGCTGTACCCTTGTAGTGTAGTTTGAAGTCAGGTAATGTGGGGCCTCCAGCTTTGTTCTTTTTGCTTAGGATTGCTTTGGCTATTTGGGCTCTTTTTTGATTCCATATGAATTTATAAATAGTCTTTTTCTAATTCTGTGAAAAATGACCTTGATAAATTGATAGGAATAATTTTGAATCTGTAGATTATTTTGGGCAGTATGGCCATTTTAATGATATTGATTCTTCTAATCTGTGAGCCTGGAATGTTTTTCCATTTGTTTCTATCATCTATGATTTATTTCTGCAATGTTTTGTAGTTCTTCTTGTAGAGATACTTCACCTCCTTGGTTAGGTATATTCCTACATATTTTTTGGTGACTATTGATAATGAGATTGCTTTCTTGATTTGGCTCTCAGCTTGAACATTACCAGTATATAGAAGTGGCAATGATTTTTGTACCATGATTTTGTATCCTGGAACTTTACTGAACTCGTTTGTCAGCTCTAGGAGCCTTTTGGTGGAGTCTACAGGGTTTTCTAAGTAAAGAATCATAGCATCAATGAAGAGAGATACTTTGACTTCTTTTACAATTTGGATGCCTTTTATTTGTTTGTCCTGCCTGATTGCTCTGCCTAGGACTTCAGTACTGTGTCGAAAAGGAGTGATGAGAATGGGCATGTTTGTCTTGCTCTGGTTCTTAAGTAGAATGCTTTCAGCTTTTGCCGTTGCAGTATGAACTTGGATGGGAGTTAAAGAACCAACTTTTGGTTTCATTGATTGTCTCGATTGTTTTTATATTTTCTATATTGTTTATCACCACTCTAATCTTTCATAATTTCCTTTCTTTTACTAGCTTTGGGTTTAGTTTCCTTTTCCTTTTCTAGTTTCAGAAGGTATAAATATAGGTTATTTATTTGAACTCTTTCTCCTTTTTTCATGTAAGCATTGACTACTATAAATTTTCCTTGTTACCATTTTCTTCACTACGTCCTGTAATTTGTAGTATGTTGTATTTTTATTTTCATTCTTCTCTTAAGTATTTTCTAATTTGTTTTGTAATTTCTTCTTTGACCTATTGGTTGTTTAAGGGCTATGTTATTTAATTTGTACGTATTTGTGAATTTTCCAGCTTTCCTCTTTTATTGATTTGTAGTTTAATTCCATTGTGATTGGGGATTATATTTTGTATGACTTCAAGCTTTGATATTTTTTCAGACTTATTTTGTAGCCTTACATATGTTGTGTATTAGAAAATGTTACATATGCACTTGGGAAGAATGTGTATTCTACTGTTGTGTATTCTATATATGTCTAGAAATCAGTTTATGATGTTGTTCAAGACTTCTGTTTCCTTATTGGTCTTCTGTGTAGATGTTCAATCCATTATTGAAAGTTGATTATTGAACTATCCAACAATCATTATAGAACTGTCTGTTTCTTTCTTAAATTCTGTCAACATTTGCTTCATATATTTAGAGGCTCAGTTACTTGGTGTGTATATGCTTATAATTGTTATATGTTGATGAATTTACCTTCCTTTCAATAAATAATATTGTTGTCTCTTGTAACAGAGGTGACTTAAAGCTTAATTTGTCTGATATTATTTTAATCCACCACCCCAGCTCCCTTTTGGTCATTATTTGCCTGGGATGTCTTTTTACTTTCTTGAAATTTCAGCCTATTTGTATCTTTGAATCTAAGGTGAACCTCCTGTTGGAAGAATCCCTTCAGAATGCTAATTTCATTTCCTTTGGGAATATACCTAGTAGTGGGATTGCCGGATCTTATGGTAATAACACTTTTAGTTTTTTGAGAAACCACCATACTGTTTTCCAAAATGACTGTACTAATTTGCAGTACCACCAGCAGTGTATAAGAGCTCCCTTTTCTCCACCTCCTCACTAACATTCATCTTTTAGCTTTTTGATAACAGCCAATCTAACAGGTGTGGGGTGTTATTGTGGTTTTGATGTGCATTTCCCTGGTGATTAAAGATGTTGGACAGTTTTTCGTGTATCTGTTGACCATTTGTATGTCTTCTTTTGCTAAATGTCTATTCAAGTCTTTAGAACATACATTCCTCACATGTTTGTAGTGATGCTGGTTTAAACCAATTGCAGTGCTAGTCATATAAAAGTATAGTACATACAATTATTTACAGTGTGTAATATAGTATATAATAAGCCACTATGTTACTGGTTTATGTATTTACCATACTATACTCTTACCATTATTTTGTTATCACTACTTCATAAGTATAAGAGTTTATTCCTTCTTCTTATAACACAAAAAAAGTTAACTGTAAAACAGCCTCTGTCAGGTTCTTCAGAAGGTATTTGAGGAAACAGTATTGTTATCATAGGAGGTGACAGCTCCATGCATGTTATTGCCCCCAAAGACCTTCCAGTGGGACAAGATGTGGAGGTAGAAGACAGTGATATTTATGATTCTGACCCTGTGTATGCCTAGACTAATGTGTGTGTTTGTGTCTTAGTTTTTAACAAAAAGTTTTAAAAGTTAAACAATAAATACATTATTTTAACAATAGAAAAAAGGTTATAGAATAAGGAGATACACACACACACACACACACACACACACACACACATATATATATATATATATTTTTTTTTGAGATGAAGTCTTGCTCTCCAGTAGCCCAGGCTGGAGTGTAGTGGCACAATCTCAGCTCACCGCAACCTCCACCTTCCGAGTTCAAGCGATTCTCCTGCCTCAGCCTCCCAAGTAGCTGGGATCACAGGTGCCTGCCATCACGCCTGGTTAATTTTTGTATTTTTAGTAGAGATGGGATTTTACCATGTTGGCCAGGCTGGTCTCAAACTCCTGACCTCAAGTGATCTGCCTGCCTTGCCTCCCAAAGTGCTGGGATTACAGGTGTGAGCCACTGTGCCCTGCCAATAAAATATTTTTGTACAGCTGTACAATATATCTGTGTTTTCAGCTAAGTGTTATTACAAAAGTATCAGAAAGTTAAAACAATTCTAAAAAGTTTATAACGAAAGTCACAGTAAGCTAAGGTTAATTTATTGTTGAAGGAAGAAATTTTTTTTTTTTTTTTTTTGAGATGGAGTCTTGCTCTGTTGCCCAGGCTGGAGTGCAGTGGCCGGATCTCAGCTTACTGCAACCTCTGCCTCCCGGGTTTACGCCATTCTCCTGCCTCAGCCTCCTAAGTGACTGGAACTACAGGCACCCGCCACCACGCCTGGCTGATTTTTTGTATTTTTTAGTAGAGACAGCATTTCACCGTGTTAGCCAGGATGGCTCGATCTCCTGACCTTGTGATCCACCCATCTTGGCCTCCCAAAGTGCTGGGATTACAGGCTTGAGCCACCACGCCCAGCGAAGGAAGAAATTTTTTATGAATTTAATGTAGCCTAAGTGTGCAGTGTTTACAGAGTCTATAGTAATGTACAACAATATCCTAGTTCTTCACATTCACATACTACCTACTCAACTGGTTCAACCAGAACAACTTCAAGTCTTGCAATGTCCATTCATGGTAAGTGCCCTATACAGGTATACCTTTTTTTATCTTTTATATCATATTTTTAAAATCTTTCATATCATATTTTATATTTTATATCATATTTTTACTGTACCTTTTCTATATTTAGATACGTCTAGATACATACTTACCATTGTGTTACAGTTGCCCACAATATTCAGTACAGTAACATGCTGTACAGATTTATAGCCTAGAAGCAATAGATTATACTATATAGCATAGGAATATAGTAGACTATATCGTTTAGGTTTGTGTAAGTACACTCTATGATGTTCGCACAAGGATGAAATTGCCTAACAATGCATTTATCAGAACGTATCCCCATTATTAAGTGATTCATGACTGTAATTGTTTCCTTTGCTCTGTAGAAGATGTTTAGTGTGATGCAATCCCATGTGTTTATTTTTCCTTTTATTGCTTGTGCTTTTGAGGTCATATACAAGAAATCTCTGCCCAGAACAATGTCATGGAGTGTCCCCCCCTATGTTTTATTCTAGTAATTTTATAGTTTCAGATCTTACATTTAATCTGTTTTGGGTTAATTTTTCTATAAGGGATGAGATAAGAGTTCATTTTCTTTCTTCTGTATGTGGATATCCAGTTTTCTCGACATAATTTATTAAAGAGACTGATATAATTTATTAAAGAGAATTTTTAAACACAAATTCTCCAATTTGTGTTTTTGGTGCCTTTGTCAAAAATCAACTGACTATAGATGTATGGGTTTATTTCTAGGCTCTCTATTTTATTGCATTGCTTGATATGTCTGTTTTTATTCCAGTACCATGTTGTTTTGATTACTATAGCTTTGTTATATATCTTGACATCTGGTAGTGTGATGCCTCCTGCTTTGTTCCTTTTGGGTCAAGATCGTTTTGACTCTTTGTGGTCTTTTGTGATTTTTTATTAATTTTATTATTGTTTTTGTATTTCTGTGAAGAATAGCATTTTAATTTTGATAGGGATGGCACTGAATCTCTAGATCGCTTTCAGTCTTTGTATACATGTTTATGGTATATTTAGTTTCTTAGGCCTTAAGAACTTATTTTAGCAATGTTTTATACATTTCAGTGTACCTGTTTTATTATTTCTTGTAGTAGTAGTAGTAGTATTAGTAGTAGTATTCGTAGCTTTATTTTGATTTGTAAAGATTTTTAATATGCACAATTATGGTTTCTTTGAAAAGAGACAGTCTTATTTCTCCTTTTCTTCCCTATATGCTTGTTATTTGTTTTCCTTGCCTTGTTAAAGTAGCTAGGACCTCCAATATAATATTCAAAAGAAGTAGTGAGAGCCAAGCAGTGAGATCAGACATCTTCAACTTGTTTCTATTATTAGTGGGAAGGCATTCCGTCTGTTACCATTAAATGTGATGTTGTCTCAGTGGTTCTCAATGAGTGGGAGATCTTCACCCAGGAGAGGACAGTTGGCAATGTCTGGAGACATTCTTTGTTGTCACAACTGGGGGCTGTTACTGGTTTTTAATGAGTAGAGGCTCACTAGTGCCCCTCTTCCAGGCCTGGAGCCTCTTCATGTTTTACTAACTCTGGCACCAAAACTCAATTGATCGCAAAAACTGATGGGTGAAGGTGTGGCCTGCCCCTCCACACCTGTGGGCGTTTCTTGTTAGGTGGAAGGAGAGACTTGAGAAAAGAAATGAGACACAGAGACAAAGTATAGAGAAAGATAAAGTGGGCCCAGGGGACGGGTGGTCAACATACAGAGGACCCATGCTGGCACCGGTCTCTTGAGTTCCCTCAGTATTTGTTGATCATTATCTTTACCATCTTAGAAAAAGGGAAGTGGCAGGATAATAGGATCATCCTAGGGAGAAGGTCAGCAGTAAGACATATGAATAAAGATCTCTGTGACATGAATAAGTTTAAGGAAAAACATCTCCATAAACCTTTTTAGTGCCTAAAGAGCAGCATTGCCACTAGCAGGTCCCACCTTTCGCCCTAAGGCGGTTTTCTCCTTTCTCAGTAAACAGAACATACAATCCGGTTTTACACCAAGATGTTCCATTGCCCAGGGATAGGCAGGCGACAGATGCTTTTCTCTATCTCAACTGCCAAGAGGCCTTCTTTCCTCTTATACTAGTCCTCCTCAGCACAGACCCTTCATGGATGTCAGGCTGGGGGACGATCAGGTCTTTCCCTTCCCATGAGGCCATATTTCAAACTATCACATGGGGAGAAACCTTGGACAATACCTAGCTTTCCTAGGCAGAGATCCCTGTGACCTTTGGCAGTGTATGTGTCCCTGGGTACTTGAGATTAAGAGAATGGTGATGACTTTTCACAAGCATACTGCCTTCAGGCACTTGTTTAACAAAGCATACCCTGCACAGCCCAAAATCCTTTAAACCTTGAGTCACCACAGCACATGTCTCTTGCAAGGACAAGGTTGGGGGTAGGGTCACAGATTAACAGCATCTCAAATATAGAACAAAACGGAGTCTCTTATGTTTACTTCTTTCTATATAGACACAGTAACAGTCTGATCTCTCTTTCTTTTCCCCACAACGGGAACCTATATGAAACTACTTATAGTCTTGATCCAACTTTAGGATATTCATAAGTTTTACTGCATAAATATTAATTTGTTCAATTACAAAATGTTATGTAACTTGTACAGTATATAAACCTCTCTAAATTCTGATTTCCAAACAGCATATGGACATAAGGATTTCAGGATTTCATTTAAGGATCTATAGAGATGCTGCCAAACATCCTACAATTCACAGGACACCTACCCGCCCAGACTCTGCAACAATAAATCATCTAACCCAAAATGTCAGTAGTGTTGCTGTGGAGAAACTCTGTACTACCTGTAGGTTTTAAGGGATATTCTTTACCAGATTAAAGATGCTATCTCTTAGTCTGATAAGAGTTTTCATCAGAAATGTCTATGAAATTTATGTCAGATGGTTTTTCTTCTTATTGTATACTCCTTTATACTCATTTATTCTATGAATATAAAAAATAGCTTGATTTATTTATTTTAAATTTTTAATTTAAAAAGATTTTGATTTTAATTTTTATGGGTACATAGTAGGTATATTTATGGGATATGTGAGATATTTTGATACAGACACACAATGCGTAATAATGACATCATGTAAAATGGTGTATCCATCTCCTCAAGCATTTATTCTTTGTGTTACAAACAATCTAATTGTACTCTTTTAGTTATTTTATATGTACAATTAAATTATTATTGACTATAGTCATCCTGTTGTGGTACCAAATACTAGGTCTTTTCTAACTGTTCTTTTTTTTTTTTTTTTTGTTAACCTATTAACCATCCCTACCTCCTCCCTACCACAACCTCACTACCTTTCCCAGCCTCTGGTAACCGTCCTTCTACTCTCTATCTCCATGAGTTCAATTGTTTTGATTTTTAGGTCCCCAAAATAAGTGAGAACATGCAGTTTGTCTTTCTGTGCCTGACTTACTTCACTTAACATAATGACTTGTAGTTCCATCCACGTTGTTGCAAATGACAAGATCTCATTCCTTTTTTGGTTGAATGGTACTCCATTGTGTATACGTACCACATTTTCTTTATCTATTCATCTGTTGATGGATACATGGTTGCTTCCAAATCTTGGCTCTTGTGAATAGCGCTGCAACCAACATGGGAGTGCAGATATATCTTGGATGTACTTATTTCCTTTATTTTGTATATTGTATTAGTTGGGGCTCTCTTAGAAGGACAGAGCGAATAGGACAGGAAGTATCCAGCATGGGAGAAATATGTAGGCTGGGAGGCTAGGCCCATCTCTCATTTTCACGTTTTTCTGCCTGCTTTATATTCGCTGGCAGCTAATTAGACTGTGCCCACCAGATTAAGGGTGGATCTGCCTTCCCCAGCCCACTTACTCAAATGTTAATCTCTTTTGGCAACACCCTCAGAGACATGCGTAGGATCAGTGCTCTGTATCCTTCAATCGAATCAAGTTGACAACTCATTTTTACCATCATAAGTCCACCCCTTGTCAACTTGAACCCATACGCATCTCCTGGGATCATACATAATCTTCAAATAAAGACAATAATAAGGTCATAATTATGCCTAACATAATACAACTATCCTTCGTACAACCAGAAACACAACAATCCCCAACCCAAATACTATTACATAAAGTTAACATACTTAAATGCTGACATGAAGTCAATAAATCTATGTCACATGATAAAGGAGAAGGGAAATAAAATGAAGGTATTTTCTTAGTACACGTGTATACGTGCACAAACACGTTTTTAACAAAAGAAAGAGGAAAGCCTGGGCGTGGTGGCTCATGCCTATAATCCCAGCACTTTGGGAGGCCAGGGTGGGTGGATCACCTGAGGTCAGGAGTTCGAGACCAGCCTGGCCAACGTGGAGAAAAACCCTGTCTCTACTAAAAATATAAAAATTAGCCGGGTGTGGTGGTGCATGCCTGTAATCCCAGCTATTCGGAAAGCTGAGTCAGGAGAATGGCTTGAATCTGGGAGGCAGAGGTTGCAGTGAGCTGAGATCGCACCATTGCACTCCAGCCTGGGCAACAGAGACCACATCTCAAAAAAAAAAAAAGAAAGAAAGAAAAAGAAAAAAAAGGAGCAAATACTAAAATACTCAGGTCAAATAGTCCTCATTTCTTTAGCTGGTCACATGGTTGTAGCTGATATTGATGACTACCTTGTTCTACTAGCCATTCTGTATTTCCTTTGCCTTCAGCAAGCACCTTAGCAGGTCATGGTCTTTTTCATGGTGGAGTGACCCAAGCCTTCATTCCTGCAGGGTCTGGGCCATTTGTAGTCCTACCTGGATTGCGTTGTTGTAGTTTCCCATTGACTTTAATCACAGGGCATGGTAATACCCTAATGGATCTCCTATATTCCATGCATACTCTTTCTTACCTCCGTTATGGAGTAGTACACTGAATTCATCTTCATAGTCTGGGTCAGTCACCCCAGCCAACACTGTAGCTCCCTTCTTAGCCTGTAGACTTAAAGGTAGGAGTGGCCCAAAGTGTCCAGGTGGCAATCTTGACTTCCGGTTTAAGGGAATCGTTGTTGCGTCTTCTGGTGGCAGCGTTCCTCCCTCTGGAACTAAGACCTCTAGGCCAGCAGAACATAATGTTATGGGAACAGGAAGCAAAAATTTTGCTAGTGGATCACTAGGGGTGATGGTGAGTGGTGCCACTTCCACTTCCACCCCTTGATTCCTGGACCTGTGAATCCTGGCTATGGGAGAAAGAGTACCATATATTGGATGCTGATTCGTAGCATGCACAGCCTTCTGGAGAACTTTGCCTCAGCTCTGCAAAGTATTGTCACCTAGTTGGCAGTGTATTTGTAACTTCAAAAGGCCATTCCACCGTTCTGTCAATCCAGCTGCTTCAGGATGATGGGGAACATGGAAAGACCAGTGAATTCCATGACCATGAACCCATTGCCACACTGCTTTAGCCAAAAAGTGAGTGCCTTGGTCAGGGGCAATGCTGTGTGGAATACCATGATGGTGGATAAGGCATTTCATGAGTCCAAGGATCGTAGTCTTGGAAGAAGCATTGCATGCAGGATAGGAAAACCCATATCTGGAGTAAGTGTCTTATTTCCAGTGAGGACAAACCTCTGCCTTTTCCATGTGGAAGAGGTCCAATATAATCACGTAGCTGGCTGGTCATCCCGAGGAATGGTGCCATATCAAGTGCTCATTTTTGGTCTCTGCTGCTGGCAAATTGGGCACTCAGCAGAGGCTTTAGCCAGGTCAGCATTGATGAATGCAAGCCCATGTTGCTGAGCCCATGCGTAACCTCCACCCCTGCCACCATGGCCAGGGCCCATTGGTGATGACAGGGGTGGCTAGGGAAAGAGACTGAGTTGTGTCCACAGAACAGGTCATTCTATCCATTTGATTATTAAAATCCTGCTCTGTTGAGGTCACCTGTTGGTGAGCAATCACATGGGATACAAATATCCTCAGTTTTTGACCACTCAGAGAGGTCCATCCACATACCTCTTTCCCAAATTTCTTTGTCACCAATTTCCCAATCATGCTTTTTCCAAGTCCCTGACCATCCAGCCAAAGCATTGGCTACAGCCTATGAATCTATACAATCGCACATCTGGCCATTTCTTCTTCCATGCAAAGTGCACAGCTAGCTGCACTGCTCAAAATGTTGCCCACTGGGAAGATTTCCCTTCACTGATGTCCTTCAGGGATGTCCTAGAAAGGGATTGTAGTGTTGCAGCTGTCCACTTTTGGGTGGTGCCTGCATATTGTGCAGAACCATCTGTGAGCCAGGCCCTGGTCTTCTCTTCCTCTGTCAGCTGATCATGGGGAACCCCCCCTGACACCATCAGTGCATGTAGGGAAGAGAAGATAGGGTGGCAGGAGTGGAGACCATGGACATTTGACCCACTTCCTCATGTAACTTACTTGTACCTTCAGGACCTGCTCGAGCCCGATCACATATATACCACTTCCATTTGATGATGGAATGCTGCTGTGCATGACCACTTTATGGCTAGATGAGTCAGAAAGCACCCAGTTCATGATAGGCAGTTTAGGTCGCATGGCAGCTTGATGACCTATAGTCAAATGTTCAGTTTCCACCAAAGCCCGGTAACAGACCAAGAGCTGTCTCTCAAAAGGAGAGTAGTTTTTTGCAGAAGATGGTAGGGTCTTGTTCCAAAATCCTAGAGGTCTCCACTGTGATTCACCTATGGGGGCCTGCCAAAGGGTCCAAACAGCATCCCTCTCTGCCACTGATAGTTCAAGCACAGTTGGATCTGCTGGATCCTATGGCCCAAATGGTAGAGCAGCTTGTAGAACAGCCGGGACCTGTTGGCAGAGCCTTCTCATGTTCTGGACCCCACTCAAAACTGGCAGCCTTTCAGGTCACTCGATAAATGGGCCCGAGTAACACACCCAAATGAGGAATGTGTTGGCTCCAAAATCCAAATACACCCACTGGGTGTTGTGCCTCTTTCTTGATTGTAGGAGGGGCCAAATACAGCAACTTATCCTTCACCTTGGAAGGAATATCTTGACAGGTCCCACACTACAGGACCCCTAGAAATTTTACTGAGGTAGAAGTTCCTGGAATTTTAGTCGGATTTATTTCCTATCCTCTGGCATGCAAACGTCTCACCAATATGAAGGGGTGTCCTGCCCCTCCACACCTGTGGGCGTTTCTCGTTAGGTGGAACGAGAGACTTGAGAAAAGAAATGAGACACAGAGACAAAGTATAGAGAAAGAAAAAGTGGGCCCAGGGGACCAGCGCTCAGCTTACAGAGGACCCACGCTGGCACTGGTCTCTGAGTTCCCTTAGTATTTATTGACAATTATCTTTACCATCTTAAAGATAAGCGAGTGGCAGGACAGTAGGATCATCAAAGGGAGAAAATTAGCGGTAAGACATATGGACAAAGATCTCTGTGACATGAATAAGTTCAAAGGAAAATGCTGTGCCTTGATATGCATATGTAAACATCTCCACAAACCTCTTAGCAGCATTGCTCCAGCAAGTCCCGCCAGCAAGTCCCACCTTATGCCATAAGGCAGTTTTCTCCTATCTCAGTAAACAGAGCATACAATAGGGTCTCACGGGGAGATGTTCTATTGCCCAGGGACGGGCAGGATTTTTAACCAGCAAGCTGCCTTCAGGCACTTGTTTAACAAAGACATATCCTGCACAGCCCAAAATCCATTAAACCTTGAGTCACCACAGCACATGTCTCTTGCAAGGACAAGGTTGGGGGTAGGGTCACAGATTAACAGCATCTCAAATACAGAACAAAATGGAGTCTCTTATGTCTACTTCTTTCTATATAGACACAGTAACAAGCTGATCTCTCTTTCTTTCCCCCACATTTCCCCCTTTTCTTTTCAGCAAAACCACCATTGTCATCATGGCTCATTCTCGTTGGTCGCTGTCTCTTTGCAACTGTTGGGTATACCTGCCTACTAGCAGCAGACAGAACAGGCACACAAGGATTAATATGAAATTTACAACAGTAGTACTTTAGATGGTCTTAACCGAAGTGACAGGGTTAAGATTTGCGAGGCCATCAGCAACTCCTGCAGTTGCTTCTATTTCTTGCTCAGTGATCCAATCAGCATAATGTCATCAATGTAATGGACCAATTCGATGTCTTGCGGAAGCAAAAAACGATAAAGGTCTCTCTGAATAAGATTATGACACAAAGCTAGAGAGTTGATATACCCCTGAGGTAGGACAGTAAAGCTATATTGCTGGCTTTTCCAGCTGAAGGCAAATTGCTTTGGGTGGGCCTTATGCACAGGAATGGAGAAAAAGGCATTTACCAAGTCAGTGGCTGCATATGAGGTACCAGGAGATGTGTTAATTTGTTCAAGCAATGAAACACATCTGGTACAGCAGATGCAATTGGAGTAACCACTTGGTTAAGCTTACCATAATCCACTGTCAGTCTCCAAGATGCATCTGTCTTCTGCACAGGCCAATTAGTAGAGTTGAAAGGGGATGTGGTGGGAATCACCACCCCTGCATATTTCAAGTCCTTGATTGTGGCACTAATCTCTGCAATCCCTCCACGGATACGATATTGTTTTTGACTTACTATTTTTCTAGGTAGAGGCAGCTCTAATGACTTCCATTTGGCCTTTCCCACCATAGTAGCCCTCACCCTACCAGTCAGGGATCCAATGTGGGGGTTCTGCCAGCTGCCAAGTATGTCTATGCCAATTATGCATTCTAGCACTGGGGAAATGACCACAGAATGAGTCCGGGGACCCTCTGGACCCACAGTAAGTTGGACCTGAGCTAAAACTCCATTAATTACCTGACCTCCATAAGTCCCTACTTTAACTGGAGGACCACAATGACATTTTGGGTCCCCTGGAATCAACATCAGCTCAAAGCCAGTGTCCAATAGTCCCTGAAATATCTGATCATTTCCCTGTCCCCAATGCACAGTTACCCTGGTAAAAGGTCAGAGATCTCCTTGGGGAAGGATGGGAGAAAGATTCACTGCATAAATTGTTGGTAATGTAGTGGGGTGCTTCCTCAAGGGGACCCAGTCTCCCCTTCATTCAAGGAGTTCTGTGTCTGTAAACTGGCTCAAGTCTGGAAATAGATGCGATTCTCTTTTTATAATTCAAATTAGGCTTTTGTCTATTCGACCTAGAATTTTTCTCTTTGTATAATTTACGTAGGAATGAAGTAGGCTTTCTATCGGTTTCACTTGTAGGAACACTGTGATTAATTAGCCAATGCCAGAGCTCTGAGTCAGAGTATTCTGATTGCTGCTTTGCTTCTGCTGTCCATTACGGTAGGTACACCCACCTTGCCTTTGGCGGTTGAGTACCACCACTTGGCCACTGCCACCTCAGGATCCAATTATTCCCATTGTATTTAAATTTTGTAGTTGAGTGACTGCAGTTCCCACCATTAGCTCTGACATACAGAGAAGAGCAATTATAGGGCTCTTTAAAGATACATGTTCTGCCCTCACAAATATATTTCACAAGGCATTAGTCAAGGGTATATCTTCTGAACCCTCTCAGCTGGGATGAGTAGGTCTAAAGTGACTAATCCACTCCACCATCCCAGTCTCCCTAACATTTGGATCCCTTCCTCTACATAAAACCAAGGTACATCAGGCATTTCCATCTTGCTCACAGTGGGCCATCTTTTAATCCATATTTCAACTAACCAAGCAAATAAACTATTAGAACCATTTTTAACTCCCCGAGCTGAAACGTTGAATGCAGAGTCCCTACATAGCGGGCCCAAATCAACAAATTCAGCCTGATCTAACTCTGTGTTCCTTCCACCATTATCCCATACCCTTAATATCCATTCTCATGCCTGTTCTCCAGATTGCTGTTTTTATATAAATTAGAGAACTAAAACAGTTCTTTTCGAGTGTAGTGCACCTCCTCATGGGTCACACTTTCAAACTCACCTCTAGTGGCCCCTGGGACTTTAATCTCCTTATAGGTCTAGAAGCAAACAGAGGTGTTGGGGGTAGCTTCCGAGGAGAATCAACATTATCTTGTCTGGCAATTGCCTCAGGGGAGGCCATCACTGTTGCTTCAGGCAGTGCAGGGTTTATCTCCTCAGACAAAGGTGGAAAGGCTGATGGCAGCATGGGTCAGGGAGGGGATGTTGCCACTACTGGGGTTGGGGAACCTGTTTCTTCTGGCAAAAAAGGTTCATCAGAGTTTACAAACTCAGTGTCCCCAGGTTCATCAGGGTCCCCCCCCACATGCCCATTCCAAGTTGCAGGGTCCCATTATTTTCCAATCAATGCCCTCACTTTAACAGTAGCCACCTGACAAGGCTGTGCATGCATCTTTCATTGCAGGCCAGTCACTCGCATAAGAGCTGGTGTATGTTTTTCCACAATTTTAGCTCTTTCTCTACAGGGGAGAAGACTCTCACTCAGGACGGTCTTAGCAGATTTGAGGCTTAGTATCTGCTTCTGAAGCCAGGAGGCAGAATCCCTGAGTTCCTTATTTTCTGCCATCACTTTGTCCTCTGAACTTAGGAGCAACCAACTGGCTTCATTGTGTTCGTTGGTTCTCTACATATGGACAAATGTATTATGTATAGAGTCACTAAATTATTTGCCTCTAGTGAGCGGTGAATCAGGAATGTCAAATACATTTATTTTGCATAATTCTCTAAATAGTTCATGCCAAAGACTATCATTGTTCTCCATACTATTTGAAGTAGAGTCCTTAGCATTTTGGGGTCTAATCATATTAAGCAGCCAATTCCAGAAACCCCCAAACCAATGAAAGAACTCCATCCTTAATATTCTGTTCCTTTAGAACCACTCCTGGTACCAAAATTTGTATTAGTCAGTATTATCTTAAAGGGACAGAACTAATAGGATATATGTGTGTGTGTGTGTGTGTGTGTGTGTGTGTGTGTGTGTGTGTAAAGGGGAGTTTATTATGTATTAACGTAACGATCACAATAGACTGTCTGCAACCTGAGGAGCGAGGAGAGGCAGTCCGAGTCCCAAAACTGAAGAACTGGAGTCCCATGTTCAAGGGCAGGAAGCATCCAGCACGGGAGAAAGGCGTAGGCTGGGAAGCTAGGTCAATCTCTCCTTTTCAGGTTTTTCTGCCTGCTTTATATTCACTGGCAGCTGATTAGATTGTGCCCACCAGATTAAGGGTGGATCTACCACTGACTCAAATGTTAACCACTTTTGGCAATACCCACACAGACACACCCAGGATCAATGCTTTGTATCCTTCAATCCTAAGCAAGTTGACACGCAGTATTAACCACCACAGATGTCGACCTAGGAAGGGAATTGCTAGATAATATGGTTGCTCTGATTTGCTTTTTGAGGAACCTCCAAACTGTTTTCCATAGTAGTTGTACTAATTTACATTCCCATCAACAATGTACAAGCGTTTCCTTTTCTCCACATCCTTTCCAGCATTTGTTGTTGCCTGTCTTCTGGATAAAAGCCATTTTAACTGGGGTAAGGTGATATATTTCATTTGCATTTCCCTGATGAACAATGTTTAGCATTTTTTGATATATCTGTTTGCCATTTGTATGTGTTCTTTTGGGAAAAGTCTATTTAGATATTTTGTCTTTTTATTCAGATTATTAGACTTTATCTTGTTCAGCTGTTTGAGCTCCTTGTATATTCTGGTTATTAATCTCTTGTCAGATGGGTAATTTGCAGTTATTTCTTTCATTCTTTGGGTTTTCTATTCACTTTCCTGATAGATTTTTTTTTTTTTTTTTTGCTGTGCAGAAGCTTTTTAATTTCAATATGCCAATTGCATTTTCAACTCTAGAATTTCTGCTTGTTTCTTTTAAATTATTTCAATCTCTATGTTAAATTTATCTGATAGAATTATGAATTCCTTCTCTGTGTTTGAATTTTTTGAGATTCCTCATCACATCTATTTTGAATTCTTTGTCTGAATGGTCACGTATCTCCATTTTTCTGGTATTGATCTCTGGTGCTTTATTTAGTTTCGGTATGTTTTCCTGGATAGTCATGATGGTTGTAGATGTTCACCTGTGTCTGGGCATTGAATAGTTAGTTATTTATTGTTCGGAGCTTAGGCTTCTTTGTACCTGTACTTCTTGGGAAGGCTTTCCAGGTATTCGAAAGCACCTGGCTCTTGTGATTTAAGCCGTATCTGCATTAGGGAACATCCCAAGCCCAATAGTGCTGTGCTTCTTGCAGAGTCGCAGAGGTACCACCTTGGCGGTGTTGCATAAGATCCAGAAGAATTCTCTGGATTACCAGGCAGAGATTCTTGTTCTCTTCCCTTATTTGCTCCCAAACAAAAGGAATCTCTCTGTAGTGAACCACCTGGGGCTGGAGATGTGTTGACACAAGCACCCCTGTGGCCACCACCCCTGGGATTATTCTGGGTCAGACCTGAAGCTAGGACCACACTGTGTCTCATCCAGGACTCTCTGCAACGACTTCTTGGCTACCACCTATGTTTGTGCAAGGCCCTAGGACTCTATAGTTAGCAGGTGGTGAATCCAGGCTTGTGTCCTTCTCTTCAGGGCAGCGGGTTCCCTCAGGCCCCAAGCAAGTCCAGAGATACTGTCAGGGAGCTAGGGACTGGAATTAAAAATCTTTGCACTCTACCTGGTGTGTTCTATTTTACTGCGGCAGATTTGACCCTTAATCCATGAGACATAGTCCTTCCCACTCTTCTCTGCCCTTATCACAGGCAGAGGAGCTTTAATCACGGTCACCACTACCACAGGCCCACAGGGAGTACTGCCAGGCTACCATCGATGTTCACTTAAGGCCCAAGAGTTCTTCATTCAACTTGCGGTGAATGCTGCCAGGCCTGGGCCTCATGTTTCAGGGCAGTGGGCTCCCCTTTGGCCCAGGGCAGGTCCCAAAATGCTGTCCAAAAGCCAAGGCCTGGAATTGAGGACCCCAGGAGCCCTCTTGTTGTTGTACCCTACTGTGGCAGAGTTGGTACCTAAAGTGCAAGACAAAGTCCCCTTTACTTTTCCCTCTCCTTTCCTCAAGGAGAAGGAGATTTTTCCAATAGCCACCACAGCTGGGAATATATTGAGTCTTACCTGAAGCTTGTGTATCTCAGTCTCACCTAAGGCCCATGGTGTACTACCTGGGTAGCTGGGTATTGCTACTGGTATTTTAGGGCTACTGGTTATTTAGTCCGTAAGTGATGGATCCTGCCAGGACTTGGCCCTTCTCTTCAAGACAGCCAGTTCCCTTCTGGCCTGGGGTGTGCCTGGAAATGTCACCTGGGGGTTAGGACCTGTAATGGAGTGCTCATGACTCTGACTGGAGCCCTATCTTACTGTGTCTGAGCTAGTATCCCAGACACAGACAAAACTCCTCTTTACTCTTCCCTCTCGTCTCCTCAAGTGGAAGGAAGGGATCTGTGGTAGACCAATGATCTTTGCAGCCTGGGGTTGAGGGAGGGGTGACACAAGCATTCCCTTAGCTGCCCCAGCTGGTGTCTCAGTAAGTCGTGTGCCTCCCCACCCCCAAATCCACTGTCTCCAAGCCCAGCTCAGCACTAGGACTTGCAGACTTTGTGGGCTAGATTTTCTTTCAAGTTTATTTAACGTCCCAGTACAATTTAGCCTGCCGTGATGAGACTTGCTGGAACTCAAGTACTGGCCACAGGGATGGGTGATTCCCTCTGCCTAGGGCTGGTTCGAATGCTCCCACTGTGGGCAGGTGTCAGCTGCGTTCAGCCTTGTTTTGCTTTCTGCTGTGACAGGGCAGCATTGAGTTCAGTGCAACATCTCTCTATCACTGCAGCCTCCTTCTCCTAAGCACATGTATTCCCTCTCAATCCACATGGCTGCTGCTAGTGGATGGAGAAGGGGTGGTGTCAGTGATTCAAGACTCTCTTCTACCCTCTCCAGTGCCTCTTTCAGCGATATGAAGTTAAAACCAGGTACTGTGAGTGCTAACCTAATTTTTAGTTTTTTATGAAGATGCTTTTTGTGTAGATAATTTGGTGTTCAGGACGGGGATGATCAATGGGGCCTTTTATTCTACCATCTTGTTCCACCCTCCAATTGATTAATTTTCTATTTATTTATTTATTTCAATAGATTTTTGCAGAACAGGTGGTGTTTGGTTCGAATAAGTTCTTTAGTGGTAATTTCTGAGATTTGGTGCACCCATCACCCGAGCAGTGTACACTGTACCCAGTATGCAGTCTTTTATCCCTCACGCCCCTCCCACCCTTTCCCCTGAGTCCCCAAAGTCCATTGTATCATTCTTATGCCTTTGCGTCCTCATAGCTTAGCTTCCGCTTATGAGTAAGAACATACAGTGTTTGATTTTCCATTCCTGAGTTACTTCATTTAGAATAATGGTTTCCAACTCCATCCAGGTTGCTGCCAATGCCATTATTTCATTCCTTTTTATGACTGAGTAGTATTCCATGCTATATATATACACCACACTTTCTTTATCCACCCATTGATTGGTGGATATTTGGGCTGGTTTCCATATTTTTGCAATTGTGAATTGTGCTGCTATAAACACTAGTGTGCAAGGTCTTTTTTAATGACTTCTTTTTCTCTGGGTAGATAATCAGTAGTGGGATTGCTGGATCAAATGGTAGATCTACTTTTAGTTCTTTAAGAAATCTCCACAGTGTTTTCCCTAGTGGTTGTACCAGTTTACATTCCCCCCAGCAGTGTAGAAGTGTTCCTTTTTCAGCTGGGCACAGTGGCTCACACCCACCTGTAATCCCAGCACTTTGGGAGGCTGAGGCAGGCGGATCACCCGAGGTCAGGAGTTGGAGACCAGCCTGACCAACATGGAGAAACCCCATCTCTATTAAATATACAAAGTTAGCTGGGCGTGGTGGTGCATGCCTGTAATCCCAGCTACTCAGGAGGCTGAGGCAAGAGAATCACTTGAACCTGGAAGATGGAGGTTGCGGTGAGCCGAGATTATGCCATTGCACTCCAACCTGGGCAATAAGAGCGAAACTCTGTCTCAAAAAAAAAAAAAAGTGTTCCCTTTTCAGCACATTCACACTAACATCTATTATTTTTTGATTTTTTTTATTATGGCCATTCTTGGGGAGTGAGATGGTATCACATTGTGGTTTTGATTTACATTTCCCTGATCATTAGTGATGTTGATCATTTTTTCCTATGTTTGTCAGCCGTTTGCCAACTGATATGTTTTCAAAGGCAAAATAATTAAATGAGATTGTTTATTCCACTTAAACGAATTCAAAAATAATGACTCTTTATTTATTTATTTATTTTTTATTTTTATTTTTTTGAGACGGAGTCTCGCTCTGTCGCCCAGGCTGGAGTGCAGTGGCCGGATCTCAGCTCACTGCAAGCTCCGCCTCCCGGGTTCACGCCATTCTCCTGCCTCAGCCTCCCGAGTAGCTGGGACTACAGGCGCCGCCACCTCGCCCGGCTAATTTTTTGTGTTTTTAGTAGAGACGGGGTTTCGCCGTGTTAGCCAGGATGGTCTCCATCTCCTGACCTTGTGATCCGCCCGTCTCGGCCTCCCAAAGTGCGGGATTACAGGCTTGAGCCACCGCGCCCGGCCAAAAATAATGACTCTTACAATGTGGTAATATAATTCCACCACCCATGTGTCCAACATGTTGATTTATTTATGCCAGAATGCTGTTTATCTGACCAAATATTGTCTTTTGGAGCTGGAGGATCTCCAAAAGGGAAAGCTCTTATAGCTAATCAAGAAATTTCAGTGGGGAAACTTATCATAATACCATAAACTAAGCATCAGCCTGATTAGCTACTGATTTTGTGACTGAAATAAAATGGTATCTTTGGTTCTTACCCTGCCCCAAGGTGTTTTTTAGACAGGGGAAATTAGGTGTAATAATTTCCTCTGAAAGGTGAGTTTTGCTACTTTTGATTATTTTTCTTTTTACTTCTTTGTGTTTTTTTCCTCTTACATTTATTTTTGGTTAGGTACCATAGTCATGTGGTTCAGAATTTGAAATTTACAATTTACAATTAAAGATCTCACATTCTTCGTGCCCACCCCCACAGTTCTTCCCAGAGGCAACCAGTGTTTTTACTTTTATAAATATTTTATGCATACACAAGCACAAGCACTTGTAAACATGTGCACACATTCTTCCCCCCCTTGTTTTTACACATTTTTCTGTACTATGCTTTAGAGCATTTCATGTCAGTGCATAAAGAGCTATGGCTACATAGTATTGTTTGTTTGTGTACAGATGCCATAATTTATTTAACAAGTCCTCTATTGAGGGATGTTTAGTTTGTTTCCTGTCTTTTGCTATTGCATTTCTGCAGTAAGTAATCTTATAATACATCATTTCAGATGTGTGCTATCTGTAGGGTGAATTTCCAGAAATGGAGCTGTTCGGTTGGATGGTATGGACCTTTGTCATTTTGATAGATATTGCCAGAATGTCCTCTATAGAAGTTGCACCCAATTTACACTCATACCAGAAATGTATAACTGTGTTTTCCTAACCCTCTTCAACACATTGTTATAACGTTATATTTTTACGAATATGATATGTAAAAAATACTGTTTTTAATATGCATTTCTGTTCTGAATAAGGTTGAGCATCTTTTCATATATTTAAGATCCTATGATATTTATAAAAATAATTTCCTTTTTTATAATGGCTGGGATGCTGCAGGATTGATAGGCACAATGTCTTTTCTCCTTAACTTATACCTGCGGGTATATTCTTTTACAAAGCAGTATGAGAGTGATTCCAAAGAGCACAGTTAAGTCAAATAAATAAGACAGGAACACTTTATGTCTTTTAAAATTTCGGTAGCATTTTATAATTCACTCATTATACAACTAACATATTATAGTTGACAAACAAATGAACCAACATCCCCTAGTAACTTTAAATGATTTAAATTACTCAAGAAATTTAACTCAGTGGTTTGGTTACTTCTTAATATACACCATACTTTACAATTTTTTTCATATTCCAAGAAAAATAGAATTATCCTTTATTTAGGAAGCTACCAGTGTGTTAGAATTTGCACGGGGTTATCTTAAATTATGGTCTGTTTACATTTGAAATGTGTATTTGAAATTTTCTTCCTTAATACCTAACCCACAATGCAGGAAGGTGAGAAGTTCAGTGTATATTTAAATGTGTTGACTGATTCATAAATGGCCCTGGACTCTTTTGCATCACACAACAAATTGTTGTCAAAGCTTTGTCTATGGCACTGTAGATCACCTCTATTATAGCAGTTATCAAAGGCTGTCATGTATTGTCATTATTTATTTATGTGTCTGCTTTTCTCACTAGATTATGAACTTCTAGAGGATACAATTTGTATTCTCCTCTAGCACTGGTCTAGAGCTTTGCATATATTTCAGACTTATAAAATGTTTGTTGAACTGAATTGAATCACATTTATATTGAGGTTCTGAGGTTGCCTTTTAAAAAAGATTTTTCCACGTATTGTTTGCTTTTTTTAATGTAAAGTCTTATTTTAATACTGCCCAAGTTTGCTTTCTGCTAATGTTATTGAATTTGTATCGAGAATAATTATTCAAAATACTCCTGTAATAATATCAGTGAAGAGGCAGATTTTTATTGTGCATATTTCCTGGCTGTTCATAGTTTTAACCATCAGAGTCCTGCTTTAATTTTAGCCACTGGCAATTCTAAATATTTAGTGAGCAAAGTGGGAAGATTAGACACTTTAGTGTGGGATGTTATTTGTTTCATCTCACTAAGATTCCCAATTTATATAGGCCATTTGAAATGTGCAATTAAAGTTCTGGTCATTGCTAATATTAAGGAATTTAGAAGGTTCTATAGCAAACAGCTTTACAAATGATAGTGGTGTTTTTTAATTTAAATTTTTATTGAGATATTTGTGGATTCATATGTAGTTCTAAGAAATAATACAGAGAGATAGATCCCTTATACACTTTGTGCATTTCTCCCCAGTGGTAACATCTTGCAGAACAGTTGCCTAGTATCATAACCAGGATACTAATATTAATATAATCTGCTACTCTTATTCACATTTCATCAGTTTTACTTGTGTTCATATGTATGTGTGTTCTGTACAATTTTATTACCTATATATGTTCACGTTTCCACCACCACAGTTAAAATACTAAACAATTCCAACACTGCATATATTCGGATGTATGCTATCTGTAGGGTGAATTTCTACAAATGGAACTGTTGGATTGGATGGTTTGTACCTTTGTCACTTTAATAGATACTGCCAGAATGTCCTCTGTGGAAGTTCTATCCAATTTACACTCCTACCAGCAATGTATAACTGTTTGTTTTCCTAACCCTCACCAACACATTGCATTATCTAACATTGCCCTTTTATAACCACCCCCTGACCTCTATCATCTTAAATCGTGGCAGCCACTAATCTGTTCTCCACCTCTACATTTTGTCATTTAAAAATGTTATTTATGTAGAGTAATATAGTATATAACCTTTTACAATTAGCCTTTTTTTAATCATTATCAAGTATTATGTACTTTACATAATTGTATGTGCTATACTTTTTAATGAGTATTTTAATGTAAATATTTAAAATTTTTTCTTATTTTAGGTTTGGGGGTACATGTGAAGGTTTATTGCATAGATAAACACGTGTCATAGGGATTTGTTGTACATATTATTATATCACCCAGGAATTAAGCTCAGTACCCAATAGTTATCTTTTCTGCTCCTCTTCATCCTTCCACCCTCTCTTCTCAAGTAGACCCCAGTCTCTGTTGATTCCTTCTTTGTGTTCATAAGTTCTTATAATTTAGCTCCCACTTATAAGTGAGAACATGCAGTATTTGGTTTTCTGTTCCTGCATTAATTTGCTAAGGATGATAGCTTCCAGCTCCATCCATGTTCCCACAAAAGACATGATCTCGTTCTTTATTATGGCTGCATAATATTACATGGTGTATACATACCACATTTTCTTTATCCAGTCTGTCACTGAAGGGGATTTAGGTTGATTTAGTGTCTTTGCTATTGTGAACAGTGCTGCAATGAACATTCATGTGTGTACATGTCTTTATGGTAGAATACTCATGAAAGTGTCTTGGAGCTATTTGGACAAGGAATTTTAGGATCTTGGGTACTCAAATTATGATATGGAAGGGGAAACACAGGCTTTCACTGGTTCTTTCCCTTTTGCCCCACAGACACTTACTTTCTGAAACTGAGAGCAGCTGAGGAACGTCTAGAGTGGAGTCTGCTACATTGGAGAGCATCTCTTGTCCATGTCAGAGTGTGACACTTCATTTATTAATTGTTTTCTGTGATTTAACTACTAAATGCTATTTTAATTTTTTTTGGCTTGAAAATAAGTCTTAAGATGTCATCAAGCTTGATGCCAGCAAATATGGCAGAGTAGGGAACCCCTTAAATTTATCTTTTTTACAAATGCACTAAATAAACTGGCATATACTCTCAGAATCAACTTTACTGGCATTATAGAAACTAATCAAAAGTTTACAGTAACCAGACAAATGCTTAATAATAAAAAAAAGTTGAATCTCAGTAGGAGAGATTTGTGGCATTTTAGCTTACCCTGGTCCCACCCCCTGCTCTCTAGCTTGGCAGTGGCTCTGAAGGCAACAGTCTACATTTCACTGTACTAGTCCACTGAGTATAGGTTCTTAGTACCTGAGGGAGTAGAAGTAACCTTATTCTTAAATAATTGTGTTTGTTGGTTTTGACCTGTGTTGTGGATCTGAGGGACCAGTTCAAAAGACTTGCCTTTATTTTGCCTAACTCAGAACTTTTCCAAGATAGAGGCAGCTATGGGGGTGGAGGAGAAATTTGTGAAAACATTTACAGGCAAATGTATTAGCTGCTACTTCCTAGGGGTAGGGATAAAGGTTGGTCAAACAGTAAACTAGCTAAAAAGCTTGGGGAAAAAAGGCTGGGAAATGAGATGCTTTGGAGAATTAGAGCTTTGAAAAGCTTCCACATATTCCTGGTAATTTCGAAGGCCATGTGCCCCCAAGGCTACCTGGATGCTCAGAAAAGATCTGAGAAGACCCTAAGCCTTCACCTCTGGCTTATCTTCAGGGTCTCAACTAGCAGAAATTTAAGGCTAAAGCAGAATAGTAAACTTCCTGACTGAGTGTTGAAGGTGTGCGCATCTGCAAAGACTGGGAATTTGTTGTTGTTGTTCCAGGCATTTTAGGATATTTCTGTTTCAAATCACTAGATGCTCACTAAGATAATGAAATAGATTTCAGTGGCCACACATCAAAGAATACAGACTTTACAAAATTAGTTTAGAAAAGTCACTAAACAAACAAACAACTACTATAATAAGCATCAATAACAAACCCTGGAGAGGGAAGAGAATCTGACTTTCAGATTTGCTGCATCATAATATTCAAAATGTCCTATCTTCATAAAAATATGAACCATACAAATTAAAAAGAAATTATTATACATAGGAAAGAAGAAATTACTATAATTCCCCAAAGAATCCCCTGGCTTCCCTGAGGAGGCTTAGACAGGCTTACTAGTCAAAGACTTTGAATCAGCTTTCTTAAATATGCATAAAGAGAACCATGTACAAATAATTAAGACATTAGAATGATGTGAACCTAATTAGAGATGTACAGATGTCTCTTTGAGAACCTGATTTCAGTTATATGGGGTATATAACCAGAAGTGAAATTGTTGGATCATATGGTAATTTTATTCTTAATATTTTGAGGAACTGCCATACTATTTACCTTAGCAGCTGCACTGTTTTATATTCCAAACAACAGTGCACAAGGGTTTCAATTTCTCTACATCCTTGCCAACATTTTTTTTATATAGTAGTCATCCTAATTGGTGTGAGATGGTATCCCATCTTGGTTTTGATTTGCATTTCCCTAATGATTACTGATGTCAGGCATCTTTGCATGTGCCTATTGACCATTTCTGTATCTTCTTTGGAGAAATGTCTATTTACGGCCTTTGCCTATTTTTAAAATCAAGTTGTTTTGTTGTTGTTGTTGAGTTGTAGGAGTTCTTTATATATTATGGATATTAACCCCTTATCAGATGTATTATTTGCACATATCTCCTCACATTCCATAAGTTGCCTTTTCACTATGTTGAGAAGTTTTAGTTTCGATGTTGTCTGGTTTATCTATTTTTACTTTCATTGTCTGGATTTTGGTGTTATATTCAATACGTCATTGCCAAATCAAATGTTATGAAGCTTTTCCTTATGTTTTCTTCTAAGAGTTTTTTAGTTTTAACTCTTACATTAGGTCTTTGATCCTTTTTGAAGATTTTTTTCATTTTTAACAATGTCATGTAGCATTCATCCTTTTTTTTATCTATAATGCAGTTATTTTAATCTTTTTTTTTTATACTTTAAGTTCTAGCATACATGTGCACAACGTGCAGGTTTGTTACATATGTATACATGTGCCATGTTGGGTAGCACTCATCTTTAAAGGCAAAAAGGAAGGATGGAAATTGCAGTATGGGAGAGTCATTAATCTGCTATATAGCTAATTGAACAAGTAAAATGGACAAATCGAATATTGAGCACGACTAGAGGATCCCCATTTATTAGTAAAATATGCTTTTATAGAGATGGATAGCTGTTACAAAATTGTCTGGCCATTTTTATTGCATTATAACCTGAAGTTAAATTTTAGTTTTAGTTTTATCTTGTGGTATGTGATATATGGAAGCTAACTTATTTCCTATGAGCAAATGAATTAATGAGTTTTCTTCAACTGCAGAAAATCATTGAGTCTTTTATAGGATTTTTTGGTCTCTGACTTTAGATAAAATGGTATGTATGAACTCTTTCCCAAATAGTACCTGGATCTGCTATGTTTCTCTTTCTTCCAAGCAGATAGCCCAATTCTCAATGCCTGGATGTCTTACTTGTGCTTTGTGCTGGATATTTTTATTTGCTGAATATTAAGTACAGTTGACTATCATTTTCATCTTTATGAAGAAATCATTGTATAGCTATATTAAAAAATGAGTATTTAGTTTTTATACTGTTTTAGCTATAGACCCTTAGTGGTTATAAAGACTTAGCAAAGGGCCAAAGAGTTTTTAAAATGATATATTTATAAGCAAGTATAGAGAGGAATTCAATAAGTGAGTCTGGCATTGTGCATCCATTTTAGAGATTTCGTTCATTAGAAAACAGAGAACACCATGGGGAAAGACTCTCAATTTTATTAACTAAGTACAGTCCATGTATGTGAAGTGATTTCAGTAGAATAAGTTCAAAGGAAAAATGAATGATGTCAAAGAGAAAAGTAATATTACTTCATAAGTTGCCAACTCAGGTAGTTGTCATTTAGGAAATATACTGGGACAGCCTAAAGGTAAGTTAACTTTTTTCTTAATTAAGCCTTCTTTGAAGAAATGAAGTTTAGTGAGTAAGATGCTTCTTTTTTATAATGGTTTTTATTTACATATCTTATGTTGGTGAATCATGTTGTTAGTAGAAATCATAAGGGAATAGATATGCTGCTATTTAACTTCAGTTCTGTTTTTTGAAAAAAATAATAAATTAATGGATAATGTAGCTTCTTGCTTATACAGGTATTACAGGGATCTAATTCTTGGATCTACATAGCCATCAACTGTAGTGCCATATTTCTCTTGATGGAGCTCGGCACATGAATGGGAGAGTTAACCAGCATTTATACGGCTTACCTTGTATCTCAAATCTAAAAAGAAGAAAAAATGTATGTAGCTAATGGTATCTTTTAAATGTTCTGGGACATTTAATCAATTTTCATTCTTAATGGTTCTGTATATTCATATTTTGCTCGGAAAGAGTCAAAGCCGTGCCTGAAAGACCTTAAAATAAAATGCTAAATTGTGATTATGCTTTGGTAACTTTGTTTATTTTGATATTGCCTGATGCACAGAAAATGATACAAATTTCCACAAGAAAATAGATTGCAACTATTTGAGTCTACAATACTTTTTCTTGTTTTCATAAATTAAAATTTAAATACAAGGCTATATTTAAATACTGTTTTTTGACCTAAACTATTGTAATACTGAGTTATTTGTGTAGTTCTTAAGAATTTCTCTGCAGGTCCAAACAGATCTAGCATTATTGAGACTGAATAAAAGATGCTTCTTTCAGGTGGCCCATAATTTAATTGTTTGAAATGATTATTCTAGAAAAAAGCACCACTCTGGCACATGGATTTTCTTGTAGGTCATTTTATAAAAAGTATCCTAATGACAAATGGGTGATAGGAAGAGCAAAAGAGGAAAAAATATCCATAAGAAAAGATGTAATACAATTAGAACAAGGGGCAGGAGGTAACAGGAATTTGGTTCTTCTTTCTATACTTTTTTACTTTGAGTTCCTCAAATATTTTATACGCAAGAAAATATTTCAAGTTTTAACACGTATGTCATACCATTTTCTTAGTTTGTATTCCACGATGCCATAAACATTTACTTCCAGAAGGACTTTTGGTTTTGTAAATTAAAGGCCTGAGTTTTTTCTTTCAGTGCATTTCTAAGTTAGGTAGCACAGAGGGAGGTTTATGTGGAAATGATTGTTTTTCTAAGTGAACGTTCGAACATTGAATCACTCACAAGTTCTTAAAATGCCTATATGTTTTAAGATATATTAGAGGCAGATTCTATACTGAAGAAATACTGCAAATTTTGTGCAGTTAACATAAAATTTAGCATTTTTCATCCTCCCATCATCTTCAGCTCCATGACTCTGTGTCTTTGGGGATGAATACTTAGACTTTCACTTGATGCATTCAGGCTCTGGGTTTGGAAAAGATGCTTAAAGACTGAGTCATGAATATTGAAAAAGAATATAGTGGGAGGAATCACTCTACACGATATTACGACCTACTATATAGCTGTAGTTAATCAATACATTTGCAGTAATAGAGAAGGAATAGACACATAGATCAATATGATAGAAGGGAGAATTAAGAAATAGACCTTTACAATATGCCCAGCTACTTTTTGACAAAGGAGCAAAAGCAATTTAATAGAGGAAGAATAACTTTTTTTTTAAACAAATGATTCTGGAACAATTAAACATCCATAGACAAAAAGACGAACCTTGACCTAAGCCTCACACCTTACAAAAAAGTTAGCTCAGAATAGATCATGGGTTTAAATCTAAAAAGAAAACAATAAAACTTTTAGAAAAAAATAAAATCATCACCTAGAGCTAGATGAAGAGTTCTTAGACGTGATACCAAAAGCCTAGTTTATGAAATAATCAAAATTTAAAAATGTTTGTTTTGTGAAAGTCCTTGTTAAGAGGATGAAAACACTAGCTATAAACGGATAAAATATTTGCAAAACACATATCCAATAAAAGATTATTATTTAGAATATATATTTTTAAAACTCCCAAAACTTATCAGTTCAATAAAACCCCCCAAAATCCCATTAGAAAATGGACAAAAGACACGATCATACATTTCATGTAAGAGGATATACATGGAAGGAATATTATTGAGAAATTGGTGACCAAGAAATTTGGAGAAGAGATTTGTGAATAGACCTCCCTGAATGGGCAAAAAGCATGAACATAATTGTGTCTCATCAAAGGGAAACCTCAGCAGAGGAGGATTTTAATAGCCAAGTGGATAGGATGACTCATTCTATGGATATCAGTCAGTCTCTTTCCCAGCCACTCCTGTCATTGCCCAGTGGGTTCATGAGCAAAGTGGCCATGATGGCAGAGATGGAGATTATGCGTGGGCTCAGCATCATGGACTTCCACTCACCAAGACCCAGCTGGTTATAGCCATTGCTGAATGCCCAATCTGCCAGTAGCAGAGACCAACACTGAGTTCCAGATAAGGCAACATTGCCTGGAGTGATCAGCCAACTCTCTGGTGGGAGGTTGATTACATCGGACCCCTTCTATCATGGAAGGGGTAGCATTTTCTCCTTAATGGAACAGACAATTGGAATATGGATTTGCCTTCCCTGCTTTGCAGTGTTTCTGCCAAAACTATCTGTGAATGGTTTCATTTTGTTTTTTCCTGTCCAGTTTCTCAGGATGTAGCTTTAGATTATTGAATTGAGACATTTCTTCTAATGTATGCATTTAATGTAATAAATTTCCCTCTAAGAACATTTTAACTACACACCACTCATTTTTGACATGTTATGTTTTCGTTTTCATTTTAACTTACTGAAAACAGTTTTTTTCAATAATTTTACTTTGACTTATATGTTAATACTTGGAAGTGTCTTGTTTCATTTGCAAATATTTGGGGATCTTCTCAATATCATTCTCTTTTTGATTTCTAGTTCAACTCTATTTTGATCAGATTATATACTTTGTATGATTGCTATTCTTTTAAATTTATCTTGTTTTTTTATGTCCCAGAATATGTTCTGTCTTGGTGTGTGTTCTATATGCATTTGAGAGAGTGTGCATTCTGGCTGGATGGAATATTCTAGATCAAATTGGTTGACAGTATTATTTATGTTATCATATCCTTACTGATTTCTTAATGTTTTTTTCTATTAATTACTGAGAGAGAACTGATGAAGTCACAAAATATAGTTGTGTGTTTGTGTTTTTTTCCTTTTATTTCTGACAGGTTTTGCCTCATGTTTTGAAGCTCTGTTGTATGTACTTTCAAATATTATGTCCTCTTGGATAATTGATCACTTTATTGTTATGTATGTTTCCTCTTTCTCTTGGATTATGTTTCTTATTCTATAGTGTCAAAGATTAATATCACTATTACAACTTGTTTTTTGATAGTCATTTCTTTTTGAAGAAAGCTTTATTGACTTGTGATTCACCAATTTAAAATGTATAAATCAATGTTCATTAGCATATTCACAGAGCTGTACAATCATACGCACAGTCTAAATGTTAAGCATTTTAATCACTCCATAGAGAAATCCCATACCCATTATCAGTAACTCTCCCATAATCCCCCAGATCTTGGCAACCACTAACCTACTCACTGTCTCTATAGATTTGCCTATTCTGGACATTTCGTAGACATTGAATTACACAATACATGGTATTTTGTGATTAGCTTCTTTCACTTAGCAGAATGTTTACAAGGTTCAGCCATGTTGTAACATGAATCAGTATTAGATTCATTTTCATCACTGAATCACATTACATTGTATGGATATACCACATTTTGGTTATCGGTTTATAAGTTGATGGTCATTCAAGTTGTTTCCTCATTTGGCTATTAGAAATAATGCTGCTATGAATATTTGTGTAAAAGTTTATATATATATATATATATATTTTTTTTTATCTTGGGTATATACCTAGAAGTAGATTTCCACGTGATGTGGTAACTTTATGTGTAATCATTTGGGGACCTAACATCCTGTTTTCTAAAGTGACTGCATCATTTTCTATTTTCACCAGAGAGCCTGGAGGGGTTCCTGGAAAAGGCTGTTAGAGAGTGTGAGTTCCTCTATGTTTGTGGGCCCTGGAAGTTTCACATTATCATAGTAGCCCACACCTGGCCTTTAGCAATTAGTTGAAATGTCTAACTGAATCTTCCTACCTGCTTGTATTCTGTATTGCATTCAATATTGTCATTCAGTATTCAATTTGTTTATAAGTAAGGAAATGCTCTGGACCTATTTCTCTCTGGAGGTTTTGGGCTGATTCTTTGCTGTGATCTCTTTTATCTCTGATAGGTCCAAGAAAAATTGTTACTCTGAAACCTGCTTGACTTTTTTCGTATTGCAAGTTTAGGAGTAACATCTTTTGGCCGGGTGCGGTGGCTCAAGCCTGTAATCCCAGCACTTTGGGAGGCCGAGATGGGCGGATCACGAGGTCAGGAGATCAAGACCATCCTGGCTAACACGGTGAAACCCCGTCTCTACTAAGAAATACAAAAAACGGCCGGGCGCGGTGGCTCAAGCCTGTAATCCCAGCACTTTGGGAGGCCGAGACGGGCGGATCACGAGGTCAGGAGATCGAGACCATCCTGGCTAACACAATGAAACCCCGTCTCTACTAAAAATACAAAAAAATTAGCCGGGCGTGGTGGCGGCGCCTGTAGTCCCAGCTACTTGGGAGGCTGAGGCAGGAGAATGGTGGGAACCCGGGAGGCGGAGCTTGCAGTGAGCCGAGATCGCGCCACTGCACTCCAGCCTGGGCTACAGAGCGAGATTCCGTCTCAAAAAAAAAAAAAAAAAAAAAAAAGGAGTAACATCTTTCTAGCTCTCTGTATCTTTAAGCTAAAAAATGTCATTTAATAATGAGTTTACCTGTTTTTTTATATATTATGGATACCAGTTCTTCATTATATATACATTTCACAAAAGTTTTCTTCGTTTGTTGCTGACTTATTCTTTTTCTTAATGATTTTTTGATGAGCAGGTGTTTTACGTTTTAATGAATCTAGTTTATCATTCTTTCTTATTTGTGCTTTCTGCTGCCTACCAAATATTTTCCTATGCCAAGGTCACAAAGCTATTTCCTGTTGTTTTTTCTAGAAGCTTTAAAGTATTTTATATTTAAGAACATCTTTGATCGTGAAGTAATTTTTGAATGGTGTGAATTAGAGGTTGGCGTTTCTGTTTTAAAATATGAGTATACTGTTGTTTCATCAAAATTTATTGGAGAGATTTCCTTTCCCAGTGAACTTTTGTGTTACCATTTTCAAAGATCATTTGACTTTATTTGTCTGTGTCTAATTTTGGATTCTCCGTTTTGTTTGACTGACCTGTTCATTCAGTAATACCACACTGTCTTGGTATTGTATAGTGAGTCTTAAAATAAGGTAGAGTAAATATTAAATAGTAAATATTAAAACTTTCTTCCTCTTTTCAATATTATTTTGGATAGTTTATTTTCTTTCCATTTCTATATAAATTATATAATCACGTCAATTTTTACAATATCTCTGATGATTTTGATGGGTGTTGTAGTGAATCTATGGATAAATTTTGGGAAGATTGTTAACTGAAGAATATTTCCTCTACAGTATATGAGTCTAGCATATATTTCCATTTACTTAATAGGTATATATTTACTTTACATTACATTTAATTTTTCTCAGCAATGTTTTTATCATTTTCATTGCATAGGTTTTGCACATCTTTCACTAATTTTATCTCTATAAGTAATTTATGACTTTGGATGCCATTGTAAATGGTATTAGTATAAAATTTTCCATTTTATAATGATAACTGATTTACTAACTTGAGTTTTATAAACACATTTATACGGTGAGTATACAAAATTTACTTGTTTAAATTTTATAGCTTTTTAAAGATTATTTAGAAGTTTCTACATTTAATAATCACATTATCTTCAAATAAGAGACTATTTTGCTCTTCCCTTTTCAATTATTTTGCATTTTTCCTTATCTAATTGCTGTGGATGAGCTCAATGGCAAAATGCTAAATAAAAGTGATGAGATAAGATATTTTTGTCTGTTTCCCAATCATAAGGAGGAAAAACTTCAGTATTTCACTATTAAGTATTATGTAATATGTATGTATTTTACATGCACGTCATCAGATTGAAGAAGTTCCCTTCTATTTTTAGTTTGGTGACACTTTTTATCATGAATGGGTATTGAATTTTATTCAATAATCATATAATTTTACTCCTTTAATTTGTTAATGAGTAAGTTTGTATTTGTTAATTTTTATTGTTAAGCCAATCTTGCATTTTGGGGATTAAATTCTATTTGAGCAAGATGTAATACCCTTTTTATATGTTGCTGTATTCAATTTAGTAATATTCTATTAAATATTTTTGGATCTGTGTTCTTGAGAGATATTTGTGTGTAATTACATTTTCTTGTAATTCATTTATCTGGTTTTCATATCAATGTAATACAGGCCTCCTAAATGAGTTTGGATGTGCTTCCTCTTCCTTCATTTTCCAAAAATGCATTTGTAGTATTGGTATTTTTCTCTTAAATATTCGATTGAATTGGCTAATGAAGCTGTCTTGGCCTAGATTTTTCTTTGTGCAGCAGTACAGTTTTGTATTGTGTTTATTTAATTAATGTTTTATCATGGGCACTTCTCTATTTCATTAAATATTTTTCAAAACCAAGATTTTTCACAGTTGCATAATACTCATTTGAGTAAATATACTGTAATATACGCAACTACTCCCCATAACTGTTACTTTTTTTCTCATACATCTGTGTGTATATGTATATTTGTATACAAATATATGTATACATTCATATATAATATGAAGTATGCATAATACAGTATATTGCATACATAGTATACATACATAATAAATACATGTATGTATAAAAATGTACATATGCATACCTATACACATAGACCCACTAAGAGAGGCAGACAGACTGACAGGCTCCAGAATTAAATATATCAGTACATTAACAGAGTTTAGCTTTGGATGTTGGGAGTATGGGCACTTTTTACTTTCTTTCACAGTTTTCAGTATTCCTATTATTTTCAGACCAAGAGTGTTACTCTATAATCAGAAAGTAAAAACCTGAACTGTTTTCATTCTTGAGAATTAAAAAATGGATAATTTCTTAAGCTAGCACAGGCAGGTAGGGAAATTACCAAAATACTACATGGTAATTAAAATTATAGCAATGTTCATGTTTGTGATCCCCCCACCATCCAAGAGCCGAACATTAAATGATGTCGGAAGAGGTGCAGTCTTTCAGGCTTCCATGAGAATTGCCAAATGGGGCACTTATGCTTTTTGGGACGAGGTCCAAGTTTTATGTTTTTCTTCTTCAAAAGTCTTAAAATAAATGAAAATTGTCACAGCAAAATGCATTTTTCCCTTTCATTTAGAACATTGAAGGCTACACAGTGTCAGGTGACACTGGAAGAATTTGGCTTGAATTTTTAAAGTTGCTTGAAAGGGAAAAGGGAGATGAAAATTACTTTGAAGAATTATCCAGCCAAAGTTGGTTAATGTGGGCGATGATAGAATAAAGTAAAAATTTTAGACATGTAATCCATTGTGATTGCTCCAGTTATTCAGGACAGTTAAGAAATAGCCTCCATTGCTCAGAGTCTCAAGAAATACTGGAAAAAAGGCATGAATACTTTATTGGGTGCTTGTTAGATTATTAAATAGGTGACAACTTAGGGGTGTTGCCTAAACTTTTTAACTTCTTGTATGGCCTTGTACAGTTTATACATTTTAGAAATAACACTGAGAGGACAAAAAATATCTAGAAGACTTTTTAAAGGTGAATGCATATATATATATATACACACACATGCATTTCAGACCAACCAATGAGGGATGAATATGGCAAGAGGAGAGGGAACAGAGGACCAAAGAAGAATGAGAGGATGTTGGGAGGTGGAGAGAGAGATAAGAAACAAAATAATTAGAGAAAAATTAAAAAGTGTATTTATTAGGTATAGGGTGAAAAAGTTTTCCTAATTCCTGAATTTGGATGATTTCAGAGTGTTCCTGTTTAGTTCTGTATCCAAAATAATTTATTCTTAGGTAAATCTGTGAGGGATTAAATGACACTAGGGACAAATAATGAGGCAATGAGAAAATTATGAAGAAATGAAGGAGAAGAGCAATATCTTCTTCTTTGCTCTGATTCATAATACATGGATGTTTGAGAATCACTACTGTCTAGTGTATAAGGCTGACTTGCTCCCATTATTTCCTAATCCATAATGCTCCTCCTTTTTTACCCCATCATCCTTCCCTTAAACCACATGTGTATCATTTCTTTCACCTGGAATGGATGTCTTATGTTTCAAAAATGTTTTACCTTATCACTGTTATTTTCACTTCTGAACTAAAGGTACATTGCTTGTACAACCCCCTTTTTGCTGTTTTGATAAGGTACTAAATTGAATAATGTACCTTTAGGCCAGAGAGCAGTATAGGGCAAGTTACTTAGTTTGTGAGAGAGCCTAGACAACCGACTGCTGAACAGATATTATCGCCTTGTGATTTCATTTCATCTGCTCATTATTAGGTACACTGTAAGTATTGTGGTATTTTCTTTGGAAAACTTTGGTCCTAGTCAGAAAGCCATCTGCTAACAATTGTGCTGGAAGTGAAGTAGCATGATAAAGTTACCTTTAGCCATGACATAGTTGTGTCAATGACCTTTCAGTTACATATTACTATTATATAATTATGGGGGGACATTTCATGTCTTAGTGCTTTTTGTAATTTGGGAATTTGGCAGTTTGAAAATGTATGGAAAGCACTACAGTTAAATTGTCTCTTTTTTTTTGGTCATCCAAGTTTCGTTGAGTTCTTCTTGTTTCCTTATTTCCCTTTGACTATTTGAGAGGTAGGAAACCAAGGGAGAAGGAAATGAACTCCTATGGTGGAGCAAATTGAAGTATCACTTCTGCTTTTTTTTTCTTTTAATCCAGATGTACAGTAAACATGGACAGAACCTAGAGAGTATAGACTACAGCCAGGTTATAGAACAATGGGTCTCAGTAGTAGGCAATATGTTAGTTCAGATATCTGGGTAGTCAGCATGGTTGAGAGTGTGGTAGCTATCATTCATAGGTGAGTTGAGTACAAGAACCAGGGTAGCTGGTAGCAGGCAATATGCAGAGATCCAGGTGAACATTATAGTTCTGACAGTGGGATTAGAGTTCATGTTACTGTTGTTCCACATCAGGTATGCTGGAAGGTAATAGTTTTTTGTATAGTCCTTTGCCTGAATTTTAAAACGTTTTTTTAAATTTAAAAATAAAGACAGTTTTAGAAAGTATACACACAATATGTGGTTTAATAAATTATTATCAAGTAAATGCCTTTATAACTAACACCCAGGTCAAGAAAGAAGAACTATGCTACCCACCCCAAAAGCTCCTTTTGTGGACCACATCCTAATCCCAACCCAATTGCCCCACAGAAATAAACATTGTCTTGACTTTCTTTGGACTTCTTATGGTTTTATCACCCAAATTTGCGTTTCTAGGTATTATTGTCTTATTCTTGTGCATTTAGAAAACTTTGATATGTCTTTTAAGTATCTCTTAAATTTATAGGCTTTCCCTCTATCCCTTACTTTTCTTTTCTTTTTTTTTTCTTTTTTTTTTGAGATGGAATCTCGCACTATCGCCCAGGCTGGAGTGCAATGGCGCCATCTCAGCTCACTGCAAGCTCTGTCTCCTGGGTTCACACCATTCTCCTGCCTCAGCCTCCCGAGTAGCTGGGACTACAGGTGCATGCTACCACGCCCGGCTAATTTTTTGTATTTTTAGTAGAGACAGGGTTTCACTGCGTTAGCCAGGATGGTCTCGATCTCCTGACCTCATGATCCACCTGCCTTGGCCTCCCAAAGTGCTAGGATTACAGGCATGAGCCACCGTGCCCGGCCCCCCATCCCTTACCTTTCTTTATGATTAATCTTCAAACAACCTGTGCCGTCTGACTTACAGAGCATCTCACTTTCTGGACTTTTCTGACTGCAAACTCAAGGTGCAGTGTAGCATTTTTTTTCCTGCCATTTATATTTTCTACATATTGGCAGCTGGATCTAGTGGCTTGATCAGACTTAGTTTTGATATCTGGCAAGATTATAAGTGGTGTCTGACAATCATATGTGGGGCATATAATGTGTGATTGTCTCTCTTTTTGTGATAGTAGTAGCTATTGGTGATTAATGACAGTATTAGTTAACTCAGTTTGAAAAGTAGTGATATTCTCTGCCAGTGTCATACTGAGTGGGGAAAAGTTGAAAGCATTCCTCGTAAGAACTTGAACAAGATAAGGATGCCCACCACATTCACCACTTCTCTTCAGCATAGTACTTGAAGTCCTAGCCAGAGCAATTAAGCAAGAGAAAGAAATAAAGAGCATACAAATCGGAAAAGAGGAAGCCAAAGTATCTCTGTTTGTCAATGACATAATGTTATACCTAGAAAACCCTAAAGGCTCCTTCAAAAGCCTCCTAGGTTTGATAAAATAATTCAGTAAAGTCTCAGGTTACAAAATCAATGTATACAAATCAGTAGCACTGCTATGCACCAACAATGATGAAGTTGAGAATCAAATCAAGAACTCAGTCCCTTTTACAACAGCTACAAAAAGCAAAACACCTAGAAATGTACTTAACCAAGGAGGTGAAAGATCTTTACAAGGTTAATGACAAAACTGCTGAAAGAAATCATAGATGACAAAAACAATGGCTCATGGATTGGAAGAGTCAATATTGTGAAAATGACCATACCGTCCAAAGCAATCTACAGATTCAATGCAATACCTATTAAAATACCAATGTCAGTCTTCACAGAATTAGAAAAAACAATCCCAAAATTCATATGGAACTAAAAAAGAGCCTGCATAGCCAAAGCAATCCTGAGCAAAAAGAAAAAATCTGGAGGCATCACACTACCTGACTTCAAATTACACTATAAGGCTACAGTAATCAAAACAGTATGGACTGTACAAAAGTAGGCATATAACAGATTGAAGAGAATAGAGAACTCAGAAATAAAGCCAAATACAACCAACCCATCTTGTATGAAGCAGACAAAAACATACAATGGAAAAGGACTCCCTATTCAATATATGGTGCTGGGAAAATTGGATATCTGCATGTAGAAGAATGAAACTGGATCCCTAAATCTCACCATATACAAAAATTAACTCAAGAGAGATTAAAGACTTAAGACCTGAAACTATACAATTTTAGAAGAAAACATAGGAAAAACTCTTCTGGACGCTGACCTAGGCAAATAATTTATGACTCAGATCCCAAAAGCAAATGTAACAAAAACAAAAATAAATAAATGGGACCTATTTAAATTAAAAGCTTATGCATAGGAAAAAAATAATCAACAGAGTGAACAGACAACCTACAGAATGGGAGAAAATAGTTGTAAACTATGCATCTGATAAAAGACTAATAGCCACAATCTACAAGGAACTCAAACAAATCAGCAAGAAAAAATCAAATAATCCCATCAAAATGTGGGCAAATGACATGAATAGACATTTCTGTCTTCAAAAGAAGATATGCAAATGGCCAAGAAACATGAAAACATGCTCAATATCACTAATCATCATGTAAATGTCAATTAAAACCACAATGAAGTGACACCTTACCCCAGCTAGAACGGCCAGTATTAAAAAGTCAGAAAACAACAGATGTTGGCATGGATGTGGTGAAAAGGGAACACTTCTACACTGCTGGTGGGAATATAAATTAGTACAACCTCTATGGAAAACTGTAGGGAGATTTCTCAAAGAACTCAAAGTAGACCTACCATTTGATCCAACAATCCCACTACTGGGTGTCTGTCTAAAGGAAAATAAGTCATTGTATGAAAAAGACATGTGCACGCATATGTTTATTGCAGCACAATTCAAAGATATGGAAACAACCTAAGTGCCCATCAACCAAAGAGTAAAGAAAATATGGTATATATACATCATGGAATACTATTCAACCGCAAAAAAGGAATGGAATAGTGTCTTTTGCAGCAACTTGGATGAAACTGTAGGCCATTATTTTAAATGATGTAATTCAGGAATGGAAAATCAAATACTCTGTATTCCCACTTGTAAGTGGGAGCTAAACTGTGGGTACACAAAGGCATACAGAGTGGTATAATGGACTTTGGACACTCAGAAGTGGGGAGTGGGTGAGGGATTAAAAAAAAAACTATATACTCTGTACAACATACATTGTTTGGGTGTTGGAGTACACTAAAATCCCAGACTTTGCCAGTATACAATTCATCTATGTAACCAAAAACCACTTGTACCCCTAAAGCTATTGAAATAAAAAAAAAAAAAAAGAAAAGTAGTGATATTCTAATGTAACATTTTTTTCATTTATTAGTTGGTGTTGTGGACTGAATTGTGTCCCTCAAAATTCATATGTTGAATCCCAAATCGCAAGGTAACTGTATATGGAGTAAGGAAGTAATTAAGGTTAAATGAGGTCATAAAGGTAGAACTCTAATTGATATTATTAGTGTCCTTATAAAAAGAGACACCGGAGAGTTCACTCATTCCGTGCCATGTAAAGACACAGCAGAAAAGCAGACATCTGCAAGCTAGGAAGAGACCCCTCACCAGAAACTAGACCTTGCCAGAACCTTGATCTCACAGCCTTGAGAAGAGTGAAAACAATAATTTTCTGTTGTTTAAGCCACTTGGTCTATAATATTTTGTTCTGGTAGGCTGAGTTGACTAGCACAGTTGGAATACTTTTAAAAAAAGATAGTTTCCCCATCCATTATTTGGTTATTAAGTGATACCATTTATATTGAAGAGAAAGTGTAAATGTTTGAGGCTTTCTCTGTATGTACTTATCAGTTTTCAAGAAAATGAATTGGCTCCCCATCATCCTCTTAAACTGAGTAATTCTTTTCTCTTTACAATATCATTATGAACTCTTGAATTTAAATATATTTGATGGGTTTCAATCTATTTCAAATATTGTTGTCACTGAAGCACGTACTGTTTCATAGTTGACTAATGGGAGTGTTGACAAGTTGGCTCCTGAGTCCTTTAACAAGACTCTAGTCTTTAAAAGCTTTCTTATTACCTAGTATGACACAATGTTTCTGGTTCATTTTATACATTCCTTGCTTCAAACTTAGGATCAGCCATTCTACATATGTCACTTGTTTCTATTAATTCGTAATGGTATCTCAATACCACAATCTTGGTGGAAAAGATACTTATTGTTACTTTTGATAACTGTTTTTTCCCACTAGCCCTTTATTCTATCTATCTATCTATCTATCTATCTATCTATCTATCTATCTATCTATCTATTTATTTATCTACCTACCTACCTATCTATAAGACAGTGTTGTCCAACATTTTTGGCACCAGGGATAGGTTTCGTAGAAGACAATTTTTCCAGACTCAGGGGATGAGGTGGATGATTCCAGGATGAAACTGTTCCATCTCAGATCATCATGCATTAGATTCTCATAAGGAGAGTGCAACTTAGATTCCTCCCATGTGCAGTTCACAATAGGGTTCGCATTGCACTCCTATGAGAATCTAACGCCAATGATGATCTGACAGGAGACAGAGTTCGGGTGGTAACATTTGCTCACCCACCGCTCACCTCATGCTGTGTGGCCTGGTTCCTAACAGTGCGACCTGGTTCCATAGACTGGTACCTGTCCATGGCCCGGTGGTTGGGGACTCCTAAGAGATAGGTCTGACTCTGTGCCCAGGCTACAGTGCACTGGGACATTCATGGCTGACTGAAGCCTTGATCTCCTGGGCTCAAGCAATCCTCCTGCCTCAGCCTCCTGAGTAGCTGGGATTACAGGTGCAAGCCACCACATTTGGTGGTCATTGTTTATACATCTTTTCAGCGGAGCGAGCTAAGAAATATAAAAATAAATTCACATACACCCTCCCAAGACTGAACCAGGAAGAAACGGATTTGCTGAATAGACCAATAACAAGCTCCAAAGTTGAATCGGTAATAAATAGCCTACCAACCAAAAAAAGCCCAGGACCAGATGGATTCACAGCCGAATTCTACCAGATGTATAAAGAAGGGATGACACCATTCTTACTGAAACTCTTTCAGAAATTTGAGGAGGAGAGACTCCTTCCCAACTCATTCTATGAGACCAGCATTATCATGATACCAAAACCTGGCAGAGACACAACAACAATAAAAAAAGAAAATTTCAGGCCAATATCCCTGAACATCAGTGCAAAAATCCTCAACAATATAGTTGCACACAAAATCTAGCAGCACAACCAAAAGCTAATCCACTGCAATCAAGTAGGTTTCATCCCTGGGATGCAAGGTTCGTTCAACAAACACAAATCAAGAAATGTGATTCATCACATAAACACAACTAAAGACAAATCCACATGATGATCTCAATAGATAATGCAGAAAAGGCTTTTTATAAAACTCAACATTCCATCCAGGCATGGTGTTTCACACCTGTAATCCCAGCACTTTGAGAGGCCGAGGTGGGTGGATCACAAGGTCAGGAGATCGAGACCATCCTGGCTAACATGGTGAAACCTCTTCTCTACTAAAAATACAAAATTTAGCCGGGTGTGGCGGCTTGCACCTGTAGTCCCAGCTACTGGGGAGGCTGAGGCAGGAGAATGGCATGAACCCGGGAGGCGGAGCTTGCAGTGAGCCGAGATCATGCCACTGCACTCCAGCCTGGGTGACAGAGCGAGACTCCATCTCAAAACAAAAAACAAAAAACTCAACATTCCTTCATGTTGAAAACTTTCAATAAACTAGTTATTGAAGGAACATACCTCAAAATAATAAGAGCTGTCTGTGACAAACCCACAGCCAGCCTCATACTGAATGGGCAAAATCTGGAAGCATTCTCCTTGAAAACCAGCACAAGGCAAGGATGCTCTCTCTCACCACTGCTATTCAACACAGTCCTGGAAGTCCTGGCCAGAGCAGTCAGGCAAGAGAAAGAAATAAAGGACATCCAAATAGGAAGAGAGGAAGTCAAACTATTCCTGTTTGTAGACGATATGATTCTATATCTAGAAAACTCCATAGTCTTGGCCCAAACACTCCTTCAGCTGATAAACAACTTTAGCAAAGTTTCAGGATACAAAGTCAATGTAGAAAATCACTACCATTCCTATACACCAACAACAGCCACAGCAAGAGCCAAATCAGGAAGACAGTCTCATGCACAATTGCCACAAAAAGGACAAAATACCTGCTAATACAGCTAACCAAGGAGGTGAAATATCTCTACAATGATAATTACAAAACACTTCTCAAAGCAATCAGAAAAGACACAAACAAATGGAAAAACATCCCATGCTCATGGATAGGAAAAATCAGTATCATTAAAATGGCCATACTGCCCATTGCAATTTACAGATTCAATGCTATTCCTATCAAACTACCAGTGACATTCTTTGCAGAACTAGAAAAAAACTAGTTTTAAATTCATGTAGGACCAAAAAAAGAAAAAAAGAAAAAAAAAAAAGAAGGAGCCTGCATAGGCAAGGTAATCCTAAGCAAAAAGAACGAAGCTGGAGGCATCACATCACCCAACTTCAAACTACACTACAGGGCTACAGTAACCAAAACAGCATGGTACTGGCATAAAAAAACAGGCACACAACAATGGAACATAATAGCCCATAAATAAGGCTTCATTCTACAACCATCTGTTTTTAGACAAATATGACAAAAGCAAGCAATGGGGAAAAGAGTTTATATTCAATAAATGGTGCTGGGATAACCAGCTAGCCATAAGAAGAAGATTGAAATTGGACTCCTTCCTTACATCACATACAAAAATCAACTCAAGATGTATTAAAAACTTAAATATAAAACTTAAAATTATAAAATCCCGGAAGACAATCTAGGCAATACCAATCTGGACATAGGCATGGGCAAAGATTTCATGACAAAGACACCAAAAGCAATGGCAACAAAAGCAAAAATTGGCAATGTGATCTAATTAAACTTAAGAGATTCTGCACAGCAAAGAGCAAAGGAAACTATCAGCAGACTAAAAAGACAGCCTACAGAATGGGAGAAAATAGCTTGCAGACTATGCATCTGACAATGGTCTAATATCCAGCATCTATGTTCTCACTTATAAATGGGAGCTAAATGATGAGAACACATGGACACATAGAGTGGAACAACACACAACAGAGTCTTTCAGAAAGTGGAGAGTAAGAAGCGGGAGAGGATCAGGAAAAATAACTAATGGGTACTAGGCTTAATATCTGGGTAATTAAATAATCTGTACAACAAACCCCCATGACACAGTTCACCTATCTAAAAAACCTGAACTTGTACCCCTGAACTTAAAAGTTAAAACAAATTTAAAAAACAAATTTACAAGAGAAAAACCAACAACCTCATTAATAAGTGGCCAAAGAACATGAACAGACACTTTTCAAAGAAGACACAACATGCGGCCAACAAACATGAAAAAATGCTCTATGCCACTGATCATTAGAGAAATGCAAATAAAAACCACAATGAGATACCATCTTACACCAGTCAGAATGGCTATTTTTAAAAAGTCAAAAATAACAGATGCTGTTGAAGATGTGGAGGCAAAGGAACACTTATACACAGTTGGTGGGACTGTAAAGTAGTTCAACCATTGTGGAAAGCAGTATGGCAATTCCTCAAAGAGCTATAAACAGAGCTACCATTGTACCCAGCAATCCCATTACTGGGTATATACCCAGAGGAATATAAAGCATTCTGCCATAAAGACACATGCACACAAATGTTCATTGTCACACTAGTCACAATAGCAAAGACATGGAATCAACCTAAATGCCCATCAGTGACAGATTAGATTAAGAAAATGTGATACATATACACCATGGAATACTATGCAGCCATAAAAAAGAATGATGTCATATATTTTGTGGGACCATAGATGGAGCTGGAGGTTATTATCCTTAGCAAACTAATGCCAGAACAGAATACCAAATGCTGCATGTTCTCACTTGTAAGCGGGAGCTAAATGATGAGAAGTCGTGAACACAAAGAAGAAAACAATAGACACTGTGGCCTATGTGAGGCTGGAGGCTGGGAGGAGGGAGAAGAGCAGATAAAATGACTATTGGATACTAGGCTTAGTACCTGGGTGATGAAATAATCTGTACAACAAACCCCCGTGACAGGAGTTTACCAATGAAACAAGCCTGCACATTTACCCCTAAACCTAAAATAGAAGTTAAAATAATAATAATAATAAAGTACTTTGTAATCTTAAAAAATTAACAAACATAAAACCTGATGAGTTTATATTGATACTTGCAATTCAAATGCAGTGCCATATATATATAATTCTGGTTAACTTTTTTGTCTGTTCCATCCTATTTGCTGTCTTTCCTACCAAGAATTGTGCTTTTTAAGGCCAGAAGGGATGACAGAACTAGAATACCCTGAAAGTATTCATTTATCTTATTTATCAATAGAAATACAGCAGCCTCAGAATAACAATATGACTACCACCGTAGTTGGATGAATGTTAAATAAAAACAGGAAAGGAATTAGAACAGAGAGAAAAGAGGAGGAAGGAATAATAGATACCATTCTGTTGAAGGTTTGGTGGCTATTGGCAGTTTTCCTCATTCTCATATTTTGCCTTTGTGATACCTTGTCTCCTGAAGTTTTATGAAACATTCATGTGTTTTTGGTTTTGCTTTAGTTCCTCTATTTTTACTGTCTATGTACTTTTCATACAACTTTTTGTTTATTTTTTAAATTTTATTTTTTAATTGACAAATAATAACTGCACATATTCATGGGGTGCATAGTGATGTTTCAAAACATACTATGTGTAGTGATCAGATTTGGTAACTGGCATATCTATTATCTCATACCTTTATTATTTATTCATGTCATGAGCATGCAATATCTTCCTTCTAGCTATTTGAAACTATGTATTATTGTTCAAAACTAAAAAGAAGTTTAAAGAATAGTACAATGAACCGTTGTATACTTTTTACCCAGATTCACCAATTTTTAATACTGTGTCACTATATTTATAAATACGTAATTCTTCCTTTCTACTTAATATTTTAATATGAGAAATTTTAAGCATAAAGTTGAAAGAGTTTTACAGTGACCACTCCTGTAGCTGCTGCCTAGATTTTACTGTTAAATTTTGCTATAGTTTTATCAGTGTCAGTTTATCCATTCCATTATCTATATATTAATACATATTGATGCATTCAAAAATAATTTGCAGAAAGACATTCATGATCATGCATCAGAAAAATTAATATTGTTTATATGACAGTGCTCCCCCAAATTGATCTAAGCATTCAGTGCAATCTCCTTCAAAGTCTCAGCTGGTTTCTTTGCAGAAATTGAGAAGCTAACCTAAAATTCATATCGTATGGAAATGTAAGAGATCCGGAATAATCAAAACAGTCTTGAAAAAGAACAAAGTTGGAAGACTCTTCCCAGATTTCAAAATTTACTACTAAGTTACAGTAATCAAGAATGTTTGGTGATGACATAAGGATAGACATAAATCAATGGAGTAGAATTGAGAGCTCAGAAAGAAACTCTCACCTTTATAGTCAATTGTTTTTCAACAAGGATGCCAAGACTGTTGGAGGAAAGAAAATATTCTTCAACAAATGGTGCTGGGAAAACTGAATATCAGCGTGCAAAAGAATAAAGTTGGACCTCTATTACCCACCATGTGCCAAATTTAATTAAAAAAGGATCTTTGATATGCAATGTACAAAATAGGCAAATCTATGGAGACAGAAACTAGATGGGTGGTTGCCTAGGACTGGGTGGGGGATGTGGTTGGAAGAAAATGGGAAGTGACTGATGGGTATGGGGTTTCTTTTGGGGATGATAAAAATGTTCTAAAATTGATTGTCATAATGGTTGCATAACTCTATGAATATACTGAAAACCATTGACCTGTATGGAAGTCATAGCCCAATAAGCTGTTAGAGAAAAACAACTGCAGAAACCAATACACTTTCTCCTAAATAGTTCAACATTTATATTAATAACTAGGGTTCAGTATTTGTTTATGCATTTCAGTTTTGATATAAAAATTACATAAGATGAAATGCAGAAACCTCAAGTGGACATTCTATAGAACATTAACATCACCCTTGGAAGTTCCTTCCTGTCATCCTTCTAGTGAGTTTTCTCCTATGTACCACCTAAGGCATACTTTAATCTGATTGTTTTCCAGCACATGATTATCTGCCTGATTCAGTATTTTATATAAAATGCATAATTTAATAGGTACTTTTTAATGTAAGACTTTCAGTCAGTATGCTATTTGTGAGATTAATCCATATTGTTGCATTTCTTTAGTGACTGAGTCATATTCCATTGTATGAATATACCAATGAATATTGTTATAATGATACTTAGCCTCTGTTTAGTTTCTGTATATTATGAATAAAGGTGCAGTGAATGTTTTTAAGTAGGCTTTGTGTGAACCTATGTTTTAATTTCTTTTGGATTAATACCTGGGAGTGGAATTGTTGAGTCATAGGGACGGTGTATGCTTAGTTTCATTTAAAATTGCCTCAGTTTTCTCAAAATGGTTGTATCATTTTATATTCCCATCAACCAAGCATGACAGTTCCAATTGTTCTATAATCACTCTAATATTTGATGTCAGTCTTTTAAATTTTAACCATTCTAGTGGTTTTATTGTAGTATCTCAATGTGCTTTTAATTTGCATTTCCCTGATGACTAGTGATGTCGAGCCCTTTTCATGTGCTTATTGGACATTTGTATATCTTCTTTTGTGAAGAGTCTGTTAAAATCTTGTGCCTATATGTCAGTTCGGTTGTTTGTATTTTTATTGTTGAGCTGTAAGAATTGCTTTTATATCCTGGATACCAGTTCTTTGTCAGATGTATGTATTGTGAATATCTTCTTTCAGTCTCTGGCTTGCTTATTCGTATTAATAATTGTATATTTTGATGAGTTTTTTATCCAATTTTTGTGGTTATTCCTGTCTTTGCCCTGTCCAAAAAATCCTGCTTAATCTCAAGTCATAATGTTTTGTTTTTTATATGTTTGTTTATTAAGGTTTGTTCCTCTCTGTTCGTGTAAAATTTTATAGGTTTTTATGTTTTATGTTTTTAGTCCATGACCTTTTATGTTTTAATTGATGATATTTCTCAAATAATTTTTGCACTTGGTAATGAAGTAGGGATTCAGGCTCATTTTTTCCAATAGGTATATCCAGTATACCAGTACTGTTTTTGGAATATGTTTTTTCCCTATTGGATTGCTTTGGCACCTTTGTTGAAAATCAAATACACTATCTCTATTCTGTTTCATTGATTTATTTGCTGATTCTTAAGACGATACCACATCATCTTAATTACTGTACCTTTATAATAAGTCTGGAAGTCAAGTTTGTGATCAACCCTCATCCCAAGATTATGCAGAAGATCTAATAAAAAAAAGCAAGCTTTTAACTAAATTATAATCAATGCCTTCATCTTTATAATATGAATAATGATTCACTTGGAGCATTTTCAGCTTGTTTATCTGAACCATTATAGTTTAAAGTCATTACCATTTCCTGGGAAAATTGCTCTAATAATTTGTATAATTTGAGGCATAATCATTAGGAATATTTAGACCTAGCATTAGGTAATGTTTCCTGGAACTCTTGGTCAAACTTGGGCTTTCAGGACCACTACACTAGTTTTGTACCGCTCAGCTCCAGGGAGCCATTTACACTGGCATAGTTGCTAGGAAGGTAAATAAAAGCAAGAAAGAAATTAGAAGAACAGAGTGTAAAGATGAGGAAAGAGATAAAAGAAATATTTGTGATATAAAGTGATAGGTCATCATGTGTCTGGTATCTTTTAGATAGACTAGTAAGGTTAATTTCAACCATTTATTTTAATTGTATCAAAAAAGTAAAGCAGATAAAAGTAGAGCTTTCTGGCTAAAGTATATGTGTATAAGATCACCACAGATCATCCCCTTTACACCTCCCCTTTTATCACCCACAGTCCCTAAAGCTGAAATCCAGCATATAGTAAGGTTGTTACATTGCATATTGCAGTTTGGACATTTATAAATTATGGAGGCCAAAAAGTGGTGTGCTTTTTTGCCAAAGTGGAAACTATATGTTTATAATTCTTTGAGCTTTTTTGACACTAAAGCAATTGTCTCATGGGTATAGCATCTCCAATCAGTTTCAACCATTGGGAATCCTGTGTGTAAGATAGATTTATGTAAGAACATTATATATATTGAGGTTGCTAACATGTGTCTAGTTAAAAATGTAATGAATAAACTACAATTTTATATCTAAACTTACATAGTTTTTTATTTCTCCATTTGTTCCAATTTCTTTCCATGTTCTGTTAACTAACAGATGCTCAAAAAGTTAATATCAGCATGATTGCCTCAGTCAGAAACTATGACTTTTTCCTAACTGGTTAGAAATTAAAAGTTATCATTCCTTTCCATTATGTGAATAGGAGAAGGTAGAGAAATTTGCTGATTTTTATTACTGTTGCTACCCATTTTAAATAATTTTTTTACTTATGAGTGTTCTAGCATATCATCTTGTATGCATGGAGTTACTGCAAATGTGATAACATTGCACATGATATCATCATGTTGGTGTTAGGCAAAAAGTTATAGTTTAGTTCCTTAAATTGAATATCAATGACAATGCAGACTTTATATTCCTTGAGAGTAATTGTCTACATGATATAAAGAATACATCTGGTATTGAAGTAAATATGAACATAATTTAAAAGAACTGGCTATCTCATTTAGGGTGTGTTCAAGAAACAAGACTGTTTTAAGTGGATCAATAACACTTTCTTGAAAAAATCGTTGACTTACATATACTTGGGCATCTGTTTATCCTCTAAATCAAGGAAGCTTCTTTGAAATGGCGATTCACGTTTTGTATGGTTTACTTTACAGATTTTATCTGGTATTCTTTTATCTTTTTTGATAGAATTGTCCCTTTTTTCTGAGACTATTAGAGCCTTCAGTAGGCAACTCGATTTTAACAACTTTGTTAATTCATACAAGTGCCATAAACCGCAGAGGAGCAGTAATAAGTAGGATTGCATTGCAGGTCTGACATCTGTACAAAGAGAAGAGAAAGGAAGGATTGTAAGAAAATGTGTCAGACTGAAGTGCAGGATCTAATAGTTTTGGCCAGGCCAATGGATAGTCATTGAGCTAAAGTCATCTGTTAGTGGAGTCACTTGACCTACAGGAATGGATCTGTACTAGTATTCCTCTGTGCTCAGTCATTGCTTGGGGTGAAGCATGAACCTGGGTGAAGCATGGGCTTAGGGCAGCCATGAGAGTCGATCTAGAAGGGTCCAGAACTTTAGGCTGTCAGTTAACCATGACCCTTGCACAGATTTGAGCATCACGTTCCCATGGCCTCTACATTTCCAAGTTCACTTTTCCACGCAGGTTTGTGGAACATTTTGCCCATGTGTGTTTCCCGTGGTCCTGTCTTCCTGAGGGGAAACTTAGAAGAGAGAGTAGTTGCTTGGATCACAGTTTCCCACTGTTGTGGTTAGTCCTGAGGCCTCCATCTTGGCAGGAATAATTTATGCTAATAAGAAAGAGGTTGGTGATAAAAATCAAGTATAATCTCTTGTCAACAAGTGGCGAAGCAGCAAATTGCCAGGTTGTTGCTGTTTTTAAGATCAAAGCTCATTGGTTGACCATAGGCATATAAGACATATCCTGGATTCTTTCTGCCTGTAAAGAATTCTGCACCTCCATCTTCCAGACCTGTTTATTAAATCTCTTCCTCACCCATGCTTCCACTGATTTCTGTAAGATGGAGCTAATTAAAGGACAGATTTTTTTAACATGACGAGAGCATAAAGTGACAGTAGATTTTGAGTAGTATATAAATGGAAGCTGCTTTGGAAATAATTGCTATATTTGAGTGACAAGTATTGAGAAAACACTGCTAGCTTTAATATTTGAGGGAGTCATACGTTTTCTAAATATTAATCACTAGCCTGTTGCATAGAACTGGAGCTTTTGAGATTTGGGAAGGTCCATGGTGGCAGTGGTACATTTTTTCCCACCATTGGTATGTGATTTTATGTAATCAGTGTTCGATAATAAAAAAATTATTAAGACTGCATTTTTTTTCTGTTGTTTACAAATGAAACAGCCAGAACTGTAGCATTCCTTATTTTTGTGATCCTATTAAACTATGGTTTTCCTGATTTCTGCTCATGTTGGAAAATACCATGGGAGCTTTCATGCAGAACACTTACCTTACTGAAAATGGTAGCGGAGCTTCTTCTTTGCTGCCTGTGAGGTAAAGATCGTATTAGCTGTTGTGAGTTCCACCTGCTTTGATGATCAACCAGTAATTCTGTCAGAAATGCACAGGAAATGGTTGGTCCACTTGGTGTAAAGGCAAAAACCAATTTCTTCTTACTGCCTGTCAGCAGGCAACAGGGAGGCCTACGGCATGTTAGTGCATTTTTACACTGGCATAGAGCCCTGGAGTTAGACTTACTGAGTCTTAAATGCACTTAGAACACAGGTTTTGACTACTTCATAGGAGACATTCCAGACATATTTATGCTCAGCACAACTCTGAAGTTTTTATTCTTATTATCATGGTACTGTGGTCTTTTTGTTTGCTTCTTTTATCTGTGATGTTAGTACTTTTCCAAGGCCAAGTTAAAACAAATAACTACAGTTAAGTTCAACTTGTGTTAATCTGTTTACGTTTATGGAACAGCTTTACTGCAATCCTGAGAAAGATAATGAAACACAAGATATGTCTGTACATGCCTGGTAGAATGGAAAGCTGCAGTACTGTCAATGGGCCATCAATAAAGAATTCTTACCGTAAAATTAAGGTTCATATTATTTCCCAATTTTCTTTTTACAGTGAGGCTATATCTGTTGGTAACTCATTTATCTGGAAGTAAATCATTCTAAATGGTATTGGACATTTTCATAACATCCAGAAATAAATTCTAGCTTAAAATCTGATGATTTTATGTTATTCATGTTTTTTACCTCACCATTCTCGATCACTAATTTTTAGTTGGAAGTCTTGGATAATTTCTTCCAATGAAATTAGTTAGTAATGGAAGGAACGTGACATTTGAAGGCAAAAGATGGAGTTCAAGTGTTAGCCTACTGTGCTATTCTAATCTAAATATTCATTTAAGCCTTCTAAACCTCAGTCTCTATATCTGAAAACACAGATAAATATTCCTGCATACATCACAGCATTATTACTGAGAGGACCAGAGAAGTATATGTCATATTATTTATAAACTGCAAAGAAATATACAAATGTTCGTCATCATTTTTGTTGTTTGCAATGCTTTTAACTCAAGCTTCTTAACACATCGATCCCATGTATATACTTCCTTATGTGTCAGGTTAGATATAATAATATAACTTGAGAATGTATGTTTCATTTTATTTTTGAAAATATACATATCTCAAGATTTTCTTGCCGAGGTTTCATATTATAAATGAGTAACAATCATGACAGCAGAAGAAATTTAGCTATAAGCATTGTCCATCTCTCCCCATCCCCAAAGTAAAATAACTGCTCTCAGTTTGAATAGGGAAATTAAATGTTTCTTTGCTACTTCTATTATAGCTATTAAATGATTTCTTGAGTTGATTTTGCTTTAAGATTATTTTAATCTGTTACTCATTTGAGTCTGCATTGTTGAATTTTCTTTATCAAGGACATAAGCAGATTAAATGTGTATTGCGGAAATGTCTTAAACGTCAGTACTATGGTCTGGCTGCCTTGTGAGTTCCTCATCACTGGAGGTGTTAATAAGGTGAGACTGAATGGCTAGAAATATTTTAGGTGGATGTCATACATCATGTAGAGCCGAAGACTGGAAAACTGCTAATTCTATGCTGTGATCCTTACTTATGTTTATTTTCCAATTTAGATGATTAACAGATACAAATAGTTATTTCCTTCAAACATTGCTTGTTCCACTTCAAAACTTTGGGAATGCATGCTACAGAAAAATCTAATTCAGTAGCATGTGAAAAAAAATACATCTTATTTTCCTTACCACCAGTTTTCTAAGCATTTTTTTTCTCTTTTGAATACTCATAATATTTTATGTTTGTCTTATACCATTTATCTCATTCTATCTAATAAATACTAACTTGTTTATTTCTCTAATTGCCCTCATTGGGTTTTAAAGTTCTTCTGGAGAGATATTTAACAATCTCCGTATACCCCACATGAACTATGCAGAGCCAACATTAAATAAAATAAAGTCATCAAATTTCATTTATTGTCATTGGTGCCTAAAACTTGGGGAAAAGTTGTTATTGAATAAAATAGTATACACTTGGTTTCTTTCCTATCTGCCAGTCACAGAATCTACTCTTAGGAAATGTCATTCTGATTTAGGGTAATTTTCTAATATAGAAATCTAATTTACCCAAATACCATTAAAATTATCTAATAAGGTAATGATTTTTAAAAGGCCCCATTTCACATATTTCCAAATGGTATCCAAAAGTACTTGTAAATAAAAAATTTACCCTAAATGAGCTGTAGGCATAGCTTCCCCATCCAAAACATAAAGTTACAGAGGCTAATCTCATGAACTTTTCTGTGAATTTTTAAGGTTAAACTACTGGTAAAGAAGCAGTTGGTAATTTGTTCAGACTGGATGCCAGAATAGCTCTGTTGTCTGTTAGCTGATGTCTTTGAACCTTTGGGCTCACTTTTTATCAATGTGAGTTTATGAGAAGCCTTAAACTCTGGCATACTTCAAAGTCTGGTAACTTTTTTTAGACCTCTCACCTTTCTGCAACCTTTCTTAACTCTCACATTAGGGGGAAAAAAACATGTGGGATCTCAAAAACTAAATAAGCATATTTTATTCTTTGGTTATCTTAAAAAATGCATTTTTTTAAATCAAGGAAAATCATTAACTACATCAGTATTGACGACTTACATGTTGTAGTCATCATATTTTAATGAGTCTTCTCTAATATTTTTAGTTCTGAGTTTGTAGAAAGTGGCAGATGCTGCTCTGGTTAAAAGGCTTTCCAACTGATTAATGTGTTCATCTCTAATTTAATTTTTTAAGAAAGACACTTATGACAGCGAGAAGAAAACGTTTCATCTTCACAGGAAATCTGGCAAAATATGGCTTTTGCTCAAAATTTGAAAGCAAATGGGAATCAGTTTCAAATATTGAAAAAGTTAAGAAAATGATGCTAGCTCTGGCTCTGTCATTGGCTCTCTATTTCTTCGTTTATAAAATGATGGAAATAGATTAATTTCTAATACCTCTTTCAACTCCACTAGCATTCTTTTATTGATAGCATTTGTTAGGAAGAAATAACAAGATTTGTTTATGGATTGTGATAGGATATCAATAAAGGGGTATAACAAAGATACCTAAAATTTTTATCTGTGGACTACTAAAGAATGATGAGTCCACAAAAACAAAATAGGGGTTTTGTGTTAAGGGTAGCCAGGTTGAAGATATCTTCTGTTTTGAAATGTTAAAGGAATATTGTCTACAAGTTTATGAGACTCATGGGAGTGGCCGTTGCATGGTAATATGGCATAGTTTTATATTGTATACATGGAATTTAAAAACTACGAGTAGTACTGAAAAACATCTGTTACTTTCCTCATCCCTTTTGACTCCTAGATCAGTTTTTCCAGGGCAAAAGGGCAAAAGTTGCAAATAATTTTTGCTTTATCAACATTTTTTATTAACTTCGTGCTATGATAGATGAGGTACTCTTTGTGCTACTTCCCCTATCTCTCTTCTACTATCTCCTCTTAATATGTTACTCTGTTTTAAATTAAATCAGTAAGCAATGTTTACATTATTTTGAATATGTACATATTATAAATATGTTGCTTATTGTATTGTCAGGTAATACTCTATGATTATATTTTTTTATCTTTTTCCTGTAGTTTCTAATTACATTTCTTTTATTCCTGTAATGCATTTCTTATACTATTTGGGTTTTTCTTAATGCTCCATGATATCCACTTTCCTCACTTTTTCCATGAGAGACTACACTGGGAACCAAATTGTCAGTGGTCTTTTTTTATTTTCTGATTTTGTTTATGGTACATAAAAATATAATTCACTCTAACATATTGGTTTCATATCCAGCAACTTTGCTAAAATTCATTAATTCTAATTTCTTTGTAGATTCTTTTGAATTTTCTCTGTATGCAATCATATCACCTGGGAATAACATTTATGTTTCTTTTTTTAAAATAAACTTTTTCTTTTCTTTCAGTAATGACGAGGCCCTAGGGTAAATCCAACTTTCTCATATTTTATTTAATATTTTTGCATCTATAGTCACTGGTAAGACTGGCCTTGTAATTTTTCTTTCAGACTCAGTTCTGCTTAGGTTTGATACAATGGTTATGCTAGGTTTATCTCTCCTCTTCTGTTTACTGGAAGAGTTTGGTTAGATTTAATGTTTTTTGTTCTAGCTTAATTACATTGTGGTTAGAGATCATGTTCTGTACAAATTCCATCCTTCGAGATTTGTTTAGACAAGCCCTAAGACCCAGTATATGGTTAGTTTTTACAAATATCCAGGATGTGCCTGATATAAATGTGTGTCTTTCATTTCATGATGCACTGTATTATATATGTCCATTGGAACACATTTGTTAGTCATGTTCAAATCTTTCTACATTTTTACAGTTTATTTTCTTTACGTGTTCAATCAGCCATTAGAGTTCTATTTAAAATCTCCAACTATGACTGTGGATTTGTTTATTTCAATTTGAGGGCTTTATTTTAATATCTTCCTTGGGAACCAAACCTTTTATCATTCTGAAGTGGCCTTGTTTTAGCTTTCGCAACACTTATGCCTCAAAATCTACTTTGACTGAAATTAATACAACTATACTAGCTTCTTTTGGTTATTATTTGTGTATAACTTTTAAAATTTTAAATTCCAACCTTTCTGTGTAACTGTATGTTTTTGATATCTCCGATGAATGGCTCAAATGTTGAAATTTGCCTCTGTTTTTGAAGTCTGAAGGTATTTGTCTCTAGAATTTTTCTCAATATACTTACCTAACTTTTTAGTAACCAGATTTTCAAAAAATTTAATGAAGATATAATGAACACCATTGTATATTCATCTGGATTCAACACTTGTTAGCATTTTGCCATATTTGTTTGTCTCTTGCTTTCCAGAGTATCTATGTATGTGCATGTGTTTAATGATTATGTAAGTGTGTGTTTATACATTTTGCTATGCCATTTAAAAGTAAGTTGCAGAAATCAGACACTTTATATGCATAAATACCTCAGCATGCATCTTGCCTCACCTAAAAGACAAACATGACATCATTATCACACGTAAGAAAATCAACAGCAATCTTACAGTGTCATTTAATATTCAAGTCATAAACAAATTTCCCTAATGGTCCTAAAAAGTCTTTCATAGCTGTTCATGTACTGCATTTATTTGTTCTCTTACAAATTTGAATATCTAGAATGCATTGGAAGAAAATTTTCCACGGATCTTTCGTGTCTCTGTACATCCTGAGAAGAGGGGCATTGTCATTGTTCTGACCTCTCTTTTCAAGGATGTGTTATAATGAATGATTTGGAAAATAGAGATAGTATCTCACTTTGGAGGAAAGGCCAGGTTTTTTTTTTACCTTCTAGTACAATAAGGATATTAAAAATATCTCCGGGCAAAGGTAAAGCAAGTTTACTGCCCACTGTTAAATATATGGATTCCCTGAACACCCAGTTTTTCTTCTATAACCTTTTGCACTGCATGTGAAGGCATCACCTTGTCTGCTTTACATCACCTTGTGGGAATTGGGGCTCGGGGAAACCCAGGCTATTACTGTAAATAATAAATTAGTTGTTGTCTCTGGTTAAGAAGTCTTGTAACTTTTGCTGGTTTTCTGTTCTTGCAATAGTTTGCTGAGAATGATGGTTTCCAGCTGCATCCATGTCCCTACAAAGGACACAAACTCATCCTTTTTTATGGCTGCATAGTATTCCATGGTATATATGTGCCACATTTTCTTAATCCAGTCTGTCACTGATGGACATTTGGGTTGATTCCAAGTCTTTGCTATTATGAATAGCATTGCACTGATTTTTTTTAACAGCTTTATTGAGATATAATTTATATACCATACAATTTACCCATTTGAAGTTTTCAGTAATTCTAGAATATTTACAGTCAGGCAAGCATCACCAAAATCAATTTTAGAAGATTTTTTATCAACCCAAAAAGAAACCTCATGTCTCTTAGCTGTCATGTTCCATGGCAGCCCAGCCCCCCAGCCCTAGGAAACCATCTGTTTATTTGTTGTCACTATAGGTTTGTCTATTCTGAACATTTCATAGAAGTAAAATCATGCAACATGTGGTATTTTTTTATCTGGCTTCTTTCACTTCGCATAATGTTTTCAAGGTTAATCCATGTTGTAGCATAAATCAGTACTTCATTCCTCTTTATTGCCAAATAATATTATATTGTATGCATATACTACATTTTGTTTTTCAGTTCATTTTTTCATGGACATTTAGGTTGTTTTATACTTTTTTGACTCTTATAAATAATGATGCTATGAACATTCATGTACATATTTTTGCATAGACATGTTTCTATTTTATACCTAGGAGTGGAATTGCTGGATCATATGTTTACTTTGTTTAGGAACTGCCAGACTTTTATAAAGTGGTTACTCCATTTTGCATCCCCACTAGCAATGTTGGAGAGTTTCAGTTTCTCCACATCCTCAATAATACTTGTTATTGTCTGTCTTGATTACAGCTATCTAGGGTGCATGAAGTGGTATTTCATTGTGGTTTTGATTTTCTTTTCATTTCCCTGATTATTAATGATGTTGAGCATATATTTATGTACCGTAAGCCCATAAAAAGATATATATATATATGAAAAATGTCTATTCAAATCTTTTGCCCATTTTAAATTGTATTATTTGCTTTCTAGTAAGTTATAAGAATTCTTTATATATTCTTGATATGAGTCTCCTATAAGGTATATGATTGACAAATACATTTTCCCATTCTTTCGGTTGTCTTTTCACTTTCTTGGTAGTATCCTTTGAAGCTCAAACTTTTACAATTTTGGTAAAATTGTTTTTAACTTTTTTTGTCACTTGTACTTTTGGTGTCATATCTAAGAAGGCTTTGACTAAACAAAGGTAAAGAATATTTACTTTTTTTATTTTTTTGAGACAGAGTCTTACTCTGTTACCCATGCCGGAGTTCATTGGCACAATCTCGGCTCACTGCAACCTCCGCCTCCCGGGTTCAAGCAATTCTCCTGTCTCAGCCTCCTGAGTAGCTGGAATTACAGACGCACATGCCACCATGCCCAGCTAATTTTTGTATTTTTAGTAGAGATGGGATTTCACCATGTTGCCCAGGCTGGTCTTGAACTCCTGACCTCAGGTGATCTACCTGCCTCGGCCTCCCAAAGTGCTGAGATTACAGGCGTAAGCCACCCTGCCCGGCCTAAGAATATTTACTTCTGTGTTTTCTTCTAAGAGTTTTATAGTTTTAGTTCTTGTGTTTAATCTTTGATCCGTTTTAAGTTAATTTCTATGTATAGTGTGTGGAAGAGGTACAAGTTTACTCATTTGCATATAGGTACCCAGTTGTTCCAGCAGTGTTTGTTGAAATACTATTCCTTCCCTCAGTGAATGTCCTTAGCACCTTTGTCAAAAATCAATTCACTGTAGATGTATGGGTTTATTTTTGTAATCTCAATTCTGTCCTTCTGCCAGTACCATACTGTTTTGATTACTGTAGGTCTGTAGCAGATTTTGAAATTGGGAAGTATAAATATTTCAGCTTTGTTCTTTCAATATTATTTTGGCCTTTGGGGTTCCCTGGAATTACATATGAATTTCGTATCAGTTTCAGGATCAGCTTTTCCATTTCTGCAAAGACTGTGGTTGGAATTTTTATAAGGATTGTCTTGAAGGTGCAGAAAAATTTGGGGAGCATGATCATCTTAGCAATATTAAGTCTTCTGATCCATGAACATGGGATAATTTTTTATTTAGTTAGGGTTTCTCTAAATTCGACAATGATTTGTAGTTTTTCAGAGTAAAAAAATTTCATTTCTTAATTTTACTCCTAAGAATTTTATCGTTTTCATGCAGTTGTAAACGGATTTTTTCACTTAACTTCGTGGTAGTGTATAGGAATACAATTGATTTTTTTTTCTTTTTCTTTTTTTTTTTTTTTTGAGATGGAGTCTCCCTCTGTCACCCAGGCTGGAGTGCAGTGGCGCAATCTCGGCTCACTGCAAGCTCCGCCTCCCGGGTTCACACCATTCTCTTGCCTCAGCCTCCCGAGTAGCTGGGACTACAGGCGCATGCCACCACGCCCGGCTAATTTTTTCTATTTTTTTTTTTTAGTAGAGACGGGGTTTCACCGTGTTAGCCAGGGTGGTCTCCATCTCCTGACCTCGTGATCCGCCCACCTCGGCCTCCGCAAGTGCTGGGATTACAGGCATGAGCCACCGCGCCTGGTCTACAATTTTTATATATTGATTTTGTACCATGTGACCTTGCTAAATTCATTTATTTGCTCTAATAGGATTTTTCTGCATATAAGACTATGTCTTATGCAAAGAGATAGGGCTTTACTTTCTTTTTTTTTCGATATGGATGGTTTGTGATGTGATTATTTCACATTGCATGCCTGTATCAAAACATCTCACACACCCCATAAATACATAAACCTACTATATACCCACAAAAAATTAAAAATGAAAAAAATTGCATATGGATTGTTAATTTCCTTGTCTAATTGCCCTACAGAGAACCTCTAGGATTATGTGGAAAAGAAATGACAGAGTGGACATTCTTGTCTTGTTCCTGGTCTTATAGGGAAATGATTTAGTCTTTCACCATTAAGTATAATGTTAGCTGTGGGCTTTTTGTACATGCCCTTATCAAGTTGAGGAAGTTCCCTGTTATTCCGATCTTGATAGTAATGTCCTCTCTTTTATTTCTGATTTTAATTTGAGTCTTCTCTTTTCTTGGTGGTTTGACAATTTTTTGAGCTTTTCTGAGAACCCGCTTTTGATTTTGTTGATTTTCTCTGTTGATTTTTTATTGTTCATTTCATTATTTTCAGCTCAAATCTTTATTATTTCCTTCTTTCTACTTGTTTTAGGGTTACTTTGCTCTCTTTTTCTAATGTCTTACATTGAAATATTAGTTTATGATTTGGCATTGAGTCCTATATGTTTTGGTATTTTGTGGTTTTATTTTCACTCATCTCAGAATATTTTTTTTTATGCTCTTTTTTTTTTATTATTATTATACTTTAAGTTCTAGGGTACATGTGCATAACGTGCAGGTTTGTTACATATGTATACTTGTGCCATGTTGGTGTGCTGTACCCATCAACTCGTCAGCACCCATCAACTCATCATTTACATCAGGTATAACTCCCAATGCAATCCCTCCCCCCTCCCCCCTCCCCGTGATAGGCCCCGGTGTGTGATGTTCCCCTTCCCGAGTCCAGGCGATCTCATTGTTCAGTTCCCACCTATGAGTGAGAACATGCGGTGTTTGGTTTTCTGTTCTTGCGATAGTTTGCTAAGAATGATGGTTTCCAGCTGCATCCATGTCCCTACAAAGGACACAAACTCATCCTTTTTTATGGCTGCATAGTATTCCATGGTGTATATGTGCCACATTTTCTTAATCCAGTCTGTCACTGATGGACATTGATTGATGATGAGCATTTTTTCATGTGTCTGTTGGCTGTATGAATGTCCTCTTTTGAGAAATGTCTGTTCATATCCTTTGCCCACTTTTTGAGGGGGTTGTTTGTTTTTTTCTTGTAAATTTGTTTGAGTTCTTTGTAGGTTCTGGATATTAGCCCTTTGATGAGTAGATTGCAAAAATTTTTTCCCATTCTGTAGGTTGCCTGTTCACTCTGATGGTAGTTTCTTTTGCTGTGCAGAAGCTCTTTAGTTTAATTAGATTCCATTTGTCAATTTTGGCTTTTGTTGCCGTTGCTTTTGGTGTTTTAGACATGAAGTCCTTGCCCATGCCTATGTCCTGAATGATATTACCTAGGTTTTCTTCTAGGGTTTTTATGGTATTAGGTCTAACGTTTAAGTCTCTAATCCATCTTGAATTAATTTTCGTATAAGGAGTAAGGAAAGGATCCAGTTTCAGCTTTCTACTTATGGCTAGCCAATTTTCCGAGCACCATTTATTAAATAGGGAATCCTTTCCCCATTTCTTGTTTTTCTCAGGTTTGTCAAAGATCAGATGGCTGTAGATGTGTGGTATTATTTCTGAGGACTCTGTTCTGTTCCGTTGGTCTATATCTCTGTTTCGGTACCAGTACCATGCTGTTTTGGTTACTGTAGCCTTGTAGTATAGTTTGAAGTCAGGTAGCATGATGCCTCCAGCTTTGTTCTTTTGACTTAGGATTGTCTTGGAGATGTGGGCTCTTTTTTGTTTCCATATGAACTTTAAAGTAGTTTTTTCCAATTCTGTGAAGAAAGTCATTGGTAGCTTGATGGGGATGGCATTGAATCTATAAATTACCTTGGGCAGTATGGCCATTTTCACAATATTGATTCTTCCTATCCATGAGCATGGTATGTTCTTCCATTTGTTTGTGTCCTCTTTTATTTCGTTGAGCAGTGGTTTGTAGTTCTCCTTGAAGAGGTCCTTTACATCCCTTGTAAGTTGGATTCCTAGGTGTTTTATTCTCTTTGAAGCAATTGTGAATGGAAGTTCATTCATGATTTGGTTCTCTGTTTGTCTGTTACTGGTGTATAAGAATGCTTGTGATTTTTGCACATTAATTTTGTATCCTGAGACTTTGCTGAAGTTTCTTATCAGCTTAAGGAGATTTTGGGCTGAGACAATGGGGTTTTCTAAATATACAATCATGTCATCTGCAAACAGGGACAATTTGACTTCTTCTTTTCCTAACTCTTTGACCTATAGGTTAGTTAAAAGTGAATTATTTCTTTTCTGTATACTTGTTAATATCCTGTTTATTTCTCTTATTGATTTCTAATTTTCTTTCATTGTGGTTGGAAAACATACTTTGTATGATTGCCATACTTTTCAGTTTATTGATGTTTGTTTCATGGCCTAGCATATAATCTATCCTGGAGAATGTTCTATGCATTCTTGAGAAAAAGGTATATTCTACTGTTATTGGGCAGAGTGTTGAATAGATGTGTCTTAGGTGCAGTTGGTTTATAGTGTTGTTCAAGCCCTCTATTTCCTTGTTGATCTTCTCTCTCACTGTTCCACTCATTATTAAAAGTGAAGTGTTGAAGTCCCCAACTATTTTTGAATTGTCTATTTCTTACTTCAGTTCAGCCAGTTTTTGTTTCATGTATTTTGGTGTTCTGTTGTTAAATGTATTTGTGTTTATAATTGATATGGCTTCCTGTAGAATTGACACTTTTATCATTATAAAATGCCCCTCTCTATCTCTAGAATTTTTTTTGTTTTAGAATATATTTTGTCAGTTATTAGTACATCTACTCTAGCTTCCCTAAGGTTGCTGTTAGCATGACTGTATTTTTCAATCCTTGTAGTTTCAACCTTTTTGTATGTTTTAATCGAATGTGTTCGGTAGCTGCCATTGGATCTTGATTTTTTTACGAAGTCTGACAATCTTTGACTTTTGTTTGGCTTGTTTAATCCATGCACGTTCACTGTTATTATTGATATAGTTGGATTTTTGTCCATAATTTCACTTTTTGTTTTCTATGTATCTCATGGTTTTTTGTTGTTGTTCTTCTGTTCCTCCTTTACTGCCTTTTTTTTATTAAGTGGATATTTTCTAGTTTAATATTGCAGTTTCTTTAATGATTTTATTTAATGTGTTTTTTATTTGTTTTTCTTAAGGGTTGCTTACCACATAAATTATAACCTATTAGAGTTTAATTAAGATTTATAGAGCTCTCTATTCTTACTGTCTTCCCTTACTCTAGACAAAATTGCTGACATTGTTTCAGAGCCGGTAGCGGCAACAGTGTTCCCCTTCTTTTGGAGTAACACCCCTGCTTTTTTAGCAGGGCACTAATCAGGAAGACTAGCCTTTGATCTTCCTGGCTTGCCTCTTTCAGCATCATCTTCTGTTTTATGAGCAAGATAGAGTGAGGGCAACCAGATCAAATATTCTTGGGCTGCCGCGCCTGGCTGGAGTAGATCTTTTGTCTTATGAGTTAGGGCTGTGTGGAGGACAAGAGCCTGAGAACTCTCAGCTACTCTCACTTGGAACAGAGCTTCTATAACAGGAAACCCAGGGTAGGGGGAGATCAGAAATGCTGATGACCTGTTCCTTCCTGTGAGATACTGTAGTGCTTAACTGGGAGCTGGGAGGAGAAGGAGCCCTGGTTTGTGGATGCACCTACCTTGGGTAAGGCTTTTGTGAAGCTGAGCAAGGGAGGTGGAGAAGGAAGGAGCAGGTCATGATGCCATAGATACCTGTTGTACATATCAAGATTTAACAGATATTGTTGAATGTTTCTTCATTGGCTGTATGTTCTTAGGACAATATTCAGATACTTGAGTTTTTAAAAAATAAATTTCACCACATATCATTGTTTTGCTAGGGAGATGGTCCACAGAGGTCCTCACACTGCCATTCACAAAGTTCATCTCTCCCATGGCATGGCATTGACTTTTTCCCTTTCCTTTTCCTCTTTCTTTCTCTTTCTTTCTTTTCTTCCTTTTCTTCCTCTTCTTCCTCTTCTTCCTCTTCTTTCTCTTCTTTCTCTTCTTTCTCCTCTTTCTCTCTCTCTTTCTCTCTTTCTTTCTTTCTTTCTCTCTCCCTCCCTCTTTCTTCTCTTTCTTTCCCTTCCTTCTTCCTTCTCCTCCTCCTCCTCTTCCTCCTCCTCCTTCTTCTTCTTCTTTTCCTTTCCTTGCCTTTCTTCTTCTTCTTCTTCTTTTTTTTTTTTTTTGACAGTGTCTTGCTCTGTTGCACATACTGGAGTGCGGTGGAACAATCATGGCTCACTGCAGCCTTAATCTCATAGGCTCAAGTGATCCTCCCTCCTCTAGCTAAGACTACAGGTACATGTCACCATGCCTGGTTAATGTTTAATTTTTTTGTGGAGATGGGGTCTTGTCTTGTGTCCCAGGCTGGATGTGAACTCCCAGGCTCAAGTGGTCCTCCCACCTTGGCTTCCCAAAGTGCTGGGATTATAGGAATGAGTCACCACACCCAGCTGGCATTGACTTTTTGAAGAGTCTGTGCTAGTTGTTTTTTATAATGTACCTTATTCCAAATTTGTCTCATGTTGTGTCAATTTACACTTAATTACGCTTGATGTAATTACTGATGTATTTGTTTTATTTGTCCTGCATTTTAAGGTATCACTTTCTCTGTCTACCTCTCTTTCATCTTCTTTTGGATGTATTAAGTATTGTGCCCCTCAATTACTTTGGGATTAACACCTTATTTATCTTTTTTAAAGGTTTACTCTAGAAATGAAAATATCTAGGTTGTATATGTATCAAAGTCCAAAGTAATCAATATCCTTACCAGTTTTCTACACAGTTACAAAGACCTTAAGAATGCTTTAACTTCTTTCACCCTATCTCACTTATATCGTATTACCAGTGTGTATTTCTTTTAATTCTATATTTTAAATGCCACAGTATGAACGGGATGCATGTCGCCTACCCACCAGCCCAAACTGAGACCACCAAGGACAGCCCCACTCTTTCTAGTGGCAGAGTCTCAGCATGGCTGCTACCACCCCTCACCTGAACACTCCACCTGGATACTGAAGATTACCCCACCCCCACCTAACAGAGCTGGTGCCTGCACTCACCATTGGGGTCCTGAGCACAAGCTGCAGAACTGAGCTTCTGCTCTGAGAGAGAACACATAGCCTGAGGTCGTGGGGATCGTCTAACCTAATCCACCACCGTGGGCCCCAGTCCTCCTGGGGGCCTGAGGTTGGGCCTAAACTCCCAATCACTACCACTTCAGCTGGTACCTGCCTGCAAGCACCACATATGGGCCTGGACACTGGCCTACCCAGCCCATTGCAGCTACTATCAACATCAGTGCACACTGCTCAGGACCCAGACAATTGTCCATCCACTGCTACTGCCATCACCCGCACCACGCCAGCAGCCCAGGGACTGAAGAACCTGCTCACCCACCTGGTCCACTGCTGGCATTATCAGCATCCAAGCAAGACCCCTGGAGGCCTAAGAATAGGCCCACTGACAACAGCCAACACCAGTGCCAGTGTAAAATGCTCTGGGGTACAAAGATACGCATGCTCAGTCCACTGCTGCCACCACCGCATCTTTAAGACTAGCTCACCTGTTATTCCAGTCTCCAGCACAACTTCACCACAGCTTTCACTAATAACCATACCCTAACACACCAAAGAAACCATAAGCACCACTAATGCTGTTTACAGCCAAAGAAATCACACAGAGACTACAGTACTGTGAACAGAATCAAAGTTGAAGTACCATACATAGCCAACATCTTAGATACATCTTCAGAAAAATATCCTTCCCTATGAAAGTAAATTCAAAAATAGGAAGAAATAACTGTTACATTAGATGCACAGTTACCAACACAAGGACACAAGAAATATGAAAAAGCAAGGAAATATGACACTTGAAAAGGAACACAATAATTCTACAACAATAGATCTTAATCAAAAGGACACTTTTGAAATCCAGAGAAAGAATTCAAAATACTGAAATTAAAGAAGCTGGGTGAGATTTAAGATAATTCCGAAAAACAATACAAGGAAATCAAAACACAGTTAAGGATAAGAATGAACAATATTACTAAAGAGATAAGTATTTTTAAAAAGAACCAAATAGAAATTCTGGAACTGAATAACTCATTGATAGAAATACAAAATGCATTTGAAAGCTTCAAGAATAGGCTAGATTAGGCGGAATAAAGAATCTCAAAACTTGAAGTCAGTTGTTTTTAAATAAACCAGTCAGGTAGAAATAAAGAAAGAAGAATTTTAAAAAGAATGAGCAAAGCTTTGTGTCATTTGGGACAACATAAATTGATCAAATCTTAAAAAATTATTGTTAGCCCCAAGGATAAAGAGACAAAGAAAGGATTAGAAAACCTATTTAAAGAATAGGTGAAAACTTCCGAAGTCTAGTGAGAGATTTACACAGTCAGATACAGGAGGCTCAGTGATCCTTAGGAAGATATAATGCAAAGAAATCTTCTCCATGGCACATTATAGTCAGAATGTCTAAAGTCAAATATAAAGAGCAAATCCTGAAAACAGTAAGAGAAAAGTGTCTAGTCACTTCTAAATGAAACCCTATCAAGCTAACAGTGGATTGCTCAGCAGAAACCTTATAGGCCAGAAGAGAATGGGGATAAATATATTCAAAGTGCTGAAAGAAAAATATTGCCAGCCAAGAGTACTACATCCCTCAAAATTATCCTTCATCAATGAAGAAGAAATGAAAAACCTTTCACAGATAAGCAAATGCTGAGGGAATTCTTTATGACTAGACTGACCCTACAAGAAATGCTCAAGTGAGTCCTAAACTTGGAAGCAAAAGGACAATATTTAAGATCATGAAAGAACATGAAAGTATAAAACTCACAGGTAAACCAGTCAATCAAAGAAGGAAAAGAAAGGACACAAGTGGTAACACTATAGCAATCTACCAAACCTCAAAAACAACTAAAAAGAGAAAAAGAAATAAAGAATATATAAAACAGGCCAGGCACGGTGGCTCAAGCCTGTAATCTCAGCACTTTTAGAGGCCGAGACGGGCGGATCATGAGGTCAGGAGATTGAGACCATCCTGGCGAACACGGTGAAACCCCGTGTCTACTAAAAAATACAAAAAAAACTAACTGGGCGAGGTGGCGGGCACCTGTAGTTCCAGCTACTTGGGAGGCTGAGACAGGAGAATGGCCTAAACCTGGGAGGCGGAGGTTGCAGTGAGCTGAGATCCGGCCACTGCACTCCAGCCCGGGTGACAGAGTGAGACTCTGTCTCAAAAAAAAAAAAAAAAAAGAATATATAAAACAACCAGAAAATCATTAACAAAATTACGGAAACAGAGCTTCACATATTAATAATAACCTTGAATGTAAATGGATTGTATTTTCCACTTAAAATATATTAAATGGCTGAATGAATTTTTTAAAAAACATGATGCAACTTTATGCTACATATAAGAAAGTCACCCTAACAGTAAAGTCACATATAGACTGAAAGTAAAAGGTTGGAAGAAGATATTCTATACAAATGGGAAACAGTAGTGAGCAGGAATAGCTATACCTATATCAAAGAGAATTTAAGTCAAGAACAGTTGAAAATAAAAATGACAAAGAAGGTCATTATATAATGATAAATGGAACAATCCAGCAAGAATATACAGCAGCTTCAAATATATATGTACTCCATACTGTAGCATCCAGATTCATAAAGCAGATATTCTAAAGAGAGAAATAGATGACAATACAATCAAAGTGGGGGTTTCAACATTCCACTCTCAGTATTTAGACAGATCATCTAGATAGAAAATCAACAAAGAAACATTGGATATAAACAGGGCTTTAGACCCAATAAACCTAACAGATATTTACAAAACATTCTACCCAACAACTGAAGGATATACATCCTTTTCATCAGCACATGGACCATTCTCCAGGATAGATCATGTAGATCATGTGTTAGGTCACAATATAAGTATCAACAAATTTTAAAAAATGAAATAATATCAGTTTTCTTTTTAGACTACTTTGGAATAAAACTAGAAATCAATAAAAAGATGAAGATTGGAAACTCTGAAAATACATGGAAATTAAATAACATGCTCCTGAATGACCACTGGGTCAATGAAGAAATTATGATGGAAATTTAAAAATGTCTTGAAGTGAAAATGTAAACATAGCACACATATTCAGCAAAAATAGTGCGATGAGAGAAGTTTTTTAGCAGTAAATGCCTACATTAAAAACGTAGAAAAATAAAAATTTAACAATCTAGCAATGCACCTCAAGGAACTAGAAAAGCAAGAACAAACCAAATCGAAAATTAGCAGAAGAAAAAAACTAGCAAAGATCAGAGCAGAACTCAACAGACTATAAAAACAAACATAAGGGATCGATAAAATGTAAAGCTGCTTCTTTGAAAAGATACACAAAATTTGTAAACTGCTAGCTAGTCTAACCAAGAAAAGACCCAAATAAAATCAGAAATGAAAAAAAGACATTACAACTGACATCACAAAAATACACAAGATCATCAGAGATTATTATGGACAACTATACGCTGACACACTGGAAATCCTAGAAGTAATGGATAAATTCCTGGAAACATACTACTTACCAAGATTGAATCAGGAAGAAATAGAAAACCTGAACAAACCAATAATGAGTGGTGAGATTGAATCAGTAATCAAAATTCTCCCTACGAAGAAAAGTCTAGCACCAGATGGATACACAGCCAAATTCTAACAATCATACAAGACAGAATTAATACCAATCCTCCTGAGGCTATTCCAGAAAATCCTAGGGTAGGAAATTCTCCTTAATTCATTCCACGAGGCCAGCATCACCCTGATATGAAAATCAGACAAGGGCTCAACCAAAAAAGGAAACTGCTGGCAAATATCCCTGGTGAAGATAGATTGAACAACAATTAAAAAAATACTAGCAAATCAAATTCAACAGTACCTCAAAAATATAATACACATGGTCCATTGGGATTTATGGCAAGGAAGGCACAACCTTTGCAAATCAATAAATGTGATACATTACATCAATGGAATGAAAGAATAGTGTGATCATCTCAATAGATGCAGAAAAGACATTTGATAAAATTTAACATCCCTTCATGATTGAAACTCTCAACAAACTAGGCATAGAAGGAACATAACTTAATAAAGGCCATATACGTCAAATCCACTGCAAACATCATATTCAATGAAGAAAAGATGAAATTCTTTCCTCTAAAAGCTAGAACAAGACAAGGATGCTCACTTTCACCACTCCTATTCGACATAGTACTGGAGGTCCTAGTAAGAGCAATCAAGCAAGTGAAAAATAAAAAAGGCATCCAAATGGGAAAAGAAGAAGTCAAATTGCCCCTCTTTACTGATATATCTATCTAGAGAAACTTAAAGAATGAATTCAGTGAAGTTGTAGGATACCAAATCAATGTACAAAAATCAGTAGCCTTTCTATACACCAATAATGATCTAACCAGGAAAGAAATAAAGAAGGCAATTCCATTTACATTAGGTAAAATAAGTAAAATACATAGGAATAAATTGAACCAAGGAGGATAGATTCTACAAGGAAACCTACAAAACACTGATGAAAGAAATGCAGATGACACAAACAAATGGAAAAATATTTTATACTCATGGATCAGAAGAATTAATATTGTTAAAATGATCATATCGCCCAAAGGAATCTGTACATTCAACATAATCTCTATCAAAATGCCAATGCCATTTTTTCACAGAATTAGGAAAAAAAAATCCTAAAACATATATGAAACCAAAAAAGGGCCTGAATAGCCAATGCAACCCTGACCTAAACACAAAGCTAGAGGCATCACATTTCCTGACTTCAAAATGTATTACAGGGCTGTAGTAACTCAAACTGCATTATATTGTTATGAAAACATAGACCAATGGAACAGAATAGAGAACCCAGAAATACAGCCACATCTTCATAGCCAATTGATCTTCAACAAAGCTGACAAGAGCTTACACTGGGGAAAGATAATCCTCTTCAATAAATGGTGCTGTGAAAATTGGATAGCCACATGTAGAAGAATGAAACTGGACCCGTATTTCTCACCATATACAAAAATTAACTCAGGCTAGATTAGACTTAAATCTTCTTTTGCACAGGAAAAGAAACTATCAACAGAGTAAACAGACAACCTACAGAGTGGTTTGTGAACTGTGCATCCAACAAAGGTCTAATGTCCAGAATCTACAAGGAACTTAAGCAATTCAACAAGCAAACATTTTATGTAAATAGAAGACCTGAAAGTATAAAACTACTAGAAGAAAATCCAGGAGAAAACTCTCCTGGACATTGGTCTAGGCAAATAATTTGACTAAGACCTCAAAAGCACAGGCAACAAAAGCAAAAATAGACAAATGGGGCTATATTAAATAAAAAGCTTCTGAACAGCAAATGAAACAATCAACAGAGGGAATAAGCAACTTGTTGAATGGGAGAAAATTTTTGCAAAGTATTTATCTGACGGGGATTAATATTGAGAATATAAAAGGAACTCAACTCAACAGGAAAAAAACAAAACAAAACTCCAATTAATCCCATTTAAAATAGGCAAAGGACCTGAACAGACATTTCTCAAAATAAGACATACAAATGGTATATGTAAAATGCTCAACATTGCTAATCATCAGAGAAATGCAAATGAAAACCACAATGAGATATCATCTTATCCCATTCAAAATGGCTATTAATAAAAAGACAAAAACAACAGACGTTGGCAAGGATAAAAAGAAAAGGGAACTCTTATATGCTGTTGTGAACATAATCTAGTATAGCCACCAGAAAACTGTATGGAGATTAAAAAAAAAAAGAGAAAGAGAAAGAAAGAAAAAAAAATACACTAAACATAGAATCACCATACAACCCAGCAATTCCACTACTGGGTATCTATCCAAAGGTAAAGAAATCAATATATCAAAGAGATACCTACACTTGCCTCTTTACTGCAGCAGTATTCATAATCACAAAAATATACAATTAACCTAAGTGTTTATCAACAGGTGAATGGATAAAGAAAATGTGGTACATATACAGAATGGAATACTACTTAGCCATAAAAACTAGTGAAATCATGTCATTTGCAGCAACATGGATGGAACTCAATGTCATTCTCTTAAGTGAAATAAGCCAGCCACAGATAGACAAATACTGCATGTTCTCACTTGTATGTGGGAACTAAAAAAGTTGACCACATGGAAGTAGAGAGTGGAAAGACAGAGAACAGAGACCGGGAAGGGTAAGTGGCAGCGATGGGGAGGATGAAGAGAACTGGGTTCTTAGCATATTAAATATGTCATTTCGTGGTGTTCTGGCTTTGATTATTGCTTCTGAGATCTAATCTGTAAATTAATTTTCACTCTCTTGAAGGCAGTCTATCTTGTCTTTTTTGATGCTTTTAAGGCCTTTCCTTTACTTTTATGTTATGCAGTTATGTTCTGCTGCACCTAGTTTCAGGTTTTATTTTTATGCCATTGGATTTGTTTGGTTTCTTGAATCACAAATATGTGTAGATTTTTCTTGAGGAATCTTAGCCATTGTCTCTTTAGTATTGTCTTTATTCCCTCTCTCATCTCTTCTAGAATCCCAGTTTCCTTTATGTTATCCTTTCTTGCTCTTTCTTCCATGTCTCTTAATGATTATTTCAGTTTCCATGTTTTACCTCTATGCCACATTATATATAATTTCTTTTTAGCTTTACTAAGTATTTTAACTTTATTCTGTCTTCAGCTCTATGTAGTCTGTTGTGAAGGCCATCCTTTGAGTTTTAAATTTCAATTACTATGGCTTTTACTTCTAGAATGTATATTTTATTTCAATTAAACTATGTCATTTTCATACAATTGCTGGCTCCCTTTATTATTTTTAAGTTAGAAAAATTCTTTTATAATTGTAAAGATAGTTATTATATATTTTTTATTTGATAATTCCAATATCTGAAATATTTAGTGAGTACTTTCTGTTGTCATATGATTCTTTTGGTTTTTGCTTATGGTATTTTTTTTCTTATATGCTTAATGGTTTTTAATTAGGAAATCTCATCTTCCTTTAAAAAATGATGCATTTGAATTATTTGAAGTTTACTATGAAGGCATGTTTTTTCTACGTAGAATTTGTATGTATTTTTGCCCAGCCTCTAGAAGGTCAATGCAGTCAGAGTCCACTCAGGTAATGCTAATTTGGATTGCAAATCTGGCCAGTTTGTGGTGAGTTTTTTAAGGATTTTTTTTCCTGTACTTCTCTGCTAAGCACCAAGATATCTTTTCTTCCACCTCCCCGGGTGTGGGATTGTGAGGTACATTTATGCATGGTACACCCTTACACTAAAAGAAATTATAAAACAAAACCCGAAAATTATCCAAGTTTGGCAAATGTCCTCCGGGAAAAAGTAGTTTCATTGGTCAATTCATTTTTTGGTTTTCCCTAGATTTTGATTTGATAAATCCTATTGTGCTTCCCTTTGATGCTTTTAGGAAGAATTTTTTTACTTTTTTCCAAGCATTTTTTTAAAGTAAGCATTTCAGTCTGGATACCTAACTAGCCACATTATTGGAATATTTCTTATTTCTCTCTGCCATTGTTTTGTCGTATGTGTCTCCTTGGAACACCTGAATCAAAATCACTTAGAGATGTTCATTAAAATTTCAGATTCTGCTATTCAACTTCAGGCTTACTGGAAGAATCTTTAGGATGGGTTGCTGGTATGTGAATTTTTGTGAGGTTCTTTAGGTGACCCTAATTCATACAGAATTTGTTTTTATTTGTACTTTTAAGTCTAACATCTGGTGTTTTAATTGTAGCAGCATGAGATCTAAATTTATTATTTTTTATATTTATTCTAGCACCATATGTTGAAAAATTCATTGTTTTCACATCTATTTGACATGTCGACTTTTATCATATAGTAGTTGTGTGCGTGTGTGTGCGCACGCATGCGTGTGCAGATCTGTTTCTGGCCTTCCTATTTTTGTTAACGGAATACCATACTATTTTAATTATTGCAGTTTTCTGATGTGTTTTAGTGTGTGATAATATAAAACTTTCCTTACTCATTTATTACTTTCTCCCACAGTAAAAATTTAAAATATAATAGTTGCATCATTTTCTTGCTTCTTTCACCTTCAGTGATTTTGAAAAACTAGTTTTTTTCGTACGAACTTAGAAAGCCTTTTAGACAGAGGTACTTAATGTTCATTTTACCTCTTTGCCCCAGTCAATTTTATATTTTAATCATGCTTAGCATGGCAATTTTTCCTCTGGGTATCTTTCTGTCTATCCTTCCAAGTTGAAGTCCATGTATTCACTTTCTCCACAGAGCTTTTGTCAATACTTTCAGGCTCAAGGGAACTATTTTTCTTAACTTTGATAGCAATTATTGATTATAACACTCATTTTTACTTGGCGAATCCTACAGAATCACAGACAGTGAAATCTGGAAGCTACCTAAGGAGATCACACTGTCTATGTATACCATTTTACAAATGAGAAAACAGCCCAAGAGTTTGGAAATGATTTGTCCATGGTCAAATGATTCAACTGCTGAAGTAAACTTATGATATACTGCTGTATCATTATTCCATTGTATTTTGATATTCTTTTCATATGTCCTGAAAATACCTAGTTACTTAAAAAATAAAATACCTAGTTACTTAAAAAAAACAAAAAACAAAAAACCTAGATTGGAAGTTCCTTAAAGGCAGCACCTACATCTACTTTTGTACAACTCATAGAACTATTATTGTGTTTGTGTTTATTAGACACCTAATCAATATTAATAGATGTTGGTTAAAAAAAAAAAAACAAGTTGTTCCATTAACCAGATGTCAAACTGGGACTATCTCCTTGTGGGCGCCACTGTTATAACTGTATAGAAAGTGGCATCTAGTGGTTGGTGTGCGTATTACAATTGCCTGCTTTGTTTTAACCTGTGAGTACCAGAGTAATTCTCATAACTTAGGTGGAATAAATAGAATATAAATTAAAATTTTAAATTGCATTTAAACACATTTATCTATAATTCCCAACTGTTTAAATCTGTGTTCTTTCTAAAGTAAAGCTACATGTTGATTAATAAAAAATTGCAAAAAATTACGTAAAATTACTTGTAAAATGACATGCAAGAGTATTTAAGGCTTTTCTTGTTTATAAATTGTATTAGGAGTTAGGGGCTATTGTTGGATATTCAGAAGTCAAAGTGCAATTATAAAGAAAGGCCACATAGAATCTTGTTCATATCAATGAAATTCTCTCAGACTGTTGTTTTGCATTATTTTTAGGAGCTTAATTTGTATTTAAACGAGGAAGATCTCTCAATAAAGGCTGAAAATGGAAAGCTACACTGCCTTCTACTCACAACAACAAAACCCATGCACATATATTTACATACAAAGTCCAGACATGCATTTCAATGTCAGATGTTAATTATTCTTACATTAACAGCCATTTGGGGTTACCACTACTCTTTACCTCTCCATTAATGCATGAGTGTTGACAACATGCGCAATCTAATTCAGGGAGTATGACCATTGACAGTTACTGTCTTGTGAACTTGTGAATCAGTATCTTCTTGTGAAACGATATCTTCTAAATTTTATAAAATCCGTAGTCTGGAACTTAAAATTGATGTTTGCACAAAAATATTATATATTTTTAATTAACCTCTGTTTCCTGCACATTGTAATATAACTCTTTGTAGATGGGGTCATCCTTCCCACTAGAGAGCAATGATGTACTTTGTACTTCTACCTGCACCTAACATAACATAGTGGCTGTCACATAACAGGTGATCAATAAATATTTCTTGAATTAGTTACATATATTGGAGGGAGCTGTGTGTTATTCATCTTAGAAGTCTAGTGCCTAAAAATTTTTCTGGCCTCTAGTAATATTCAGTTCATGTTTGATGAATAAGCCTGAATAATCCTATTTAATCTGTAGTGTAGTTAGCATAAAATACTAAAATCAGTATATAATCCCCAAACATCTATGAATAATAAATAATAGCTGCATAACAGACTTTCTGTTTGAAGTGTCAGGAGCACAACTTTCACTGGAGCAGCCTCTTGTAGTGTGAGTGAGACATCACTCCAACATCAAGCCATTGTAGTTTGCTCTTATAATCAGGAAAAGAGGTTTCCGCATGCAGGTGACTTCTAGTTGCAGCTGAGTTAGTTAGAAGTTCTGATCAGAAGGATAAGGTCAGTACTTTCAAAAGGGCTGAGGAGGGTGCTTTAGTAGTGACTAGAGTAAAGGAAATCATGAAATGTTGAGCAACGGGCTAAGGTATTTTATATCAAAGGCCCTCAAGGTTGATGGTCATTATTTGGTATTTATATCACATAAAGGTTTCAGTAACTCAGTCTGATATCTATCTGATGAAAAGAATGCCACCTCCTTGCAAATAAATACTAAACTATAAATGTATATTAAACTAACTTGTTTTTCCAAGCAGTTCATTTTCTAAGAGTAAAGGATATTTCTGAATGGCAGAAGTCACATACTGTATTCTTTTCCTCCATAAGTTTTCTATTTTAGAGGAGGATATTTTTCTGGCTTGAAGACCTCAATTCCTTTTTTTTTTTTTTTTTTTTTGAGACGGAGTCTTGCTCTGTCACCCAGGCTGGAGTGCTGTGGCCGGATCTCAGCTCACTGCAAGCTCCGCCTCCCGGGTTCCCGCCATTCTCCTGCCTCAGCCTCCTGAGTAGCTGGGACTACAGGCGCCCGCCACCTCGCCCGGCTAGTTTTTTTGTATTTTTTAGTAGAGACGGGGTTTCACCGTGTTCGCCAGGATGGTCTCGATCTCCTGACCTTGTGATCCGCCCGTCTCGGCCTCCCAAAGTGCTGGGATTACAGGCTTGAGCCACCGCGCCCGGCCCGAAGACCTCAATTCCTAATATGATTGAATGCCTATTTAGAACATCTAGACTGTGGGAGCAGCATTTATGGTAAAGCTGTTAGAGACTGAGCTATTATTAGTGATGAAGGAGTAGGAGCAAAGAAAAGAAAGGAAGGTGGTAAAAGATAGTGTTATATATTTTATGCTCCATGATTGCTCATGAATGGAGAGAAACAAGTGACTTGAAGTGGTAGGCATTGTTGTCTAGTTGCCAAGGTCACTGCTAATATAGAGTGAGAGGTAATTTCTTACAAGCAATGTTAGAAGAAAAAAAGGAGAGTTCCTGAGAGTTTGGACATGTGGCAAATCATATTACAGGGAAGTTGTATGAATTTCTTTTCCATTTTAAACATATTTTAGATTGTGCATACTGTCAACACTCATGCATTAATGAAGAGGTAAAGGGTAGTGATAACCCCAAATGGCTGTTAATGTAAGAATAATTAACTTTGAAATGTATGTCTGTGCTTTATATGTGAATATATGTGCATGGGTTTTTGTTGTTGTAAGTAGAAGATGGTGTCGCTTTCCATCTTTAGCCTTTATTGAGAGATCTCTCATTTTTAAAATCTTGTAAAATGATATTTTTCACTTTAAAATTATAAAAATTATGTTTGCTCATTTTGAAAAGTTCAGACGGAAGTGTATATAATAAAAGGTGCAAGCTTCCTGAGAGGTAACTGTTATTTACAATTTGATATATATTTTCAGATATTTTTCTGGTATTTATCTTACAAGTTTAGATTGTTGATTTCAGTTGAGCTGTAAGTCAGAGTCTGATTTTTGGGTTCATATTTAATGATTTTTTCCCTCTTTCTCTTCCTTATAGGCTTGCTATGGGTGTTCTCCAGGATCAAAGTGTGACTGCAGTGGCATAAAAGGGGAAAAGGTGAGGTCAAGAGATTGGCATTTGAAAATTTAGTAAAGCCAGTAAACTAATGTTTTTAATAAATATTTTTTAAAAAAACAGGACTTCTATCTCAGTACTTAAGTAAGTGAAATGAATCCTATTGTACTGCTTATTTTAGAAAGCTTATAAAGATTAGATTATATCTTAGGGTCAGCAAAGATTTTCTGTAAAATGCCATATAGCAAACATTTTAGGATTTATGGGACACATCAGTTTCTGTCATATATTCTTAACTCCTTTATATAAATAGACCTTTAAAAGTGACAAAAAACATTCTTAGCTCTTGGATCTTAGAACATGAGCCTCTTGGGGTCTGGATCAGGACCCGTTTCCGGTAACATATTTCTGGCAACCACAGAAGGGACAATAGTGCAGAAACCCTAGCCCAGTGGCTACCTTTGGGTAAGTGTTGGGGTCCTTTAGTATCTGCATTTGGCCTGAGAGCTATAATCTGCCAAACTCTGATTGGTCTTATTGAAAGCACTAACTTACTTAATAGGCAAAGACAGGGGAAAAACACTTAAGAAGGAAGCTAAACATTTATCAAGCTACTAATCTCTGCCAGATACCAGGCAATTTCATGTATTTTTATCTAGTCTATGCAGGTTAATAATAGATGAACGTCTATTTGTTTTTTTTTTTTTTGAGACGCGGTCTTGCTCTGTCACCCAGGCTGGAGTACAGTGTCACAATCAAGGCTCACTGCAACCTCCGCCCCCTGGGTTCAAGCAGTTCTCGTGCCTCAGCCTCCCAAGTAGCTGGGATCACAGGCATGCAGCACCATGCCTGACTTATTTTTGTATTTTTGGTGGAGATGGGGTTTCGCCATGTTGGGTAGGCTGGTCTCGATCTCCTGGCCTCAAGGGATCTACCCGCCTTGGCAGGGGATTCCAGGTGTGAGCCACCGTGCCCAGCTGAATGTTTATTTCTATCCTACCTTTTCCACATCAGCATCTCCTATTGTACAGATATTATGATTACCAAGTAAGTATTGATGAAGATTATATAGCATAAGCCTAACCACTGTAAGTCAGTGAATGACATTAATATTATAAAATAAAAAAGGCACAGTGAATTATAGTCTTATACTAGGAGATGGGGTCATACTCTAGTCTCCACTCTTTGAGGCTCAATATTTTTTAATGAATGAGTTAATGTTGCTAATTATATATGAAGCAGTTTAGGACAGTATCTCTAGGGCATAATCTACTTAGAGGTATAGAAGGTACGTTAGCATATTAGACATTCTTGTAAGTTCTGGAGCAAAGAAACCTATTTGTTTGTTTTGTAATGCTACATTTCCAAGCCCCATTTGACCATGTTATATAGACTTTTCCCCTAACAGAGCAGCTGTTAATATTAATTGGATAGTCTTCTGCAGAACACTTATTTGAGTAACATTAGTTTGATGGGAGTAGTTTTGCAGTAAGGGTGCTTTCTGTAGTGGTGAAAATACCAAGAGGGATTAACTTCATATAATAGTAGAGTGATGTTTATCAGATTAACTGTTCTTGAGATAAGAATGGAATACTCTGGACAAAATGTAATAGCTATGTGATAGTACAAGAAAATAACCAAAGGAAAAAGAGGAGAGGACTCTGCACTTGAAAGAAAGGAAATACACTGGGCATGTTTGCATTTATATGGCTTTTCCCCTGAGTGTAGCCCTTAGTCTGCATGGCAAAGGATGGCTAAAACCCAGACAAAAACCCATGGTCTTACTGGCTTGAGTCAACAGACAGAGTTGAGGATGCCAGAATGGCTGGAAAGTGAAGGGGGATATACTGGAATGTAGGGAAACACATTAGAAAGAGCTCAAAAAATTGCTTATAGATTCCATCCAAATTCTTGCTTGAATCCTGAAGTTTATAGTTATAGAGGAAGGTTCATACAACCCAGCAAAAAGGAACAGCTGGAAGTCTGCAATAACTGAGCATAGATTTAACCGTTGTCCGTTGAAAGGAGAATGGAGTTTTAAGTTCAAGTTCAGCTGAGTTAACTATGCTATTTCTTGAAATAGAAGTTTAATCAGTACTCTTCAGAGGAAGTTAAGAGAATCCAGAATCTCTCCATATTACCTACGATGTCCAGTATGCAATTAAAACTTACCAAGTAAAAGTGATCTACTCCAAGAAAAAGACCAATCAATGAAAACCAACCCTGAGCTAACACAGATGTTGGAATTTGTAGACTATGATTTAAAGCAGAAAATAGAAAAGGAAAATCTCCTCATAATGGGTGACCAAATAAGGAATCACAACAGAGTAATGGAAACTGTATTTCAAAAAGGAAAATTTATATTTTAAAAGCAGAATGTAAGAAAAAAACAATTCACCAGATGGGCTTAACAATAGAATGGAGATGGCAGAAGAAATAGTCAGTAATCTTAAAGATAAATCAGAAGAAACAACTCAATCTGAAGAGCACTGAAGAAAAAAATGAAAAAAAAAAAAAAAACCAAAAACACAGAATAGGACCCCAGTGACCTCTGTGACAGTGTCAAATGGTCTAATACAAATATAAATGGAGTCCTCTAGGACAGGAGAGAAAGAACAGGAAAGCAAAAAGAAAAATAAATTATGGGACACTAAGAATGACAAGAATTCCCCACACTTGGTGAAAAATATAAATTTAAAGATATAAGAAGTCCAGCAAACCTCAAGCAAAATAAAAATGAAGAAAACTATACCTAGGCCCATCATAATGAAACTACTGAAAAAATAGAGATTGAAAGAAAATCTTGAAAGAAGCTAGAGAAAAATTTACACTGTGTATAGTGGAACAATTATATGAATGATGACAGACTTCTCATCAAAAAGATTGGATAACGTACAGCAATGTGAGAACATCGTTGGAGAGGTAAAAAATTTGCAAGCACAATTATTATATACAATGAAAATATACTTCAAAAATAAAGGCAAATTTAAGACATTTTCTCATAATAAAAATAGGGAATTATTCATGAAGAGGCTTGCATTAAAATAAATATAAAGAAATTTCTTCAGGCTAAGGGGAAATCTCACTAGATGGATATGTGAATTTATAGGAGGGAATGGAAAGTAATAGAAATGGTGTAAATATGGGTAAATATAAGAAGATTGTATCTTTTTTCCTCTATTTATTTAACACAAAGCGCTGTTTCAAGTGAAATAACAGAGATTCAAAATACATGAAGCCAAAACTGACAGAATTAAAGGGAGAAATAGACAAATCCACAATCATGGTTGTGATTCTAACACTCCTATTTCAGTTGTTCCACTCTTAACAACTTAGGCTTTACTGACATATAAAAAGCCCTATATCAAACAACTACAGAATATAATTTTTTTCAAGAGCCATGGAATTTTCACCAGTGTAGACTATGAGATAGGTCACAAAATGAGACCCTCTAATTACCAAAAGATTAAAAATATCAGTATATTCTCTTATCACAATGGAATGAGTAAGAAATAAATAATAATAATATTTGTAGAAAATTCCTTCTATTTGGAATTTAGAAAGCACTGTTCTAAATAACTGCTGGACCAAGGAAGAAATCAAGGAAAATTAGAAAATGATTTTAGTTACATATTGTTGAAAACTGAAAATTTTGGAATGGGATTAAAGCAGGGCATACGTGGGAAATAGATTTAAATGTCTATGTTAGAAAAGAAGAAAGATTTAACATTGGTGACCTACGTTTCTCACTTAAGAAGCTAGAAAAGGACAAGCAAATTAAATTTAAGATAATGAAGGAAATAATAAAGACAAAAGTAGCAATATATTAACTAGAGAAAAATAGAAAACACAGTCAAAAGTTGGTAATTGATGGCACAAAAGATGATAAGAAAATAGAAAACACAGATTACCCATATCAGGAATGACCCTACAATCATTAAAAGATCAATAAGGGACTATCATAAATCACTTTATAACAATAAATTTGACAGCTTAGGGGAAATGGACAAATTCCTTAAGAAATATACATTACCAAAAACAAAAACAAATGTAATGTGTGATTGAGAATGCGTGTAGAATGAAGGAAGCAAAATATAAATAGCCCTATATATGCTAAGGAAGTTGAATTATCAACCCTTCCAACTAAGAATTCCTGTTCCAGAAGAGTTTACTGATGAATTCTATGAAACATTTTTGCAAGTGACAGTGTCAGTCTTGCATAAACTTATTCAAAAAACAGAGGGATATTGAATGCCCTCCAGTTAATTTTGTGAAGCAAGCATGGCCCTGATACCAAAATGAAACGATGACAAAATTACAGAAACAGAAAACCACAGATCAGTATCCCTCATGAGCATAGATACAGAAATTCTTAAAGTTTTAGCAAATCAGATCCAACAACATATAAAGTGGATGACAGGTTGTGACCAAGTGGCATTTATGCCAGGAATCCATGTTTGGTTTAACATTTGAAAATCAAAAATTGTGATTCACTATATTAAGACCAAAACAAAATTTAGAGCGTAAATATATAAACCCCCATATAATTATCTTAATAGATACAAAGAATGCATTTAACAAAATTCAACATCCATTTCTAATAAGAATTACTCTTAGTAAACTAGGAGTAGAAAAGATTTCCTCAACCGTAAAGGGCATATGCCAAATCCCTAAAGCTAAAATTATACTCAATGGAGAAAGACTGAGTTCCTTTCTCCTAACTTCAGGAACATCTGCTCTCACCATTTCTATTCAACACTGCCAGTACAGTAAGACAAGAAAAAGAAACGAAAAAGTATCCAGATTGAAAAGGAAGATATATATTTTTTGTTTTTTTGATGACGATATGATTTGTCAGTGGAGAAAATGTTATGACATATGCTAAAATACTCCTAAAACTTATAAGTGAGTTTAGAAAGATCACAGAATAAACAAAACCAACAAACTAAGATCAGTAAAGAAAAATCAGTTTTATGAGCAATGAGGAAATAATTCCCTATTCAATAAATGGTGCTGTGATAACTGACTAGCCATATGTAGAAGAATGAAATCGGACCCCTCCCTTTCACCATATACAAAAATTAACTCAAGATGAATTAAAGACTGACGTGTAAGACCTCAAACTATAAAAATCCTAGAAGAAAACGTAGGAAATACCATTCTAGACATTGTCCTTGGGAAATGATTTATGACGAAGTTCCCTAAAGCAAGTTCAACAAAACAAAAATTGACAAGTGTGACCTTATTAAACTAAAGAGCAAAATAACAAAATAAACAAAAGAGTATAGCGAAAGAAACTATCAACAGAGTAAACCGACAGCCTACAGAATGTGCAAAAATATTTACAAACTATGCATCCAAAAAAGGTCTAATGTCCAGAATCGATAAGGAACTTAAACAATTCAACAAGCAAAAAAAAAATTTCTAAAATGGGCAAAGGACATGAACATATACTTCTCAAAAGAAGACATACATATGGGCAACAAATATGTGAAAAAATTCTCAATATCACTAATCATCAGAGAAATGCAAATTAAAGTCATAATGAGATACCATTATCTCAGTTAAAATGGCTATTATTTAAAAATTAAAAAAATAACAGATGTTGGTGAGGTTGCAGAGAAAAGAGAATTCTTGTACATTGTTGGTGTAAATTTGAATTAGTTCAGCCACTGTAGAAATCAGTTTGGAGATTCTTTAATCAGTTCAGCCACTGTAGAAAGCAGTTTGGAGATTTTTTAAAGAACTTAAAACAGAATTTCCATTCAACCCAGCAATCTCAGTACTAGGTGTATACCCAAAGGAAAAGCAACTGTTCTACTGAAGAGACACATACACTCATATGCTCATCACAGCACTATTCACAATAGCAAAGATGGAATCAACCTAGATGCCCATCATTAGTGGACTAAAGAAAATGTGCTACATATACACAATGAAACAGTATGCAGCCATAAAGAAGAATGAAGTCATGTCCTTTGCAGCAGCATGGATGCAACTGGAAGCCATTATTCTTAGCTAATTAAGGCAGGAACAGAAAACCAAATACCACATGTTCTCACTTATAAGTGGGAGCTAAATACTGAGTACACATGGAAATAAAGATGGTAGCAATAGACACTGGAGACTACTAGTGGGGGAAGATAAGGGGGAGACTGTTGAAAAACTGCCTATCAGGTATGACATTCACTACCTGGGTGATGGGATCATTTGTATTCCAAAACTCAGTGACATGCAATTTACCCATGTAACAAACCTGCACCTGTATCCCCTGAACCTAAAAGCAGGTAAAAAAGAACTGTTATACAAGTGGAATCATAAAGTACGTGCCTTTGTAAGACTGGCTTTTGTCACTCTGCATAATTCCTTTGAGAAGCATCCAAGTTACTGCATGTATCAATAGTTATTTCCTTTTTATTGCTTAGTATTCCATGGTATGGATCTGCCAAAGTTTGTTTAACCATTCATCCATTAAAAGACATCTGTTTTTGTTTTTCTTTTCCAATTTGAGAATAGATGTGACATCAAAAACAGGATCCACCAAAGAAAATACTGTTAAGTTGTATTTCCTCAAAAGTAATAACTTGTTCTCCTCTAAAAGTATTGTTAAAAGAATAAAAAGATAATTCACAGTCCAGGAAAAATAATATTTGCAAATTACATATCTGATAAAATACTTGTATCCAGAATATATAAAGAACTCTAAAAATTTAATAATAAAACAAACAGCTCCAAATAAAATTTAATTATAAACAAATTGGAAGAATATTTTGACACTTAATAAAAGCAGATATATAGATGGCAAATAGATACATGAAAAGATGCTTAACATTGTTAATTAGGGAAATGCAAGAGAAAACCACAATGAGATACCACCATAAACCTATTAGAATATCTAATAATAACTTTTAGCCAAAGCAAGTATAGATGAGAATGTGGAAGCAACTGGAACAATTATAGATTATTGGTATAAGTGGAAAATGGTCTACAAAGTTTGGCAATTTCATAAAATGTTAAACACCTATTATATGACCCTGTTGATTCCTAAACATTTACCCATGAGACATCAAAGCATATGCCTATATAAATCTTGTACATGGATATTCATAGTAGCTTTATTTGTAATAGCCAGAAACGGGAAACAACTCAACTTCCCATCAACAGGTAAATGAATCAACACATTGCAGTATATCTCTACAATGGAATACTACTCAATAATAAACAGTAATGAATTACTGATATTCACCACAGCAAGTTTGAATCTCCAAGTAATTATGCTGAGTGAAAAGTTAGACAAAAAGAGTACATTCTTTATAATTCTATTTATATAAAATTCTAGAAAATGCAAATTAATCTACAGTGACAGAAAGCAGATCTCTCATGGCCTGGGGTGGGTAGGAGTAGGGAGATGGGTATAGGAATAAGGAAGATATGGGCACAAAGAAGCTTCTGTAATGGATTGACTATGCTCATTATTTTGATTGTGGTAATGGTTTCTGTATTAGTCCATCTTTGCGCTGCTATAAAGAAATACTCAAGACTGGGTAATTTATAAACAAAGGAAGTTTAATTGACTCACAGTTCCGCATGGCTGGGCGACCTCAGGAAACTTACAGTCATGGCAGAAGGCTTAGGGCAAGTGGGCACCTTCTTCACAAGGCAGCAGGAGAGAGAAGAGTGAGGAGCAGAGAGGGAAGAGCCCATTACAAAACCATCAGATCTTGTGAGAACCCACTCACTATCAGGAGAACAGTGTCGGTCGGGGAAACTGGCTCCATGATCCAGTCATCTCCCACCAGGTTCCTCCCTCAACACTTGGGGATTATGTGGTATACAACTCGAGATGAGATTTGGGTGAGAATCCAGAGCCAAATCAGTTTCACTGGTGTATATATGTGTCAAAACTTTTGGCCAGGCATGGTGGCTGACACCTGTAATCCCAGCACTTTGAGAGGCTGAGGCAGGTGGATCACTTGAGCCCAGGAGTTTGATACCAACCTGGGTAACATGGTGAAACCCTGTCTCTACAAAAGATATAAAAATTGGCTGGGCATAGTGGCACACACTTGTAGTTCCAGCTACTCAGGGAGGCTGAGCTGGGAGGATCACCTGAGCCCAGGAGGTCTAGGCTGCAGTGAGCTGTGTTTGTGCCACAGCACTCCAGCCTGTGCAACAAGGTGAGATCCTGTCTCAAATAACCACCCCCCAAAACAAACAAAAAACCCCCAAACTTTTTAGTGTACTCTACATATGTATGATTTATTGTATGTTAATTATACTTCAGGAAAACTGCTTTTAAAATGTTTTTAACATAGAAATAAAACATCTAGATTTCCCTGAAAGGAATGTCTCCAAGTGCACATTGCTAAACAAAGAAAACTTGCTAGACCCCTGATGAGATCAAGTTAACCAGTTGAAAATATAAAATCTGTGTCACAATCAAACATTAACTAAACCAAGTGTGCCTCTGTCAGTGGCATCAGCATTTACTGGAAGCTGGTAAGGAATGCAAAATCTCAAGCTCTGCAGCTGACCTACTCAATCTAACTCTGGTGTCGGGGCCAGGTAATGTGTGTTTTAATAAGTTCTCCAAGTGGTTCTAATGCAACTTAAAGTTTTATACCTGACTTAGAGTATCTCAATTTTGGCAGTTGCCAAAGGTCTATTTTCTTGTTCTACCAATTGTAATACATCAGATATTTCTAGTGTTACATAACTACAAAAACAAACTAGACATTATGCAAAAAAGAGAACCAAATTGCCTATAATTGCATTACTTTATTAAATTATCATCTCATTTGTTCATTAAAGGTCTTGCCTTGTCCATATGTTCATATAAATATGTTCATATAATTTCTGCATTTTTACATTATAATCTGAAATAATTTTAATCTCAATTATTATTATAGCAGTTTGTCCTATTTTGTATTTTTCCTATCCTCAGAATTCTAATATCTTCCTGGTTAATTTTTTCTTCCTTGAGAAACTATTCTTAAAATACTTTTTTATTTTAAAGTTGCATGATTATACAACTTCTTATTGTCATTATAAAGTGCGCTTCCTGAAAATGGTAACACTTTTATGGAAGCCTTTAACTCACAAACTAGTCTACTTCTCAGTACATCAGATTTTTATCCTTCTTAATACTAGCTTATGATATATAAACCAGCCAAAGGATCACTAAAAGTTGTCCTTTGTATAATTTCCCCTAGCCCTAAATCTTGTATGTTTTTAATTTTTGACAAAAGCATATGCCATATATTTTATTTCATCCATTAAGGAAGTTTATTTATTGAATGAGAATTTACTGAGTATTTGTTCTGTTGGGCACTTAGAATACAAAGTTGAAGAAGACATAATTCATTAGATGAAGTAGTAATGTGAGGGGAGTCAAAGTTATTACAAATTTCTGGCTGAGGTAGTTGGGTTGTGCTATTTCCTGGAATGGAGAAGACAGTAGAACATGAATTCAATGTTGTTTATATCAAGTTTGTTCTTAGGAAAATTACAAAATTTTTCGTTGTCCTGATTCTTAATATATAAAATGGAAATATAGTGTCTACCTCATATTAACATTGAGAGTATTAAATAAGATAAAACATGGAAAGAGTTTAGAGTAATTATTTGGCATATAGAAAACACTAAATACATGTTAGCTATTATTATTGTCATTGAGTTTTAGGTGCCTGTATGCATTCAAGTGGAGATGTTTGAGACAGTTGCCTATGAGAGCCTAGTTTTTTAGGAAAAAGAGTTGGTATTTTAGATTCCCCGGTAAAGAGAGAGAAGGTCAAAAAAGGAATCCAGTATAATATCAGTATTTAAAGGATAGGCAGAGGGAGAGAAATATTATTCCACAAAGGAAAATAAGAATGATATTTTTATGCAAATATGGGCAGGCAGCATAAACCAGTTTTTTTTTTTAAGTTTGACCTTTAGAAATAGCCATTTTCTTTTTGTGTTAGCAAATTACAGTAAAATCTACAGTAGTTAGAGTAGGCAACAACAAATGTCAACCTTCCCTACCATATGTATTAGGAATTAGATGGAGGATCCCACCCCCACCACATCCTTGCTCAAGGCTTCTATAGTTTCTACTTAGTAACCTTAGTACCTTTCAAAGGCTCTGGTATTGATTTTTGAATTCCTTTTGCTACTGTCTGGTGGTCGCCCTTCTCTTTTCTTTACTATAATATTGCTCACTCTGCTAGATAGACCATGATATTATTTGACTGTAGTGCAAGGAGATTTCAGGATATATCATTTATAGGTATATGGTTTTATTAATATCAACAAAATTAAGCTTTTTAGCACCTCCACTTAAAATTTTTAGCTTATTCCTCTCTTATCTGTAGGCGAGATAGCAGTTTTGCTTCTGAGAAAACATGACTTTCTTCAAGTATTATCCTCCAGTTTTGGCAGAGATATGCTCTAAATACCAACTGGGATCCCAAAATGTACCTGTTTTCCTTTCATGAAAATCTACTGTAACTAGATTTTTTTTCCTTTGTACTTTCTTTCTGACTGTAATTTGTGATCAGATTTCTACTACTAGCTCTGCCAGTAATAATTTGAGGGAATCTAGCTCTAAAAATTTTAAAACTTAATTTCTTCCCCTTGTTTTATTTCCTTAAAAACAGTTGTGTTGAGGTTAATGAATACCAAATTATCATAATTTAATCACTAATTAAAACAGCAAAGGGATATATGTCTGGAAAATAAGAAATGTAGTAATATGTCAGCAATAATTATTGTCAAAAATACAGGAATATTTCCGTCTAGTGGAAACTGACCAGAAGTAGTCTTTTCAAAGTACTTGTATTTATTATAGGATGATTATTGAATTATTCAGCACAAAATCATCTAAGGTTTTTAGACTAAACTTAGTACTTACAAAACACACGCACACACACACTTTCAGAGTAGAAATAAAAGTCTGCTGTACCTTAACCTCTAGAGATATGTCTTCAGTGGCCCATTAGTCAGTCACCTAGTAGATATGGATGCTTTCTCTTTCTCAGGTGCTGTCCAGGCTGTCACTGTGGGTAGGATCTGTCAAGAGGGTTCCCAGAATGAGGTCTGACCAGAGACAGCCTTCAAGCCTTAGGAAAGTAGAGGAACTACTTGTAGCCCCGTAGTTGGGAGCATGTGCCATGAAGCTGTGAGCCTTCGGCGTTCTTAAACTTCATAGTGATGAATTATTTTTGTGTAACTGGATCCCCTAGTGTTGGAGTTTATACCCTTACTAGGATTGGCTGTATGCAGATTACCTAACCCTAATATGTTAATCTAAATACCATTAGTACACATGCTGGCTCTGCTACCCCACCTTTCTGGCTGTACAGATATTCATATCAGGCAACCCTACTGTAAAGGTGCTGAAAAGATATGGTGGGTCCTCACTGGTAGACAGGCAGTCCTCCTGTCCTGGTGATGATAAAGGCTGCAGTTGGAACTCAGACGTGAGTCATAATTCAGGTAATTATTCTGAGTAAAGGAATTAATGGTGGTGTTTTCTATATACTTTTGTTTTCTACAGTGAATGTGTATTCCTTTTTAGTATTAATTTTACAATTAGAAAAAGTAATGAAAGTTTTGATGTTCTGAAGGTTTTTTTCTGGTTAATTTCAAGCCTGGGAACTTGTCTGATGGTTTCCTTTTACCCTTCCCTGCTCCATACTTATTTAATGTAACCCTTACAGATCTAGTTTCCTGGATTTATTGCTATCTTCCCTGTTAAACTCTTGATGTCAGTATGTTTAAATCTCATTTCATTTCTGATATGCTTTTTACAAGAAAGAAAGAGATTACCATATATGATATACTTTCCAGACGGTTTATGTTTTCCCCCCTCACATCTTAAGAGGTTTTCTCATGTTAGTAGATACTGTGAATTTACATAATTAAATTAAGTTAGTTTTGTCTAGATAGTCATGTGATCTTTTTGAATCTCAACTATGCCTGTGCTTGAAAATTCACAAATGACCTTACCTTTCATTCTCATTTAATTTCAGGGAGAGAGAGGGTTTCCAGGTTTGGAAGGACACCCAGGATTACCTGGATTTCCAGGTCCAGAAGGGCCTCCAGGGCCTCGGGGACAAAAGGTATGTATCATGTTGCCAACCAGTAATGCCAGATGAATTAAGTCATCTTAAATGTGGGACTAGGTGTCACATCAACTAAAAAGTTACTGAATTATAGCCAGAAACTAATACGTAAATGAAACAATGGAATGACAGGCAGTCTGTACTTAATTGTATTTTGTTAAAAAACTAAATATTACTGCCATGTTCAGATGCTTTTGGAAGATGCTGTTGATTTTATGTAGTTATTGACTGCCTTCACCAAAATTAAGTTCTGTCAAGAGCTTAACTGAGCTGGAGAGAGCTGAACTGCCAGTTGTTAGAGTAGCTGATTAAGACAAGAAGCCAAAATGAAAGTAACAGTCAAACCTTTACTCACTTACTGCAATATTATAAGCGGAAAGTTAAACTGGAGAAAGTGCTGACTCCCCCACTGTTCTATTTGTCCCCATGGTGCATCAACAGCAAAGGTCAGATGGATCAGCACAGATGTTGGAAATCATTTGACTGCTGAGGGAGCTCAGAACGAAAAGCTCCTGCAGTTGTATGGACCCAGGGGCAGGGTGGGAGAAGGAGAAGAGCTAGGAGTGGAAAAGTACTCAGTCAGAGTACAGAAAAAGTATTTTTATGGTTTCTTTCTCCTCCCATAAGAAGGTCTCCAGCAAAAGAGGCCTTTAAATGCAGAAATGCGGTTGAGCACAGCCAGCCATGGGAGCCTGAATCTTTAACTGATACTCACTTCAGAGATTGCAGTGCACTAGCTGTGCACCAAGTCTGCTATGTGGAGAGTAGCTGTCCCTTATGAGGCTTACCAAGAGGACTTTGGTTGGACCCAAACAGTCATAGGTGTTTAGACAAGAGCCATATTCCCAATTCCATACCTTGATTTTTCAGGACCTGAGTGAGAAACATAAGCTGCCCCACCATGGACCTGAATGGGTTGGGCTTTAAAGGACTCTGTCAAAAACAGGATAATGTCTGAGGCCACAGTAGATTATGGTCATGATATTCTAAGCAGGATGATCAGGCCTGCTTGGAGAACTGCATGTAAGCATGAGCCCCAGCTATTGCCAAACCAATAATAGATGTCCCATAGCCCACTTGGTCTATGTTAGAGAGCCAGGAGGTTTTTTTCTTAAGTCTTATGATGGACTGTTCTACTTTGCCAGTTTTCATGGATCTAGGTACAATATGAGGTGCTGGCAATCACAGAGACCCCTCAAAATTGGCCAGCAGGCATTTAAGGGCTTTATGGTTAGCTAACACTACATGGGCCAAGGAGTTGAGGCTAGTCTGCTTTGTTTCCAAAGCAGTGTCATTAATGACCTCAGCGAGGGTCAAAGACAGGTTGTGAACAACCTTTCCTAACTGAGTGATGCTGACAGTGAGAAAAGTTGTCTGGAGTATTCCCATGAGTAGACTGTAGGTAATGCCAGCTGGCAATTCTCCTGAATAACCGGAGTCTATCTAGTTTTGGAGTTCTCATTTTGTTTTATGTAATGTTTTATGCTTAATGAGAGGGACTGTTTTGAATATTTGAGTTATCTCTTATCAATGTCCTATTATGTACGTTACATTGGTAGGAATGTTGAAGGCCTGATTTTTACAAAAGAAATAATATCCCAAGAAGAGTGTACACAGTTCTGGGAATGTAAGAATCATTGGTTACCATGGGGATCAACCAGCCAGAAGTCCCTCCTGGTGGGCAGAGTACTTGAATGAAATTGAAATATTTTTGTAAGGTGGAGGCAGGAATACAGAAATAAATTGCCACCACCATCGAGGCCAAAATGGCTCCAATGACAGATCATATGTCCCTTTTCCCAGATAATTCAATTACTACCATATGGGACAGGAGTGAGTTGACATCCGAGGAGGTATTTTGTTCCTGTGGTATCAGAGACAATTGTTGCAGTCTATCAGGTTCAATGTAATAAAGTTAGGGTACCTGAAGTACTAAAATGGTCCATGTTTAGAGAAGTGTCCATTCGTAATAGCAGCACAGCAATCAGATGTTTATCTGCAGGGTTCAGCGATAAGGTGACATATACATTAGTTTGTCAAAATCAGAGTCGTGTAAACTACATGGAACAGGCAATCAATGAATTTAGTAAGGTGGAAGTCACAAGGTTAGTCTGTGGGAGAAAGGGAAGAGAGGTTAGATCCCTACCCTCCAGCCCCATGGATCAGCTCATGGATCTGGAGGTAGTCTCAACCTATCAGTTGTGGGGACTCTGTCCATTGACTGCCATGTGGGCAGTCTGTCCTATATCATGAGCAAGAATAGCATCTCAATGTGCATATTAAGATATGGAATTGGAAGAGACAATAGTGAACTTAAGACTCAGATAATTTTCTGGGTTTTTTTTTTAAATGACTCTTTTGGCTGAGTGCCTTTTTCCATCTGTATTAGGTAGACTGGTGAATTGATATATGAAAGGACTACTTCTGATCATTTGCCTGGAAACGAAAACTGGCTTAAAACCCTTTTTCTTAATTTTATTATTTTATATAATGTTGGTACATCATGTTGTTAGAGTATTAAGGAAATCAAATGGATACTTACTAAGTAGTCTTTCCAATAAAGGGAGAAAATTAATTTAAATGCATGAATACTTTTTAACACTTAACTATAATCAGAGCTTAGATTTTGGGAGAATGTTGGTCATGATCTCTGGGAGGATAGCAGTACATCAGGTAGTTTTGTTAGATTTAAGAGCAGAAGGGACCTGTGCTAAATTTCTCAAGTAGAACTTTAGTACTTAGAAAACAGCAGGACCCTAAATGTCTGCATACAATTTTGGTAGATGAACTACTCAACTGAATTTCCTGTCTCTAATGGCACATCAAGAGCAAGAGCAACAGAATGATTCTTGTGCACCCAGGAGTAGCACAGAAGTATCAGAGATATCTGAAAGAGTCAAGTGGATGGAATTGAGCACTAACTCGGCAGCAATCCATGCATCCTATTGGCATGGAACAACTCAATGAATACCAACTTGGACTAGACCGTAGCACTCCTCAACATATTGGAACTAGTTAAGTTATCCAAAACTGAGACACGATCTTGTGAAAATGAAGTGGCAACTCCAATGGACTGAGATTAAACTTCAGCCATGTTATAGAAATAGGCATTTTGGAAGAGAATTAAGCTACAGGAGAAGTTACATTTCTTGTATCTAAGTTTACTTGGGATTAGGGACTGAGTTTCTTGCACCCCATGCTTGCTGAGAGATGGCAGTTTTAATAAAGATTTGTGTTCAATTAAAATAAGTTACCTAAATTAGAACTCCTTTGAAATAATTTAGTATTAACTAGGACTATTCTACAATAACATGATCATTTATAAAGGTGTGCTTGTATGCAGGTTAAGTTTAGAAAGCAGTCCAATTTTTTTGTGTGATTTCATTTCAATTATCTGAAAAGAGAGAAGGTAAACTGCTTTCTAAACTTTCAGGATTCTGAATTTGAAGCATTGTGTGCTTCTATGTCCAGTATGACTCCATGTTTCCCCGAACAGCTGAACTTATACCCTTTATGTGATTGGGTATTCTGGTACATGTGTATGTTAACATATATACTAAGTCAAAAAACTTGTAGGATTATTCTTTAATCTGTACACTCGTAATTTTCCAAAGTTTTTTTTATTCTAAAAAATCAAATTTAGTTAATTTTTGATAGGCAGTATGTTCATGTCATTCAAAATAAATTAAGAGGGTATACAATTAAAGTTCTGCTTTTCACCTGTGTCCATTAGTCCCTGACTTATGCACACACACTTTAACAACCTTTGTTTGTAAAATAGTAGCACATTGAACACACAGTTTGACCTTTGTTTTTAATTTAATATACATTGTAGACATCATATTATCAATATATACAGAACTTCCTCATTTTGTATAACTGCATTGTATTTCATTGTATATATAAACCATAAGTTAACATTGTGTACATATAAACCATAAATTATTAAGCTAGTCCCCTGTTGATAATTATTTAGGTAGGTTTCAATTTTTTGCTATTAAAAGTTCCTTTTCCTTGGAGCAGAATTAGGTTTTTTAATTCCGATTTTTTAAAGAAAATAGTTAATGAAAACTCAGTGAGGTAAGACTCAATTCTCAGTAATGCGGTTGTGACTAGAAATGGGTACATATATTAACATACACACATGGGTAGGTTCTTTTGTATGGAACTGACAGCTAGAAAGGAAAGTTTATGGTTCTTTTTAAATCGTTCTTAAGCTATGCCAATACAAAGTGCATTATAAAACAAAGCAGAGGTTTAAAAACAGCAGATTCAAGAACAGCACATATTTGGGCTCAGAGATGATGCTCATTATACAAGCATGGCAAGCACATTAACATAATGTGGTAACTGACCAGATTTTCAGCTCCTATTTTGTTTATAAATAAATTATTTGGAGAATGACTGTATCAATATTTTATCTTTGTTTTCTTGTATGGTTCATAATTAACTTTATAGGTATAAAGTTTCATTCATATGTCAGCGATTTCCTTCTCAGGAAATAAAGGCCTTTCTTATTTGGGGTCATACAATTTACCTCAATGCTTTCAGTCTCAATAGTAATTGCTTCTTCCTTGGGTGTATAAGTTTTTCACTAACTTTCACAGATGTTTACAGTAGTTTAAATCTCCTATTTTATAATTGAAAATTAGTTATTTGAGGACTTTTTTGAAGGAAAAAACTAAAAATATTGCATTTTTCAGGGTGATGATGGAATTCCAGGGCCACCAGGACCAAAAGGAATCAGAGTAAGTAGTATTTTCTCTATATCAAATACTTTGTTGGTGGAAACAGATAAAGAACAATGAAATATTATGAGACAGTTGGAAAAGACCCATATTAAAAGGCAGGAAGATAAATACAGTCTTCAAAAAATTACATTTAAGAGTTGGTATGTGTCTGTAACTAACCCTTCTTTAGTATTTTGATAGCTATTATATATATGTGTATATATATGTATGTCTATTTAATATAAAATGATTTTAAAGTAGCTTATGGTTGAGAATTATGAAAGTCCTGAATTCTAAAGTTTGTCGTTTAATTAAAAATCTGTATCATATAGTTGGTTTAAACCAGAACTTCCTAACTGGTGTGATTATCTCAGCCTAGGTCCAGAAGGCTGGTTACCTCAGACTGTATATACTCCTAGTGTACCATGTATAAACATTATCATTCTTTTGTGTATCTGGAAGAGAATAAGTTTAGTTAAAACCACTATATTAAAGAATAACTATTTTGGAATACTGCATTTCTTCAAATCTAACGTGCGTGACTTTTCAAGTCTTGAGGCTCTGAAAAGTAAGGATGCATCTCAAAATTGAAATGTACATTTAGTATAATTTTTTCTCAAAAGCTTTTAAGTTGACATATGTCTTACCATGTATTTTACAACTGAGAGGAAACTGTAGTTTAAAAAATAGTACTGGCTTTTAAAAAATCACATTTTCTGAACCTCAGCTTCTTCATTTGTTAAGTTAGAGAGCTAAACAGAACAATCTCCAAGGTCCCTTTTAGCTCTGAAATACTGTGTTCCTAGATTGATGAAGCTCCCTAATTTGAAAATAAAATACATAATTGGTGACATAGCATGTTTACATGTGTGACAAAGCTAACCATTTGATCTTCAGAAATTTAGTAGATGTATAAATTTTACAAACATTAAAAATATTATATTTGCTATATACTTCTTAAAAGCATGTAGCTTGCCTTGTGTGCATCTTATGACTGATACGGATAGGGTACTGGAAAAGCAGGGAAGAAACTCAAAACCCTTAGTTTATTTCAGCAGACATAATTCTTTATTTTTCTGTAAAAATTGATATCAATATACTATTAAAGCTCTTTATAATAATAAAAATAATTTTTAATATCCCTATAGTTAACATTAACTATGTTCTATATTCTAAGCACTATTTAGACTAAAAAGAATTGGCTGTTTTCTCAGTTCTCATTGCAAGTGTTTGAGATTGCTTTGATACTCCATGTCCCTCAACTAGAACTCCAGTTCTTGGGAATAGGTGGCCTGATAGTTTCTGCATCCTCAGGTGTCAGCTCACAGACAATTCTTGACATGGAGAATTTTGAAGACATTATTGTGGAAACTGATAAAAATATACAAATGTACCGAGCATATAGTATAATGACCCCCCATGAACTCATCACCCAGCTTCAAAAATTAACAACATTTTGATAGTTTTGTTTAACATATACCTTACCTCTTTATTTTTTGGAATATTTTAAGGTAAATCCCTTGCATCATTCATTCTACCAATGAAAACTTCAGCATGCCCCTCTAACTAACAACCACATAACAACTAAACCATCATCATACCTTTAAACATTAGGAATAGTTTTTCAGTACTCTGACGTTCAGTCCACATTCAGTTTTCCTCAGTTGTCTGAAAGATGTCCTTTTATAATGGTTTATTCAACTTAGACCCAAGCAAGTTCCATGTATTGCTTTGGGTTGCTGTTTATTAAACTTGTTTTATTATGCCATCAGAAAAACTGGGTCATTGTACTGCGTTCCACATTCTGGATTTGGCTGATTTGTTTCTTCATGATGTCATTTAAATTGTTCCTCTGTCCCCCATATTTCTTGCAAATTTCAGGTTGCCTTGGAAGAGGCACTAAACAACTTTCTGGGAGTACAGAATTGTACACTTAAGATTGGTATATTTTGCTGTATGTAAATAATACTGCAATAACATTAAAGAAAATAGGAAAAAGTATACTTTATAGGTAGTGTTGTGAACCTAACTATTGAATAACCTTATGCAGCATGAATATCAGGCTATTCTTTTTTTTTTTTTTTTTTTTTTTGATGTTAGGTTTGATCAGTATTCTCAGATAACATTAGCCTGATTCTGCCATCAAAAATTTCCCTGTCAACTTACACTAATGATTTGGCACCCATGGATGGTCATTATTTTGTTCAGACTTGCAAGATGCTGATTTTTAAAATTCTATTAATCATTCATTTATTAGCTGGAATTCTAATAAGGATGAGTTGCTACACCAGAAACTTCAAGTGGTCATCAAGGAAAGTTCTTTGACTTTTTGTTTTCATCATATACACATGGAATTTGTGTGTTTCAATCAATTGTAGTCATTTTTTTGAAGGCCAGTTTGTCCCATCTTTTGCCTGTGAAAGCCTTTTAAAGTTGACTCCTGTCCTGTGTTCTTTTCAGAAAACTCCACTGATCTTTGATAACTTCTTGCTTTTTGGCACAGCAAGCTCTTTCAGGCTCATCCTTTGCATTTTCCCTTTAGATCTGAAATGGGCCATATCTCTGATTCCAGGTTCTTTTTAGTGAAAAATGTGATTTAGATACCACAGTCTGAATGTTACGGGTCTTTATTGCTACTGGATTTGTCATTGTTTCAATGTCTTCTCAGTGGAAATATGTATTTTTAAGAGAAAATTAACATGAGTTCATATTTTTACTTCCAATTGCAATTTAAAATTAAGAAAGGTTTTGTATACTTATTATCTCTCCCCCTCATCTCTCTCTCTGTTGAGGTGAAAATGTTCATTCCTAATAACATAAATGTAATTTCTTATTAATATGCTTCAAAATAACAATGTATAATTTAACAAAATGACAATTTAAATTTTAATAGTGATAATAGGATTCTTGAGAGCCATTAATTATTTATTTGCTGGGATTTTCCCCTTTGAATTGACCAGTTTTGCTAAAGAATTACAGTCAAGACACCACGTTTGATGAAAGGCACTTGAAGTAATTCTTTTCTCTGTATGGTTTTGTCAACAACTTGAAACATAGGTACACTGGATCCAATTTATTTTTCATTTTTAATGATTTCCTTTTTTACCTTTTAAAAAATTTTTAAATTATTTAAAATGTCTATGTGGTTTTATAAGACAAGGTGTAGTCAGAGATGCTTCCCTTTCTTTCTTGCCATTTCCCTAGTGTTTTAATCTTCCTTTGAGAGGTAATCATAATCATTAGTTTTTACACAGTAATCATAGTTTTACATGATGTGAATGTGCCATAATTTGTTTAGTCATGTTCCTGTTGGTGGTCATTTGAGTTGTGTATTAGTCTGTTCTCACACTGCTTATAAAGACATACCCAAGACTAGGTAATTTATAAAGGAAAGAAGTTTAACGGACTAACAGTTCCACATGGCTCAGGAAGCCTCACAATCATGGCAGAAGATGAAAGAAGAGCAAAGGGACATCATACATGGCAGCAGGCAAGAGAAAATGAGAGCCAAAAAAAAGGGGAAACTCCTTATAAAATCATCAGATTTTGTGAGACTTACTACCACAAGACCAGTATGGGGAAACTACCCCCATGATTCAATTATCTCCCACCGGGTCCCTCCCACAACATGGGGGAATTATGGGAGCTACAATTCAAGATGAGATTTCGTTGGGGACACAGCCAAACCGTATCAAGTTGTTTCTAATTTTAACTATAACTGGTTATATGATTGTTTCTAAACTTTAGCTATAAGAATGCTGCAGTTGTTAACTTTGTTTCTCATATTTTGCTTCATAATTTCTAGGGTATCTTCAGGATAGATTCTTAGAAGTGAAATGCTAGGTCAAAAGGCAAATGCATGGGTAACTTTGCTAGATATTTCCAAATTTCCCTCCACAGCGTTTGAATCTTCATTAGCAGTATATGAGAATACTTTTTCACCATAGCCCCACCTACAGAGAATATTGTCAAACTTGTATTTTTGCCAATCATGACAGAGAAATTTAAGAATTTTGGGAGTGATCACTGTTAATGTCTTCAGGGGCAATATATTTGCTCCTCCCCCATCCCCTGCTGAATTAATTTTTCATCACAAACCTGGGAGATCTTTATCTGTTAGAAGAGACATTTCATCCACGAATTTGCCTCCTCCTAATAAGTGCAATGAAGACAATACTCCCTCGAATTGAAGTTTCTTTTATAGTTTTCAATAAAAGAGACTTTTAAACACATATAAGAGATTTTTCTCTAATGTTTCAAAGAACAATGAGTGGTAATAAATAGTGAGACACATTTTTTCCAAATCTATTCTAAAATAATTTTCATAATATCCTTAGGTAGGATATTATTTTATTGTTATTGGTTGTCATTTAGTTTAAGGATTTTATTTCTTCTTATAGGGTCCTCCTGGACTTCCTGGATTTCCAGGGACACCAGGTCTTCCTGTAAGTAGCATTTCACTTTTTAGTTTGAAACCTCTTGAAAAGTAATCTAAGACATATTATACATGTGTTGTGTTGCTTTTCAAAGGGAATGCCAGGCCATGATGGGGCCCCAGGACCTCAAGGTATTCCTGGATGCAATGGAACCAAGGTGAGATCCATCCACTTAATCTTAGGTAGTATACTTGACAATAATTAACTTAAAAACCTAAAGAAATCAATATGAAGAATGTAGAAGGCTTCAGGTCTAGGATATTACATAAAGTATGCTCTGACTATAATTTTCTATATATTGAACTATCAATAATTTCATTAAACATTTATAATTAGGTGGGATGTTGCATTGGGTTGAAGATTACTTACCAAATCCTTTTTTGGCTTTAGCATAAAGTAGGATGAGAATTAAAACAGAATTAGGACATATATGTTTCAAATATTATGTCAGTTGTTGAAAGTAACACTTCTGAATGTCATTCATTTGCTTTGCCATTATTAAAAACCTAGGTACAATTTATGTTTTCAAATATTTCATGTTTTTAAGTTTTTTTAACACACCAAATAACTTCCTTAAGAAAAATCTTAAAAAATTATATGTAATGCAGCACATCCATTTTTACTATAAACCGTCAGTATGAAACCTGAAACTTCTTCACTGGCAAAGATGGTACGTTTAACAATTTTAAATAACCCTAACTTTAGATACGGCAAACTTTTTTTTTCTGATCCAATGTTTCTTCTCTTTAGTCAACTGTTGGATTGAATATAAAGTAATAGATAGCAAGAAAAAATGAGGAAATTTTGCTCTTTTTGTAAGCTTACATATTATAACCAATTCTTATTCCCTCCCCTTTCTCCTTTTCCTTTAGGTTAATGCAATATATTGTTATTCTCTGTATTTTCTTTTCGTATTTTCTGTTTTTCACACAATATTCTGTAAAACTATTCATAAAATACCTTAGATCCTTCTTTCTTTGTTTCGTTTTGTTTTGTTTTTTGAGACGGAGTCTTGCTCTGTTGCCTATGCTGGAGTGCAATGGCATGATCTTGGCTCACTGCAACCTCTGCCTCCCGGATTCAAGTGATTCTCCTGCCTCAGCTTCCTGAGCAGCTGGGATTACAGGCATGTGTCACAATGCCCAACTAAATTTTTTGGTATTTTTAGTAGAGATGCGATTTCACCATGTTGGTCAGGCTGGTCTCGAACTCCTGACCTCTTGATCCACCCGCCTTGACCTCTCAAAGTGCTGGGACTACAGTTGTGAGCCACTGCGCCTGGCCAGATCTTTCTAACTAATGGCATATGTCAGATTTTATATAGGGCATATATTAAAAATAACTCGAACAAACTATTTTGCATTACAATGGCCATATTTTGTGATAATTACTGTACTATATACTTGAGGCAGTACAGTTCTTTTCATCTCCAATATTTCTTCAGGTCAATGTAACCCTTGTTAATAATAATTTTTTAAATTTGGGATTTGTGAGGACCAATCATGTTCTTCATTTTAGCTAGGGCAACCTTAAAGTAATAAGACCAATGTGGAGTTAGTTTACCTGATACATTTCATGTTAAATTGGACTAAATTTTTGTGCCTTGTCTGGTTATTTGTTTATTTTTATATACTTACTTATTTTTGCCAGTGTGCTTTAAGCAACAAACAGATCACTAGCCAAAGTTTCAAATTTGAAGGCCCAGTGTATCTATAATCAGGACAGTGTGCTATATGATTAAAGGGAGCATTGATTAACTTGTGTTTCAGGCTTCCAATTATGTGAGTAACAAACTTTAAACAAATTAAATTGTTTTATTATGTATATTTTAAGTCTGAATGCTTTTCTTACATTTCTTACTATGTAAGTAAAAGAATGAACTTTAAAGTTGGAGCCACAATATATAGGTTTTTTTCTTTTTCTCTCTTTTAAACTTGATGTCTAGGCCACTTCCTTTCTCTCGGGACCTACTTTTCCCATGTGCAACAAGGTGGAGAGAAGGGTATTGGACTCACAAAGACACAACAGTAGTAATTTTATTCTTTCAAACCTTCTGATGAAGTTGTTTCTAGGATTACCATGGCGTATAGGTATTTGAAATGAGGTTGCTTTGATGTTCTTCAACAATTTCAGCTTTTGTTTTCTAAACCAAGTGTCCATATTAGTACTGGGTGCCTAGAAAACATAATGACCTGCAATTGCTAAAACTATTGCTATTATTGTCCTCTTGGTGATATTAATGGCCTTCTTTCTTACCATCTTTTCCCCTTTACAAAAATAATTTGAAATCGTTTACGATAAAAGAAAAATGTAATAGAGCAGTTAAAGTAAGAATCTATATAACACATGGGCAGGAAATTGGGGCAGATCATTAACTATTAAATGTGATGATAGGAATTTGTGGCGTGATTGTCTCAAAATGTCTTTGTTGGAAGAAAAGAACTGAGGTGGATGATTTTTTTTCTTTGCTTCTGATTGGGATGGATGAATTGGGATAAAAGTTGAATTGATATGGATAGTTGATATTGAAGTAATTGGAAAGTGAAGGCTAATGAACTTTTTGGCAATCTGGTATGTTTCAAAATGGCTTTTACAGAAATCTTTTCAAGAAGTCATATCTTGATGGTATAGTTATTCTTTGTTTCTTGTTCCTCCATGCTCTTTATTTTTAACTCCTTCTAGGGAGAACGTGGATTTCCAGGCAGTCCCGGTTTTCCCGGTTTACAGGGTCCTCCAGTAAGTTATAAAATTTGGGATTATGATGAACATAGGAATTAACAAAAGAAGCAGACATGTAGTGAGAAAGCCCAGTGCATTCATGTGGAACAAAGTAATACATTTTAAAGTAATAAACTAGAGGAAAATGTTTCAAAAAGAAGTTGGTAATATAGCTTTCTGCTGGGCAAAAGCAAGAATTTTATATGTATATAAATGTCACCTCTAAGTGTCCTAAGATATATCCTATTCAGAAATGATGCTACAGCAGTATACTCAGTTTATACTCTATTTAGAAAGCATTCTGTAATTGACTTGTTTTTCTCTCTCATACATATAAAATAATCCTTTTTCTTTTTAATAATAGGGACCCCCTGGGATCCCAGGTATGAAGGTAAGCATCTCATCCTGGGGAACGAATGTTTTGAATAAAATATTAGGATAGCCCGCAACTTCAATAGGATAATGACTCAAACTTCTGTCTTAAAATTGATGTTTTAGAAGTTGTGCAGGTATAAACTTACAAGTAGTCTCCTGTGTTCCCATGGCTTTAAGTACCTTGTATGTGCTGATACACTTGAAAATGTGTATATTAGACTTGAGTTTCTTTTCTGACACTTTAAGTCTTCATCTTCTTACACTTTGATACAGTTGACCACCTACTCTCTGTAGAATTATTTTTTTCCCTGGCTTCTGTTACACTGTCCTTTCCTGATTTTTCTTCTGCACCTCTGGTTATTCTGCAGTCTTTTATGTAAGCTCATTCTTTTATGCCCATCAAGCATCAGGTCACAGTCTGTACTCCTTCTTCCCAGAAATATTACTAATGCCCATATTATTGATTACTATCTAGTTACTGAACACCAAATCAGACTTTTCTTCTGAGTTAGCTATGTGTATTCATCAGCCTCTCTGACATCTCCACATGTTCCAAGTAAACCCACCCACAAAATAAACCTGCTCCTCCCTCTGGCTCCTCGTATCTCAGATTTACATCTCTATATGTTATGTACACTTTTACATGATCTCAAACCCCAGAAGTTAACATTTATATTTTCCATTCTTTCACACACCTCCTCATTCAATTCCATCACTAAACACTAAGTGTGCCTATAAAAGGCATCTTAAATTCATTCACTTTTCTTCATTTCCACTATTACCACGTTAGTCATAATGTCTCATCTTGATTACTGCAATAACCTCTTATCTAGTCTCTTTTTTTCACTACTGCTCCATCCTTACCTCCCCTCCTGTTTTATTCTTTACAAAGCAACCAAGAATGATATTTTTAAAGTGTTAATTGATAATTTAATCTCCCTGCTTATAAATCTTCAAGGACTTTCTACTGTGTATCTAAGGTAAAGTCCATAGTTTGTTTGTAAGAACTGCATGCTCTGGTCCTTGCCTACATTGACAGCCTTATCTTAAACCACTAAACTTATCCTTTAGCTCACTGACCACATCAGTCTGCATTTAGTTATTGGGATATGCCAAACGTTTTGCTTTTGGAGTCTTTCGTGTATATGGTTTACTTTGCCTAATATTCTTCCTCCTGTCTTTACCTGAATGACTCACTATCCTTCAAGTCTCAGGCTGAATGTTACCTTCACAGATTGCCCTTCTTTGACTACCCAAACTAAAGTAATTTTCTCCACTAGTTTTTTTTCAATTATTGTACCACGTATTTTTCTTCATAGCCCTTAATATTCGCAGCCCTTGATGTTGTCATCTTATATTTTTACATATTAGGGTCTGTATTTTCCCATTATATTGTTAGCTTTATGAGAACAGAGGCCTTGTTTATCTTCTCTATTAGTGATTACCCAGAACCTACCACAGTTGTTGGCAAATACTTAATATTTACTACGTATTTTTTACGAGTAACTGAAGGTACTACACTCTTAATAAATCTACTGTTCTTCAGTGTACTCTGGCCACTTCCTCATTTTCCTTTAAAAGTTTTTTATTACTGAGATGGCCTAATCTTTTAGTACATCTCTGTTACAAATTGAATCTTCAGATCATTTTTGTGGTTTGCTGGTTTTCATGTATAATAACTGTGTCTTAGAACTTCCATTGATGGCTTCTTTTAGGGTGAACCAGGTAGTATAATTATGTCATCACTGCCAGGACCAAAGGGTAATCCAGGATATCCAGGTCCTCCTGGAATACAAGTAAGTATCCGGTGATTTTCTTTTTTTGCTATATTGATTAAACCAAAAGATTACAACAATCCCTCAACCTTTAGTACTCTCTGTTTTTGTCGTAAAAATTATCATCAGATGTTTATTAGACATTACATGTACTTTCTACCTGAAAATAAAAGCAATCTGGACCAGGGAGAATTTTAACAACATCTGCTTCATTCTTTTGCTTTTCTATCCAGTTTTTTGGGGATTGGCAGCAGAAATAGGGTTCTATATTCTTATTCTTGTACTGTGGAGAGCAGTAGGGTCTTTTGTACATTTACAAAAGACCTAATTAAAAATAAAAAGTATGGGTGTCCCATTGAATATATTAAAATATATCATTTGTAACACTATCAGTTATGCATAACATATGAACATATTTTGAAGGCTGAAGGAATACAGTTTATGCATAGTGAACATCAAATGTAATCTTAAGAAAAAAATTTTAGCCTGTAGAAAACATGCATAGAGAGAGCAGTAACTTTCGAATGTAGATTAGGAGGTCAATTTCTCAGGGTTTATATTTCATGATAATTGATTCCTTTGCCCAAAATAAAAAATCAAAACTTTCTGGTAGTTTATCACTAAGATACAAGACTGGGGACTTTTTTCATTAGCTACCTTCTCATTTCTTACTTGATATCACCCATCCACAGTTTTTAAAATTCACTAAATCTTGCCCTTTATATTTTATAAATTGTTATGAAGTAATATTTGAAAATACAACAGAATACATGCAAAATATACGTATGTTATGAAGCATAACTATAAAGTGAACAACATTTAAGAGCTAGAAAATTACAAATGATTTTTAATCAACCTGTGTGTCCCTTGGTAACCAAATCCTTCTGCTTTGCCCCAAGACATAGCTACCCTCCTGAGTTTTCCACTGTGCCTTAAAAATAGCTTTATTATATATGCATATATTTCTAAGTAATAGAATATTTAGTTTTGCTTTATAAAATAATGTAATATTTATGTAGTTTTCTGCAACTTACTTTTTCTACTTGATATGCTAAGATTCATCCATATTATTGGATATGGCTTTAGTTCACTCAGTTTCACTTTCATATAACTTTCCATTTGTGAACATACTACAATTTGGTGTTTTTTGTTTTATGTGGTGTTTGTTGTTGTTGTTGTTCTTTTGAGATAGCATCTTGCACTCTTGCCCAGAAAGGAGTGCAGTGGCATGATCATGGCTCACTGCGGTCTCGACCTCCTGGGCTTAAGCAATCCTCCCACCTCAGCTTCCTGAGTAGCTGGGACTACAGGTGCACATCACCACACCTGGCTACTTTTTAAAATTTTTCGTGGAGACAAGGTCTCACCATGTTTCCAAGGCTGGTCTCAAATATCTGAGCTCAAGCGATCCTCCTGTTTAGGCCTCCCAAAGTATTAGTTAGGATTACAGGTGTGAGCCTCTGTGCCAAGCCCACAATTTTTTCATTACAAAAAAATCCATGATTTATATCTAACTATAGAATTGCTAGATTGTAGGCCAAATTTTCGGTTTTTAACATGCCAAATTATTCCATAACACTTGTATCATTCTCTTATAATTTATCCCAGTTACTCTTATTTCCCTCTGTCTTTAATCTTATCTATTTTTAAATTAGAGAAGCTATCTTGAAAGTACTAGCCTTTCCCTTCTCATTTATAGCATAAAAGCCCCAACTAAATGCATACCTTTATCACTTTATTTTGTAAATTTTCCTTATTATTTGTCTTATATTTATTTACCACTTTAAACCACAAATTTTCTTATAACTACTTAATCCTTTTATCCCTATGCATTTTAAAATTTCACTTAGAATATTGCTGAATGATAAAATTGTAGAGCAGAATTCCAGTGACAACTGAAGTTTAAATGAAGTCTAAATTTCATCCATTTAGTTCTTTGTAAGATACAATGAGGGGGCCGGGCACAGTGGCTCACGCCTGTAATCCCAGCACTTTGGGAGACCGAGTCATGATATCGAGAGCAGTCTGGCCAACATGGTGAAACCCCGTCTCTACTAAAAATACGATAATTAGCCAGGCGTGGTGGCAGGTGCCTGTAATCTCAGCTACTCAGGAGGCTGAGGCAGGAGAATCACTTGAACCCAGGAGGCGGAGGTTGCAGTGAGCCGAGATCATGCCATTGCACTCCAGCCTGGGCAACACGAGTGAGACTTCGTCTCCAAAAAAAAAAATACAATGAAGGGCTTGTTTTTTTAGTTTTTTTGTTTTTTATTTTCATCATTTTCTTTACTCACTTTATAACAGGGCCTACCTGGTCCCACTGGTATACCAGGGCCAATTGGTCCCCCAGGACCACCAGGTTTGATGGTAAGCTCTCTTCTTTAATTTAATTTCTCTCCCTTTCCTTTCTGACTTCTTTCATGAATATTAATATTATTTATAATACTTGAAAACATAATGCATTCTCAACATTCCTAATTTATAATTTTCTTATTTAAAGGTGACTTTACAATGATGTGGTGAATAATATGCATTCTAAGTAATGGCTCCATTTTATAGATGGAAAAATGAGGTATATAAAAGGAAAGATTTATGATGAAATATTTTGTTGGTTGCTTCTTGATGTATCAGTGTTGAAGTCAATTCTGGCCATTTCAGAAAGTCTTTTAAGGCAGTTTTCTAATCACTTGATGAAACATGTTTCTTCAAACTGCAATTTTTTGTTTAAGAACAAAAGCAGGGCTTCATAAAAAATATTGGCTTTCATTTCTTAGGCGCATGGGACAAAACAGTAGAATTGGTGAGGGGAGCGATCACTATGCAATTGGTCACAGGTTTTTATACCCGCAAAACTTCTACAGATCCTGAATGTGTAACCGATTCTCTTACTTTACTACCTCTATAGTCACTCTTATTTTCTATCCTTGTAAATTCTAAGTATTTTTACTTCTGCAATACTTAGATTTCATTCAAGTCATGTTTTGGACTTACAACTTTGCTGTTGACCTCTTAAAAGGCCAAGAAAATTGTATTTGAGTAGAAGTAATTTCTCATGTGCCACTCTATCTCTCATCTACCATATATTTAAGTGACAGTTTTCATTATACCTGTATAGATTGTACATTTTTGTTTGTGACAATTGGTCCTGCACTTTTGAATGAAGGAAATAATGTTTGATAAATACTAGAGGAATCTACCCGAAAAGATTGTGATTTCTGCTTTCCTATAACTTTTTGGGGGAAGATTACAAAACCCTTCAGTTTGTTTTAGTTGTAGACTTCATGCAAAGCATGAAGCTATGGACTTTTACACTTTTTCCTAATTCTGCTGTTGGAACATTGGTGCCCCTTGAGTATGCTGTTACACCTTGAATTTCCTGAACCATTGTGGCCACTTAACCGATTCACTTTACATTTCTGGATATTCCTTGAATTAACCCTAATTCAACAGGTGAAGCCAAATCTTAGAAATGCCACCAAGAGGCCGGGTGCGGTAGGTCATGCCTGTAATCCCAGCACTTTGGAAGGCTAAGGCGGGTGGATCACCTGAGGTTGGGAGTTCGAGATCAGCCTGACCAATATGGAGAAACCTTGTCTCTACTAAAAATACAAAAAATTAGCCAGGCTTGGTGGTGCATACCTGTAATTCCAGCTACTCGGGAGGCTGAGACAGGAGAATCACTTGAACCCAGGAGGCGGAGGTTGTGGTGAGCCGAGATCGTTCCATTGCACTCCAGCCTGGGCAACAAGAGGGAAACTCCGTCTCACAAAAAAAAAAAAAAAAAAAAACAACGAAAGAAATGTCACCAAGATACAATATATAAATAAATAGGCCCATTGAGGTTAAGAGGCAACATACTTGAGCAGAAAGGTGCCTATTTAATTTTTCAAACCTTGAAACATTCTCAAATACACAAAGTCAGATTGTATAAAAATCAAACTGGATTTTAAAAAATAACACATGGTTTTTCGAACTTGATAGTTAATTGCGTTATGGTACCTAAATTTACCTATAATTCTGATGTGAAAAATTTGATGGGCTGTTGAGATTAACTTTTGAATTGATTTTTGACACTGGGGCTACCTGTCTACCTCTGCCCATCCCAGTTTTTTTCTCTTGCCCATTTCTGTTCTGTCATCAGAGGTACTCACATTCATCTAACTCATTTTAATCAGTTAAAACGTGTGTCTCTGACTAAAATGAAAACAGACAAGAAAATACTATTTTGATGTGCTTTTTCACACCTTACTCTTTCTGAAACTAAGTAACTTTTAAAATTAACTTATTAATATAACATTTTATTTTCTCTTTTTTCTTCTCTTCATAGGGCCCTCCTGGTCCACCAGGACTTCCAGGACCAAAGGTAATTTTCTTTTTCTTTATATCTTTTATTTGGTGTGTATTCTTTTCTTACTGTCAGTGAGATTTTTAAATGGAAACTTCTCTTTCCAGGGGAATATGGGCTTAAATTTCCAGGGACCCAAAGGTGAAAAGGTGAGTAAAGAAAGAGAGTTGGTTATTCAGCCCTCAGCTTTCTCTTTTTGTAGTCATTTGAACTGCCTTCTTTCTTTCTCTTGCTTCTTGCAGTTATCTTATCTTACATGTCATATTATTGTCTGTGGTGGTTATGAAATATCACTGCCTTATTTTGTCTTGCAAACAGGGTGAGCAAGGTCTTCAGGGCCCACCTGGGCCACCTGGGCAGATCAGTGAACAGAAAAGACCAATTGATGTAGAGTTTCAGAAAGGAGATCAGGTGAGTAAGTAGGGAGGAAGTCAATGAAAATCTTGCTATGGATATGTTAATTAGTTTGATGGTGGTAACCACTTCACAATGTATATGTATATCAAAACATCACATTGTTTACACCTTAGATATATACAGTTTTTAATTAGTCATTTATACCTCAATAAATCTGAAAAAATAAAATGATAAAAAGTTAAAAATAATATTTATATGTAAGTGGCATTCCATTAAAATGCATTATAAGCTGAAATGTGGTTATATATCAGGTTATTTTTTAAATAACAAGGATCTGAGATTATTATTATTATTTTTTTGAGACTGAGTCTTGCTCTTGTCACCCAGGCTAGAGTGCAATGGCATGATCTTGGCTCACTGCAACCTCTGCCTCCTAGGTTCAAGCGATTCTCCTGCCTCAGCCTCCCTAGTAGCTAGGATTACAGGTGCCACCACCGCACCCTGCTAATTTTTGTATTTTTAGTAGAGATGGGGTTTCACCACGTTGGCCAGGCTGGTCTTGAACTCCTGACCTCGTGATCCACCTGCCTCAGGCTCCCAAAGTGCTGGGATTCCAGGCGTAAGCCACCACGCCTGGCTGAGATCATTAAATTTTTAAAATAACTTTATCAAGATACAGTTTACATACATAGAATCCACCCATTTAAAGTGTACAATTCAATTTTTTTAGTGTATTCACAGGGTAGTGAAACTATCCGTGCAATCTAACTTCAGAAAATTTTTAGGCTTCCTTAAAAAAATCTCCATACCTATGTTAGCTGTACTCCCTATTTCTCCCCAAATTGACCAGCCCTAGGTAATCACTAATCTACTTCTTGGCTCTGTAAATTTCTCTATTCTGGATATTTCATATAAATGGAATCATATAATATGTGATCTTCTGTGTCTGGCTTCTTTTACTTAGCATAGTGTTTTCTTGTTAAATCATTTTGCAGCACATATCAGTGCTTCATTCCTTTTTATGGCTGAATAATATTTCATTGTGTAAATAGTCTACATTTTGTTTATCCATTTATTAATCAGTTGATGGGCATTTGGGTTATTTCCATTTTTGGCTATTTGAAGAATCCATTCATGTATAAAATTAGGTTATGGTAAGTCAGAATGATGACAGTGTTCTCTACATTTCACCGATATGCAAGGAGAAAGATAATGTTACTCTATAAGCCTTTGCTGTGTTTAGAAATAATTATCTGATACCCTGCTTTTGCTAGAGTAGATGAGGGAAATTAGATATATTTTTAAAGCATACTGGCCCACACTTAAACAAACAGAATGTATGCATTTTTGTTTCTCTTAAATGTGAATAAGAAAGTTAAGAATAAAGGAAAAGTTGTATTGAAACTCTACCATCAATATGACTTTGGCCATTTAATTATCTGCCAAAATATATGTATGCCATTTGACCCCAAAATCTCCTTGTTTTAGGTATTCTTACTTTGTATAAAATATTTTATAAGAATAAAAAATTGTCATTTTTTCATTTTAAGTGTTGCCTTGTTATTTACCTCAAATCTTGGCTTGTATATAGACAAGAAATTAACTGAAATGAGCAAAGATAGCTCTAGTTAATTTTGCTTAGAATATTTCAACCTTAAATTAGAAACACCCTATTATCTTTGGTTATACTACATGAGTATACAGTTCAGTTTAATTTTTTTAGAGGGAGATTTATTTTTATTTTATTTTATTGTTTAAAAAATTTCTACCTTTATTATATATACAGGGGGTACATGTACAGGTTTGTCACATGGGTATATTGTATGATGCTGAGGTTTGGGGTACAGATCCCATCAGCCAGGTAGTGAACATAGTACTCAGAAGTTAGCTTTACAAGTATTACCTGCCTCCCTCTACTCTTAGTAGTCCCCAGTGTCTGTTGTTGCCATCTTTATGTCCTTGTGCCCCCAATGAGACCATGTGGTATTTGATGTTTTGTTCATGCATTAATTCACTTAGGATTATGGCCTCCAGCTCTAACCATGTTGCTGCAACACAGATGTAGCTGTGGTTCAGTTTATTAAAAATGCTTCTAGCTAGTGCTAGTGCTTAGAATGAAAAGCATGTTCCAGTATTAACATTGACTTCCTTTCCCCTACTACTACATAGGGACTTCCTGGTGACCGAGGGCCTCCTGGACCTCCAGGGATACGTGGTCCTCCAGTAAGTAACCTAAAGTGCTTTAGCATCATTTAATGTAAATTGGCATTGGTACACAATACTCTATGAACCAATGTGAAACTATTTTTATGTGTACAGGGTCCCCCAGGTGGTGAGAAAGGTGAGAAGGGTGAGCAAGGAGAGCCAGGCAAAAGAGTAAGTGATGTAACTGCTAATATTCTTTGCAAAAAATTCTAAATGTGTGTGTGTGTGTGTGTGTGTGTGTGTGTGTGTGTGTGATTTTATTCTTCCTACATCTTACTTCCATTGTTTCAAAATATCACTACTGACATTATAATGTTGATGTCTAAAAAGTCTACTTAATATAGTCCAAGCCAGTAATAAAGCTTGTTATATTCTTTAACTTTATACTTCCTAACTAACAAATGTATGTTGTTGCTCTATCATTTCTTTGTATCGTGTAGGGTAAACCAGGCAAAGATGGAGAAAACGGCCAACCAGGAATTCCTGTGAGTAGCTAAGGTTCTTCCCCCTGCAAAACTGGAGACATTTATATGTTGGTATAACATATGGTGGTAGAGAAAGAGTATGACAAAGAGTGTGGGGTCTGGAAATAGTTTAAATGAATTGAAATTATCCAGTCTTTGTCTTTTGAATATAATTTTCAATTTTTAAAAATGTTTGTGAGTCCATAGTAGGTGTATATATTTATTTATGAGGTACATGAGATGTTTTGATACACATATGCAATGTGAAATAAGCACATCATGGAGAATGGGGTATTCTTCCCCTCAAGCGTTTATCCTTTGCATTACAAACAATCCAATTACACCAAATATAAATTTGAGGTTCATCTATTTTTTAAAGTCAGACTTATTGAGATATAATTTACATATAGTAAAAGGAACTATTTTTAATTTACAGTTCTGTGTTTTTTTATTTTTTTGTTTTTTTGTTTTTTTTGAGACAGAGTCTTGCTCTGTAGCCCAGGCTGGAGTGCAGTGGCCGGATCTCAGCTCACTGCAAGCTCCGCCTCCCAGGTCCACGCCATTCTCCTGCCTCAGTCTCCGGAGTAGCTGGGACTACAGGCGCCCGCCACCTCGCCCAGCTAGTTGTATTTTTTCAGTAGAGACGGGGTTTCACCGTGTTAGCCAGGATGGTCTTCATCTCCTGACCTCGTGATCCACCCGTCTTGGCCTCCCAAAGTGCTGGGATTACAGGCTTGAGCCACCGCGCCTGGCTACAGTTCTGTGTTTTGACAAACACATACAGTTGTGTCACCACCACCATAATCAAGAACACTTCCATCACCTTCAAAAGTTCCCTCATGCTCTTTTGTAGTTATCTCCTCCCTATTCCCCATCCCAACCTCCTTGCAACAACTGATCTTTTGTCAGTCTCTTTAATTTTGCCTATTTCCAAATGTCAGATACATTGGATCATTTTGTATATAGCCTTTTGAATCAGGATCCTTTCACATAGCATAATACATTGAATTGTGTATCAGTTCATTTTTTTATTGCTGAATAGTATTTGATAATTTGAATATACCATGGTTTGTTTATCCATTTACCCATTGAAGGATATTTTGGTTGTTTCTGTGTTGTGGCCATCATGAATAAAACTATTATAAATATTCCCATACAGTTTTTCTGTGTGTGTGAACATGTTTTTTCAGTAAAAGTTTTGACAGGTAATATTTCTACTTACTACCAAAAAGGGGCATGGGAAATAAAATATGTAATTCCAAAAACATTATTTCAAGCAGCTTCAGTATCAAGAGTATCCACAGTAGGCAAGAGTTTTTCAAGGACAGAGAGAATATTTGATGAAATTTGTAAGTTATTCCATGGGAAAAGGATAATTCTTAACAAGATAGGTTAGAATTACTAAATTCAGATAAGTTGGTTTCAGGATATTTTACTAAACAGGCAATCCTCAATTTACAATCTCTAGTTCAAAAATATTTTATATTATAAAATATCAAGAGGTAAATTCAGGGCCTCAGTTCCTGGCTTCTTTTGGAACAATTGGTCTTTGTCTTGATTCAGGCAGCTGTGATATTCAACAATTGCCTCTTAGTGTTTTCAACAAATGGGGGTTGGGCGGTAGGGAGGCTGTTCTCTTGTTCTCTGTTTGCACTGGGAGAGCCCAAGTTGGGTCAAATAAAGGCAGCCTTGCAAATAGTCTTCTTTTGAACCACCAGACAGATCAAATAATGATAATTCTCTGGAAATGGGGCTTTGAAGGAGCTCCAGCCCTGTTCTTTCCTCTCCAGTTGCTGCTAGGCTGCTGGTTTTCACCTTGATTGTGAGGAGAGGTGGTGGGAATAGAGCAAGTTAAAATGCCACAAAGCTCTGAGTTCTCACAAGATTCAGCATTTTTTTTTTTTTTTTTTCTGAGAAAACACTCCTTGAATTGTTGCAAGCTTTGGTTAAGTTATGAAAGTTAATTCTGACTGACCATTTTTGCCACTATTCTCATTGCTTCTATGGAGAAGACAATTTTTGGAGATTTCCTAACCCCACAATTTGTGCTCATGTCACCCTATCTGCTATTTTTTAAAGGGTTTGCCTGGTGATCCTGGTTACCCTGGTGAACCCGGAAGGGATGGTGAAAAGGTAAGAATTTTAATACTTTGAAGTGACTGGTTTAGTCTAGCTAAAATAATCCTTTTCTTCTCTCAAGCTTGAATTATAAATGGAAAACGTCTACATAACTAGCTTTTATATTCAAAATATTCCTTCTTTATTCATCTTTTGCTCATTTTTCTTTTATACCACACTTGCTAAATTTTCTTCCATTGCCATAAATCACAGTCCATGTTGCAGAAATACATTAAGCATTGTTTAACTTTAGCATCTCCACTGTGAAAAGTCATTGCCTTTACTTTGAGCATGTGTCGGCAAAACTTTTTTTTCCGCAAAGAGAATTCAGCACTATTTTAGTGAGGTCCTCTTACGAAAAAGGCTTATAGTTGTGAATGTAGAACGTTGCCACTAAACATTTCCATTCTGTATGCAATTATTGTCTGTAAGTCTGTGGCTAATTCTTTTTTTTTTTTTTTTTTTTTGGAGACGGAGTTTCGCTCTGTCTCCCAGGCTGGAGTGCAGTGGCCGGATCACAGCTCACTGCAAACTCCGCCTCCCGGGTTTACGCCTTTCTCCTGCCTCAGCCTCCCGAGTAGCTAGGACTACAGGCGCCTGTCTGTGGCTAATTCTTTGTTGTTTTTCCCCCCTACTGGGCCAATGCAGCCTGACAGGTCAATTATTTAGTTACCTATTTTTCAAATGACTTTGAAGCATTGTATGAAGCACACAATTACCAGAGTTTTAGCAGGTCACAAAATAACCAGTACTCCAATCCCTCTTGTCTTTAATTGCTTTGTATCAAAAACTGAAAGCTTTTTTGTTTTTCAGGCAAGGAAGGAAAGGCCTTACAAACTTGAATGTAGGCAGAAGGCACATATTTTAATGGTGGTTTATTTCTAAATTAGGTCTAAGTTCTAGCATGGCTTAAAAGGCACAATTAGCATAAAGGGAGGTAGGAAATACTCAGATAAAATGGTTTTTTGTCAAGTAGTATTTGTATATAGATGGATGGCTTCTATGAACAAGACTAGAGTCAGAATAGAAGTATGAAAAAGACCATCCTTGTGTCTTGGCCAGTAGTAGAGTAATATTTGAATATTGAATATTGTGTTTTTTCCATGCTGTTATAGCTACTAATCAACGATAAAAGTTCTATCTGAACTTGTCTTTCATTAGCTTCCAAGAGCAAGCTCACAAAAGCAATTCAGAGTTACTAGCTATTATTGATGATAGTTGAGTCCATCGCTTCTGAAATATCTGTCACTAATAGAAATGACACTACATTTATGTCCTTGGCTAGTTTTATGAGGAGAAATATGGCTAAATGTAAAAAAAAAAATGTAAGTTTTTCACTGATTCTAGTGCTACCATTTTTTTCTATTATCTTCTTTATAGAGTATTTGTAGTTGGCTAAAAATAGGAATCTTAAAAATAAAAAAAACATTACAACTAGAAATACCTTAAAACTCTGGTCCAAAAATCTTTATTCTTTGTATATAAACCGGAGAAGTTAATTAACTTGGTCAATATTATATAGCTAGTAAATCTGAGACAACATTACAGGTTAGGCTTAGCTCAGAATTGTTTCATTACTTCATGTTGCATTTCTCATTTGAGGTATTTTATGATTGATTTCTGGGTCTTTTTGAAAAGTTTCTCTTATATTCTTGAGGAAATTGATGTTTTCATGTGAATTTTACTAACCTATTTACAATTGAATTGAACAGGGCCAAAAAGGTGACATTGGCCCACCTGGACCTCCTGGACTTGTAAGTTTTTTTTTAGTATTCATTTATCAAAATTTATTAATGCATTGTCATTTTTGTGCCTTAATTGCATACTCCCTACTTTTTCTTCATAGAACAGAAAATTTCAAGTCATTATCAATTTCTAGTGGCTTAAAAGTCTTTATATCTAAAAACTTCAGTAACGTTGACCTCAAGGTCTTGTATTGTTCTGCCTATGCATTACTTCTGCATGGTAAAGGTCTAAAATTATGGCTTTGGGTTGTTTTACTTCATGATTGCCAGATCACTTCTCAGGCAACCAGCAGGTGGTGCAAGTGTTGCTTACGAAGGTTCAATGAAAACAACAACAAAACAAAACTTGGGGAAGTTGGGGTGGGGTGGGGTTTTGGTCCTTTCCCCTGCAGAGCTCAGGAGAAAGATTTGGTCTTAATAGGTTTTCTAAATTTGTAATTGTCTGATTCACACCTCTTTCTTTCCTGAGTGTGTGCTTTCTAGGGACTTTTAATAACGCACGTAGGAAGCTGCTTTATGAAAGAATGATTGGGAGTGGGGGAGCTACAGAATTTCTGTCATGTTTGTGTTCACTATGAAATTTAAGTCAACTGTACTTCCAGTCTTATTAGGAATAAAATATCGTTGCTGAGGTTTAACATATTGGTTTTTCTTTGGTTGAAATTTAGTAAGACTCTTGACTTCAAACTGCATTGAAGCCGCAACAGTGCGAATGTTGGAAAACTTATGTGTCCAGACATGTTAGTAACATTAATTTAATTCTTATTATCCATAGTGAGTCTCAGTTATTAATACTTAGGACTGTACTAAATCTAATGAGGATATACTTAAAGAAGATCTTAGATTTTTTTTATTCACTTTCATTTTAAAATCAGCTTCACTCCTCTAGGAAATAATCTCTTTATAAAATGAGAAGATAAAATTTTAATACGTATCAGAAGAAATGGAAATTTTGAGAGTACAGTCCTATTTAGCAGCCCAGTTTCCTTTTGAATCACTATTCCAATCCTAAGTCCCACAACTTTTTGTCTCCTTTTGTGTGAATGTTTCTTATATCCATCCAATAGAGACAGGATGAAATATCATACTGCTACTAGGTGTTAATTTGTACATCAGACTGGCAGTCTCTTAAATCTGATGTTCATTTACCTTTATAGGTCTATAAGAAGAATTTTTAAATATTTAATTTATTTAATACTAAGTTTTTAAGAAAATACTTGAGTTACAAAAATACAGAGTAAAAAGGAATGATTAATTAGTTGGGTTTAATCAATAAAGAAAAGATGGGTTTTATTTTTAAATTTCTTTTGGTATATAGTAGGTATATATATTTATGGGGTAGTTTTCTTTTTTAAAGGAAGAAATAAATGTGGGTTAATAAAGGGAAAGATTGGGGAAAGGCATTACACATGTTTGGAATGGAATATGCAAAGACATAGACAAGAATGTGCAAGTTGAATGAAATGATTAGAATCAGACAGACTTCACTATAATAAAACTTTATCGTAAGACATAATAGGAGATTAAATAGGTGAGAGAGGTATTGGAAGTGAAAAGTGACTTACAGTTCAGGATTAAAAGTAGCAGCACTTGTAGTAAAAAGTAGTGAGCAATTTTGAGTCCTTAAGCAGAATAGTTAACACACGCACACAAATGGTTTTTGAGGAAGCATATCCTAACAATAGATTGGAATTCAAGGGACAAGATCAGAGGTGCTTCTGTTACTCTAAGTGTGAGTTGATGATACAGTTGTGGCAACAGGAATCAAGGGGGCAAATTGGAGAGATGTTTTCTGTAAAGAATTGTCAGGCTTAGGACACTGGAATTAATTGAATGTGAATTATAGGAGAAGAGACATCAAAAATACTTTTAGTTTTATACGCCTTGGGCTCAGGAACATGGTAATGTTGTTACTTGTATTGGACATTTTCTAATCAGTTGGAGGATGGGAGCGATACGGAATGTGATTCATAAACTATGTGAAAATGATGACATTGCAATCATATGTAGCTCCCATAGTATTTTCAGGAGAACAAGGCTTTTCTTCTTTGCATTTCTTTATTTTTTTTTCTTTTGTAATAAAGGTAATTCCTAGACCTGGGACTGGTATAACTATAGGAGAAAAAGGAAACATTGGGTTGCCTGGCTTGCCCGGGGAAAAAGGAGAGCGAGGATTTCCTGGAATACAGGGTCCACCTGGCCTTCCTGGACCTCCAGGTAAATGAGATTGCATTTATGGCCTTGTGCTTATAGCATGCTTACTAATCCATGTATACTTTTTATCAGATGAGTTCCATGGTAAGCATGGAAGTAGAAGACACAAATCCTTTTTAATTGACAAGTACTTCCCAAATCTCACTATACCTTCTCTCACCATATTACTCACTTGTACTTTAAAAAAGCCTAAGTGAATAGTGTCCTTTAATCCTAAGATTCCCGTTTCTACATTTTATTTTTTATTGATACATAATTGCACATATTTATGGGATACATGTGATATTTTAATACGTGGGTACAATGTATGGTGATCAAATCAAGGTAACTAGAATATCCGTTACCTCAAGTATTTATCTTTTCTTTATGTTGGGAACATTCAAAATCTTCTCTTCTAGCTGTTTTGAAATATACAATAAGTTGCTGTTAACTGTTGTGAATCTACTGTGCTATGAAACACTGTAACTTACTGCTTCTATCTAACTATATGTTTGTACTCATTAACCAACCTTTCTTCATTGCCCCCGACCCTTCCCAGCCCCTGGTAACCATCATTCTCTCTACCTCCATGAGATCAACTTTTTTCTTAACCTCCTACGTAAGAATGAGAACATGCATTTGTATTTGCCTTTCTGTGCCTGGCTTATTTCACTTAACGTAATGTCCTTCAGGTTCATCCATATTGCTGAAAATGACAGAACTTCATTCTTTTATGGCCGAATAATATTCCATTGTGTATTTATACCACATTTCCTTTATCTGTTCATCCACTGATGAACATTCAGGTTGATTTCATATCTTGGCTATTATGAATAGTGCTGCAATAAACATGGGAGTGCAGATATCTCTTTGAATTACTAATTTATTTTCTTTTGGATATATACCCAGACGTGAGATTGCTGGAACATATGGTAGTTCTATTTTTAGTTTTTTGAAGAACCTCCATACTTTTTTTCATAATGGTTGCATTAATTTACATTCCCACCAACAGTGTATGAGTTCTCTCTTCTCTGCATCCTTGCAGCATTCTGTTATTTTTTGTCTTTTTGATGATAGCCATATTAACTGGGGTACATTTTATTATTACTATATTATACCAAACAATTCTGAGATTTAATAGGCAAATCATCACACTTTTCATGCTAATAGGGAAGGATATTCTCCCCAAGTAATGCCTAGTTTTGCAAGATTTCCTGTATAAAAATGGCAAGCAGCATTATCCACCTAAAATTTCAGAAACACCTAACTAGAAATCCCCATGGTGATTTTGTTATAAAATAAAATCTTAGAGCTCAATACTGAGTTTTATATTATTGCCTTTGAAAACACACAGTATAGTGGAACATTTCTAATTTGGCCACAAATTGAGTACTGCCCTTATCTAGAATGTTTATTTGGATGTTCTCTGACATAGGGTAATAATAGTGATGTATGTAAAATTTCCAGATGTATGTGGTACAGTGCCTGGCACACATACATATTCAATAAATTATTATTCCTTTTCCTTCAAAAATATGTGGCTAATGAAATACAAAATGATGAGATGAGTGATAGTGATCTTTCCCAAGAGAAAGAAAATAAATATAGGTTCCATTATGCTCTAAATGTGAACTTCAGATTCCTAATCTCAAGATAGTGAACTAAATACATACTGTATCTGGAAAATTGAAATAAAGAATTACCTCAGGATGCAGTAAAAGAGATAAGGAGTTGGGAAGTATGAATGAAAAGTTAAGAGGTATAAAGGATAAACTTAGAAGCTCCAAAATTATCTCATGAGGGAGGCCAAGAAGGAAAGAATGGGACAAGAGTCAGCATTTGAAAAAAATAATGGCTGAGAACTTCCATCTATTAAAAAACACATACATCACTATGGAAAAGCTCATGGAGCACTAAGCAAGAGTAAAATAATAGTAATGCAAAGGCCCATAACTAGACACATTGTAGGGATATTTCAGAATTCAGGGATAAAAAGAAGCACTTAAAAACTATTTGAGAACAAAAAGCCGATCACCTACAAAGCAGAGTCAGAGGATGATAATGGAGCACATTTTCAAAGTGATAAGGACAAATTACTATGAATTAGGGATTCTGTGTTATACTAAACTATCATCCTAATGTGAAGATGAGATACATAGGAAGTTTAACACCTTCAGACTGTCCCTGAAATAGTTACTGGAGGTTTTACTCCAAAAAGAAAAAAAGGAATTCTGGATAAAATGAGAATAGCGGTAGGATGCAAGAACCAAAGCTTAGAAAATATATTAGTAAAGCATATTAAGTCTAAATCAGTACTGGTCATTTTTTAAAAAGGTGTTTTAAGTAACAACTTGGAGCTATAATTGTAAACATTATTAACCTGTGATGTGTAGATGCAGAGAGAATAAAGAGAAGTGTTTTGTCTTGTTAGGGAAAGATAATATAAATCTTGTTAACTGTATAAATTTTTAGAAATATATAGGTTTAAGTACATAGGTTAAAATATTAATAGTAGCCACTAGAGAAGAATAGAAATAAAATGTATAACTTACACACCAATTGAAGAAAGAAAATGACTAAAAATCTCTTATATCGTGTAAGTTAGGATTGGGGCAAAATAAAGACAAATCTGGGCAAATAGAAAATAAAATATAAGATGACAAGAAGAAGTTAAATATAAGTCAGTAACTCCAACAAATTTGAAAGAACTAAACACTGATTAAAAGACACTGACTAAAATTGAAATTAAAAATACCTATATATAGTGCGTAGTAGACATATCTAAAGCAAAGTGACAGATATAATCTGAAAATAATGCAATATATACTGGGCAAATGCTATACATAAAACTGGTTTAGCAGTTCTAATATAGTATGAAATATAATTAAATGCAAAACTTGAAACTATAAAAATTCTGGAAGAAAATGCAGGAAAAACTCTTCTGGACATTGACCTAGGCAAAGATTATGACTAAGACTTCAAAAGTAAATGCAACCAAAACAAAAATATACAATTGGGACTTAATTAAACTAAAGAGCTTCTGCACAGCTAAAGAAACAATCAATGGAGTAAATAGCCTACAGAATTGGTGAAAATATTTGTAAACTATGCATCTGGCAAAGGACTAGTATCCAGAATCTATTAATATAAGGAACTTGAACAAATCAATAAGAGAAAAAAAAACCCCATTAAAAACTGGGCAAAAGACATGAACAGAACACTTCTTAAAATAAGACATACATGTGGCCAACAAACATGAAAAAAATACTTAACATCGCTAATCAGCAAATAAATGCAAAATCAAACCACAATGAGATACTAACTCAAACATTAGAATGGCTATTATTAAAAAGGCATAAAATAACAAATTTGGGCAAGAATGTGGAGGTCATAGTTATATATTGTTGGTGGGAATTTAAATTAGTTCAACTACTGTGGAAAGCCATTTGGAGATTTTTCAAAGAACTACAAGTAGAACTAGCATTCCACCCAGCAGTCGCACTACTGGGTATCTACCCAAAGGAAATCATTCTACAAAAAGACACGTGCACTCATATGTTCATTGCAGCAGTATTCATCATAGCAAAGTCATGGAATCACCCTAAGTGCTCATCAGAAGTGGACTGGATAAAGAAAATGTGGTACATATGCACTATGGAAGAATATGCAGCCATACAAACAATGAAATCATGTCCTTTGCAGCAACATGAATGCAGATGAAGGCCATTACCCTAAGTGAAATAACTCAGAAATAGAAAACCAAATACCATCTGTCTTCACTTAGAAGTGGGAGAGAAACAATAGGTATGCATGGACATAAAGATGGAAACAATAGACATAGGAAGCTCCAAAAGTTGGGGAGATTGAAAAGCTACTTATTGGGTACATAGTCACTAGTCACTATTTGGGTGATGAGTTCACTGGAAGCCTAAATGCCACCATCATGCAATATGCCCCTGTATTACTAACAAAGCTGCATATGTACTTCCTGAATCTAAAATAAAAAAGAGACATTCATATGGATAAATAGATAAATCATATCACAGTGATTTAAAATTTATGAATATGTATCTAACAATATAGCTTTGAATGTATAAAGTGAAAACTGATAGCGTATGGGAAATAAACTGACAAATCCCCAACATACCAAGTAGGTGAAAAATAAGGTTATAAATGATTTGAGCAACACAATTGAGCTGTATATATGGGGAAAAGAGAAATACTTTGTGTGCAGCAGAGAATATGCATTCTTTTTAAACATACATGGAATATTTAAAGAAATTCATTCTAGCCGGGCGCGGTGGCTCAAGCCTGTAATCCCAGCACTTTGGGAGGCCGAGGCGGGTGGATCACAAGGTCAGGAGATCGAGACTATCCTGGCTAACATGGTGAAACCCCGTCTCTACTAAAAATACAAAAAACTAGCCGGGCGCGGTAGCGGGCGCCTGTAGTCCCAGCTACTTGGGAGGCTGAGGCGGGAGAATGGCGTGAACCCGGGGGGCGGAGCTTGCAGTGATCCGAGATCGCGCCACTGCACTCCAGCCTGGGAGACACAGTGAGACTCCGTCTCAAAAAAAAAAAAAAAAAAAAGAAATTCATTCTATTAGAACATAAAGAAATATTTAAAAATTACATGCATGTCATTCTCTGTGATCACAGTGAAATAAAATAACAAATTTACAACAAAATCACCAAAAATGTTTACAATTGTATATTAAGAAACAATATAAATATTTCTAGACATAAAAAAGAAACAAAAGGAAATGACAGACTACCGAATGCTAAACAACAATGAAAGCACCTCATATCAAAACTCATTAATATAGCGAAATCAGTACCTTTCTCACAAAATCAGAAAGACTAAAACGAAATGACTTAAGTTTTTGAAAAAAGAAACAAGCACAAACAGAAGGAAAAGCTTGATAAAGATAAAAATAAAAATTAATAAATAGAAAACAAACTAAAAATGTAATTGGATAGGGAAAATAAAAGATATTTTGAGTGAGAAGAGTTTGAAATTAACAAGTTTGCAAATACAATCAAGATAAAAATGAAAAAAGGCACAAATATAATCAGTAAAGAAAAAGATCATTATAAAAATCAAATTTTAAATTACAAGAAAACTATAAATGTGTTAAAATATTTTATATTTGGAAAAAATATAAATTTATCATGAAACAGGAAACAAATTAATTAAAAATGTTTTGAGAAAGTAGGAAACCTCAGTAGATCAATTACCATAGAACATTTTAAAATGTTAGAGATCTCCATGAAAATGCATTGGTTGTATGGGTGGTTTTATCATTTTACAAACGAATTCTACCAAGCTGTCCAAAAGCAGATAATTCCCAAATTTTAAACTATTTTCAGGACATTAAAAAAAATAAAGTTGGTGACAAAACCAGTACCAGCCACTGCAAAAACATGCCAAATTGTAAAGACCATCGATGCTACGAAGAGACTGCAGCAACTAACGAGCAAAATAACCAGCTAACATCATAATGACAGGATCAAATTCACACATAACAATATTAACCTTAAATGTAAATGGACTAAATGCTCCAATTAAAAGACACAGACTGGCAAATTGGATAGAGTCAAGACCCATCAGTGTGCTGTATTCAGGAGACCCATCTCACGTGCAGAGACACATAGGCTCAAAATACAGGGATGGAAGAATATCTACCAAGAAAATGGAAAACAAAAAAAGTCAGGGGTTGCAATCCTAGTCTCTGATAAAACAGACTTTAAACCAACAAAGATCAAAAGAGACAAAGAAGGCCATTACATAATGGTAAAGAGATCAATTCAACAAGAAGAGCTAACTATCCTAAATATATATGCACCCAACACAGGAGCACCCAGATTCATAAAGCAAGTCCTTAGACACCTACAAAGAGACTTAGACTCCCACACAATAATAGTGGGAGACTTTAACACCCCACTGTCAACATTAGACAGATCAAGGAGACAGAAAGTTAAAAAGGATATGCAGGAATTGAACTCAGCTCTGCACCAAGTGGACCTAATAGACATCTACAGAACTCTCCACCCCAAATCAACAGAATATACATTCTTCTCAGCACCACATCACACTTATTCCAAAATTGACTACATAGTTGGAAGTAAAGCACTCCTCAGCAAATGTAAAAGAACAGAAATTATAACAAACTGTCTCTCAGATCACAGTGCAATCAAACTAGAACTCAGGATTAAGAAATTCACTCAAAACTGCTCAAATACATGGAAACTGAACAATCTGCTCCTGAATGAATACTGGGTATATAACGAAATGAAGGCAGAAATAAAGATGTTCTTTGAAACCAACGAGAACAAAGATACAACATATTAGAATCTCTGGGACACATTTAAAGCAGTGTGTAGAGGGAAATTTATAGCACTAAATGCCCACAAGAGAAAGCAGGAAAGACCTAAAATTGACACCCTAACATCACAATTAAAAGAACTAGAGAAGCAAGAGCAAACACATTCAAAAGCTGGCAGAAGGCAAGAAATAACTAAGATCGGAATAGAACTGTGATAGATACACAAAAAACCCTCCAAAAAAATCAATGAATCCAGGAGTTGGTTTTTTGAAAAGATCAACAAAATTGATAGACCGCTAGCAAGACTAATAACGAAGAAAAGAGAGAAGAATCAAATAGATGCAATAAAAAATGATAAAGGGGATATCACCACCGATCCCACAGCAATACAAACTGCTATCAGAGAGTACTATAAACACCTCTATGGAAATAAACTAGAAAATCTAGAAGAAATGGATAAATTCCTGGACACATACAGTCTCCCAAGACTAAACCAGGAAGAAGTTGAATCCCTGAATAGACCCATAACAAGCTCTGAAATTGAGACAATAATAGCCTACCAACCAAAAAAAGTCCAGGACCAGACGGATTCACAGCCGAATTCTACCAGAGTTACATGGAGGAGCTATTCCAATCAATAGAAAAAGAGGGAATCCTCCCTAACTCATTTTGTGAGGCCAGCATCATCCTGATACCAAAGCCTGGCAGAGACACAACAGAAAAAGAGAATTTTAGACCAATATCCCTGATGAACATCGATGCAAAAATCCACAATAAAATACTGGCAAACTAAATCCAGTAGCACATCAAAAAGCTTATCCACCATAATCAAGTGGGCTTCATCCCTGGGATGCAAGGCTGGTTCAACATATCCAAATCAATAAACATAATCCAACATATAAACAGAACCATAGACAAAAACCACATGATTATCTGAATAGATGCAGAAAAGGCCTTTGACAAAATTCAACAGCCCTTCTTGCTAAAAACTAACTAGGTATTGATGGAACATATATCAAGATAATAAGAGCTATTTATGACAAACCCACAGCCAATATCATACTCAATGTGCAAAAACTGGAAGCATTCCCTTTGAAACCTGGCACAAGACAGGGATGCCCTCTCTCACCACTCCTATTCAACATAGTGTTGGAAGTTCTGGCCAGGGCAATCAGGCAGGAGGAAGAAATAAAGGGTATTCAATTAGGAAAAGAGGAAGTCAAATTGTCCCTGTTTGCAGATGACATGATTGTATATTTAGAAAGCCCCATCATCTCAGCCCAAAATCTCCTTAAGCTGATAAGAAACTTCAGCAAAGTCTCAGGATACAAAATCAATGTGTAAAAATCACAAGCATTCTTATACACTATCAACAGACAGACAGACAGCCAAATCATGAGTGAATTCCCATTCACAATTGCTTCAAAGAGAATAAAATACCTAGGAATCCAACTTACAAGGGATGTGAAGAGCTCTTCAAGGAGAACTGCAAACCACGCTCAACAAAATGAAAAGAGGACACAAACAAATGGAAGAACATTCCATGCTCATGCATAGGAAGAATCAATATCATGAAAATGGCCATACTGCCCAAGGTAATTTATAGATTCAATGCCATCCCCATCAAGCTACCAATGACTTTCTTCACAGAATTGGAAAAAACTGCTTTAAAGTTCATATGGAACCAGAAAAGAACCCGCATTGCCAAGACAATCCTAAGCCAAAAGAACAAAGCTGGAGGCATCATACTACGTGACTTCAAACTATACTGCAAGGCTACAGTAACCAAAACAGCATGGTACTGGTACCAAAACAGAGATGTAGACCAATGGAACAGAAAAGAGGCCTCAGAAATAACACCACATATCTATAAGCATCTGATCTTTGACAAACCTGACAAAAACAAGAAATGGGGAAAGGATTCCCTATTTAATAAATAGTGCTGTGAAAACTGGCTAGCCATTTGTAGAAAGCTGAAACTGGATCGCTTCCTTACACCTTATACAAAAATTAATTCAAGATGGATTAAAGACTTAAATGTTAGACCTAAAACCATAGAAACCCTAGAAGAAAACCTAGGCAATACCATTCAGGACATAGGCATGGGCAAGGGTTTCATGTCTAAAACACCAAAAGCAATGGCAACAAAAGCCAAAATAGACAACTGGGATCTAATTAAACTAAAGAACTTCTGCACAGCAGAAGAAACTACCATCAGATTGAACAGGCAGCCTGCAGAATGGGAGACATTTTTTGCAATCTACCCATCTGACAAAGGGCTAATATCCAGAATCTACAAAGAACTCAAACAAACTTACATGAAAAAAAGAACCCCATCAAAAAGTGGGCAAAGGATATGAACAGGCACTTCTTAAAAGAAGACATTCATACAGCCAACAGACACATGAGAAAATGCTCATCACCACTGGCCATCGGAGAAATGCAAATCAAAACCACAATGAGATACCATCTCATACCCGTTAGAATGGTGATCATTAAAAAGTCAGAAAACAACAGGTACTGGAGAGGATGTGGAGAAATAGGAACACTTTTACACTGTTGGTGGGACTGTAAACTAGTTCCACCATTGTGGAAAACAGGAAGGGGATCGTCACACACCAGGGCCTGTCGTGGGGTGGGAGGAGGTGTGAGGGTGGAGGGATAGAATTAGGAGATATACCTAATGTAAATGATGAGTTAATGGGTGCAGCACACCAACATGGCATATGGATATATATGTAACAAACATGCACGTTGTGCACATGTATCCTAGAACTTAAAGTAAAAAAAAAAAAAACAAACAAAAGAAAAACACCAAAAAAAAGGCAAAAGGTATGCTATAAAATAACAACAAAAAAAGTCAGTTTAATAGCATTGATACTAAACAACTAAGGAGATAACACTAGCAATAACCCAGTCTAATTTATGAACGTAGAAGCAATAATCCTAAATATCCAGAAACATATTAAATTATATGATATTATGACCAAGTAGATTTTAGTCCAAGATTGCAAGGATGGATTGAGGTTACTGTGATTGAGTACATTGACAGAGTAAAAGAAAACAGGCCAACAGATGCGGAAAAATTAGTCAGTACAATTCAATACCCATTCATTTTTAAAAGAAAGCTAAACCTCTTAAACTGGAATTAAAAGAGAGTTACATTAACTTGATGAATCTATCTGCAGGACTGTATGGGAAATGTCATGCTTTGTGGTGAAACATCAGGAACATTTTTATTCAAGTCAGAAATAAGATCAAGATACTTAGAGTTACCAATGCTGTTTGTCCTTAAAGTGGAGATCCTAGCCCATGCACTAAATCTGGAAGAAAAAATGGTGGTAAGAATGGGGAAAAAGCCCAAATTTCAGTTATTCAGAGACCATCTGATTATCTACCAGAAAGCTTTAAAAAATCCATTGACAAATTCCCAGATCTTAAAGAGAGTATGTGTGCAAGATGGCCAGATCTGAGTAGCATACTTAATTTGCCTTCCTCTTCACCAGCAAACATGTAAGAGAAAAAAATACACTTCACAATTGTAATAGTATTAAAATGCACAGTAGTTATAAAAGAAACCCATGAATAACCCCAACAATACATGTGTAAGACTTCTTTGCAGAATTTTGTAAATTATTATTAAATAATATAAAATTACTAAATAAATGGAGAAATAAACTTAATTATTACTTGATGTGAAAAACCAATATTATAAACAGTTGATTCTACCAAAAAATAATCTTTAAATTCAAATTAATCCCATTCAGAATCCCAACCAGTTTTTGAAAATGAAACTGACAAGTTGATTCTAAAATTTATTTAGAAAAGTAAATTTGTAAGTGTAGTGAAGATGGTTTTAAAAAAGAACAAAGATGAGCATATTTTCCTTAGCAGTTTTGGAAACATTATTAAGTTATAGTAACTAAAATGTGTGTTAATGGTGCATGAATCACCAGTGTAACAGAAGAATGTCCAGAAACAGAGCCATGTTTATATGGGAACTTCGAAATACCTTTTTATGTTGTTAATGACTTTCTGGTATGTTTAAGTTATCAGATCATAGTGTCAAAGGATGGGGTTACTAGTAATTTCCAAAAGTAATAAAGCTACTTTAAATTATTATTTCCTACCCTCAAACTGTTACTTACATTCTTTGAAATTTTTCAGCCTTTTTTTCAGAGTTTTGAATCTCCTAGAAAAAAAAATATATAACCAGAATTATATGTTAAAGGAAGATCTTATCATTATCTAATGTCTCAATGATAACTAAAGTAACATCTCTAAGATGAGATCATTTTGATCACTTTTTTGAATCTTAGGGGCTGCAGTTGTGGGTCCTCCTGGCCCTCCTGGATTTCCTGGAGAAAGGGGTCAGAAAGGTGATGAAGGACCACCTGGAATTTCCATTCCTGGACCTCCTGGACTTGATGGACAGCCTGGGGCTCCTGGGCTTCCAGGGCCTCCTGGCCTTCCTGGACCTCACATCCCTCCTAGTAAGCTATATTTTTCTCCTATTAAGTTCTTTTTTTGTTTTTGTTTATTTTGTTTATAAGTAACTCTAGCTAAAGGTTGGCCTCATTTGTTGCATTTCTGATATCTAAGAAATTCTACTACTGCTTTCCTTTTTGGGTTTTGGTAGTTCTTGGATGTTTACATTTGCTCTTCAAATAGTATTTATCAACAATGTTATATTTTCCTTTTGCTTATAGTTACTTGTATTTCTTCAGAGAAGTAACTGAAAAGCTTGTCAGGCTTTTTTTTTGTTTAATCTTCTTGATATTTCACAACAATTAGCTTACTATCCTTTGTTTATCTTACTCAGGTGATGAGATATGTGAAGCAGGCCCTCCAGGCCCCCCAGGATCTCCAGGTGATAAAGGACTCCAAGGAGAACAAGGAATGAAAGGTTTGATCTCCAGACATATTCATTTCTTCATTTTCTTCATTCTTTCAAATCATCAGCAAAATCCCCTGTATCATCCGTCACACCTTAGCCACTGATTCCCATGGTCATACCCCAAGACCATCTCATTACCAATAGTGTTATACTTACATGATCTTGGTTTCATGCATCCCATTTTTTGCATCGTTCTCTTCTGTCTAGCTTACTACCTCTAGTAACCTGACTCCAGCAATACTCCAACCCCACTGAGACCTAGCAACTTTGACTAATGCTTAACTTTTTGATGTCCTTTCTTCCCTCTTAACCTAGCTTAAATTCCATTATCAATCACTGTAATCAATTCTATTCATAAATCCATGATTCCTTTGCCCTTCTCTCACTTCATTATACTCACTTGGAACAAAAGCATTATCCAAATTTCCACATTTTCTGAGCCTGCACTTTTTCTTCTCTTCTCAAATTTTAGCAGTTTCTCCCCTATTCTGACCTTGCTTCCTATTTCACTGACCAATTAAAGCAGTAACAAGAGAACTTTCACAGATTGTCACCACCATATTTACTTACCTACTTGTGCCTGTGCTCATAGTCTCCCTTCTTGCGTATAACTACTGCTCCTATCTAAAGCCAGTTCTTCTATTTATACAATAGATTCCATTTCCTCTTATTTCCCCAAGGATTTTTTTCCAGCAATTTTTGCCTCTCCCACATCACCAATTTTTTCCCTCTCTATTCAGTCATTCCCAGGAGCATACAAATATGCTTTTTTCACCTATCTAAAAAAAGTAGGGTAATCCTACATTCCCTGCCAGCTGGTTCTCTATTTTTCTATTCCCATTTGCAACAAAACTTCCTAAGAATTTTCTACTCTCCTCTTGTTTTCTCTTAAACATAACTCCAATCAGGATTTTATCCCCTCTTCCCCCAACTCCCCACTGCCTACCACTCCACAAATGCTGGTCAGTTGCCAGCAGTCTATATCCTGCTAATCCAAATGTCAGGTCTGTCCTTTTTTTGCTTGCTTTTTGCCTTCTTTAAACATTTGCATCCCTTGGCTTTCAGTACATTACATTTCTTGTTCTTTTTCATTCCTCTGTGGTGTACATACGTGTGTGTGCGTGTATGTGTATCCATCTAATTACCATCTAAACCAAAATATAGAACATTTTCAGGACCCTGGAAGACTCTTGTACTCCCTACTCAGTACCCCCCAAAGGTAATCACTATTTTATCCTCTGGCATATATTAATTTGCCTAATCTTGAACTTTGTGTACATGAAATTATACTGTATGAGCTCTTTTATGTCTGGTTTCTTTAGCTAAATATAATATATGTGAGATGTATCTATGTTTTTGTTTGTTGCAGTATTTTTCCACCATTCTTTGGTTTTCCACTGCACATTACCTCAGTATTCTAGTGTTGATGGACATTTGGTCTGGAGCTATTGTGAATAAAGCTGTCATAAATATTCTTGTACATGTATTTTTTGTAGGACATAAACACTAATTTTTATTCGAGATATATCTGGAAATTGAATTGCTGGATTACAGGGTAGGTGTAGGTTTTGTTTCATAGATATTACCAAACCATGTTCCAAAGTGATTTTTGTTAGCATTTGCTTAGTGACTTGATTATGAACTACTTTCTTTTGGTTTTTATATTCTCTTTTGTAAAGTGCCTATGTTTATCTTTAATTTTATTATTGGATATATGTATTAAAACTATCTTCTCTTTTGTTAACTTTTGTTTAACAAAAGTTGCTAATTAAATGAAATCAAATTAATCAATGTCCTGTTTTATCGTTAGTACTTTTTATGCACCGTTTTAGAAATCTTTACTTACCTCAAAGGTCTTATGATATTCCTCTGTGTTTTCTTCTAGACACTTTATTGTTTACCTTTTGCATTTTGATCTTTCTTCAATTAATTTTTGTGTGTAGTTTGGAGTAGGGATCAAAGTTCATTTTTCCCATATGGATGTCCAGTTGAGTCAGTACTATAGAACAAAAGATCATCAATTATCCCAATGAATTGCATTAGCACTTTTTTGTAGATCATATGACCATATGTGTGTAGGTCTGTTTCTGACTGCTGTATTCTCTTCTGTTGTTTCATTAGTCTCTCCTTGCACCAATGCGATGCTATCTTAATTACTGTGGCTTTATCGTAATTCTTGGATATTCTAGGTTCTTTGCATTTTTGTATGCATCTTAGAATTATCTATCCAACTTTTAAGTTTAAAATGCTCCAAGATTGAATCCTTGTTCTTCTTTTCTATCTAAACTCATTTATTCAGTCTTGTGATTGTTAATACCACCTAATTGCCCAGGACTTCCAAATTTATGCCTCCTATCCAGATATAACTGTTTTCCTCTAGATTTGTGTATCCATTTGCCTAGTCAACATTTTGAATTTGACATCCTGATCAAACTGAAGTCTTGATTTCTGCCACCTCCTCCCCATAGTTGCTCCACTCACATCTTATGCTTCTTACTTAAAAAGCAGGCCACTTTAGTCTTCTAGTTGCTCATGCTGAGAACCTTGGAGTCATCCTTGATTCCCCTCTTCTTTTGTATTTCATATATGATCCATGAGAACATCCCATTGGCTCTACTTTCAGATATGTCTATAATCTAACCGGTTCTCATCATTTTCATTGCAGTCACTCTGGGATGAGCTACCACCATCTCTCTCCTAGATCGTTGCGACAGTAGCCACTTAAGTGGTTACCCTGTTTCCATCATTGCCTTTAGAGGCTATTACCATAGCAGCTAGAGTCATCCCTTAAAAATTTAAGTTATAACAAGTTGCTTTTTTAAAAAAAATTTTCTACTAGATTCTCATTTCACTCACAGTAAAAACCACAGCCTTTATGTTTCTTATATGCCTATATGCCATTTGTTGTAAACTGTCAACTTTCTGACCTTGTTCCCCTCCCTCATTCTGCTCTAGCAATCTGGTCGGCTTGCTGTTCCTCGTATATACCAAACATGGCTATTCTTTCTGCTTGGAATGTTCTACACTCTTATGCACATGTCATGTCCTTTAAGTTTTATCACATATCAACTTCTCAATCAAGTCTATCCTGACTACCCTATTTAAAATTGCAACCCCCCACCCTTCCCTGAGTATAGTTTTATCATATATCAACTTCTCAATCAAGTCTATCCTGACTACCCTATTTAAAATTGCGATCCCCCACCCTTCCCTGGCATACTCAATACCACTTATGTAGTTCTGTTTTTTCCTATAAAAATAATATCTTTTAAAGCATATTAAATATTTAATATATATTTAATTTTTTTTAGAAAGGGTCTTGCTCTGTCACCCAATCTGGAGTGCAGTGGTGCAATCACAGCTCACTGCAGCCTTGATCTCCTAAGTCTCAAGCAATCCTCCCACCTCAACCTCCTGGGTACCTGGCGAGTACAGGCATGCACCACCATGCCTGGCTAATGTTTTTATTTTTTCTGTAGAGATGGGGTTTCACCATGTTGGCCAGGCTGGTCTCGAACTCCTGACCTCAAGCTATCTGCCTGCCTCAGCCTCCCAAAGTGCTGGGGTTACAGGCATAAGCCACTACACCCTGCCTATACTTAATATTATATTAAAATATTTCATATATACATTTTGATAATTCATTTCCTTTATTGATTATTATCCCTTTCCCCTGGTAGAATGTGAGGCATGTAGACCTGAATTTTTATCCATGACTTTTATCTTTTGCTCACCAGTGTAACACAAGCATCTGGAACAGTTCTTGGCACACAGTAAGCACTCAGCAATTTATTTGTCATAAATTGATTCAGGATATAGGCTTCTCCAATCACACCATTAAGTGGAAATGCTGTCCCTTAGTGCTGACATTTTTAGAACCAATCTATTGAAGGTATATGTACCCCTTTCAGTAACATTTGTTTGTTATTATGATTTCACTAGGTGACAAAGGTGACACTTGCTTCAACTGCATTGGAACTGGTATTTCAGGGCCTCCAGGTCAACCTGGTTTGCCAGGTCTCCCAGGTCCTCCAGGTAAACCATTCTGCCTCAGGGCAACCTTCTAAATATTTTTTGGCTAGATTTTGTAGAGCTTATACTTTTAGAATGTTACCGTTTCTCATTTTTATAGCTAGTCACTCATATCTATAAATAATTAAGTATAAAATGCCTCTATTTGTTATCAAATTAATTATGCTCTTGTTTCTAATACCTGAAGCTACCAACATTTTCTATTAAAGCATTTTGACAATATAATTTCGGGAAATATATCTTCCCCATTTTCCATATGAAGAAGAAAATCACTTATACAGAGTCAGACTTCTTTTTTCCAGAATACTGGGAGAAAAGTTCATAATACCTAGCCCCTGAATATAGTTTCCAGTGGCAGAGATTCCAGTCATTGGGGATGTATCACATGTTGTCGTTCAGGAATAGGGGTTCTATCGGAGTTTGACAATCAACTGCCAGTATTCCTCTCTCTATATATAACTCATCTATCCCCCTTTCCAGTCAAAACTGTATGTGATATCTGTCAGACCCTCAACTGTTTCATTTAACTGCCCCTTAGGATATCCCAGTATTCTCTTGAAATTACATTTTATGTTGAGTCAGGGCTGGGAATAGAGACCAGATCTCTTACCTTTCTGTCTAGTGAGTCTATGAAGGATGCCAATTCATTTGGAGTTTGGGAATACTTTCAACAAATCTTGTAGACATTATTGGACGTTAGTAATCTAGCCTTGTACCTCTAGTCTCGTGGTTCTCTAACTTGAGAGTGCATCACCTGGAGGGCTTTTTGAAGCCCAGACTGCTGAGCCTCACTCTCAAAGTTTCTGATTCAGTAGACCTGGATGAAGGCTCAAGAATTAGCATTTCTAATTAGTAGCCAGGTGGTGATGATGCCACTGGTCCAGGAATCCATTTGGGGAACCACTGCTTTAGTAATGTTTCCTCTAGTCTTTGGGCTGCAAATGTTTCTCATAAACCAAATTTCAGGGAATGACAAACCAAAGAAAGGACTGGTAAGGATCTACAAAAACTGCATAAGTCAGAACAAAGATATTCAGACCTTTTCATAATCTTTTTCTCCCTTTGGCAAATGAAAACATCATAGGAACCCAGGAAACGTTGTGCATAGTATTTGCTAGTTGCAAGGTCTGAGAAGGACAGCTTTGGAGTTGGAAGTTTCTTAGGATACAATATTGTATGTAACATGAAATGTTAAATTTATTTTAAAAAGGATGATTATCTAATTTTGAGAACATAAAAGGAAAATACAAATGTGACTTAAATGGGATTGAATGGGATTCTTATTTTAAAAACTTGACTTTCTGACTTGATGATTTCTGTATGAGCTTTGTCAGGAGTTCAAGCTCAAAGCTTACATTATTATATGTGTGTGTGTGTGTTAGGATCCCTTGGTTTCCCTGGACAGAAAGGTGAAAAAGGACAAGCTGGTGCAACTGGTTCCAAAGGATTACCAGTAAGTTTTGAGTATATTATAAAAGAAAAAGAAGTAGAAGGAAGGCATTTTACACATTGATTTTCAATTATTCATATACATACACACGTATATAATTTCATTTTTCTATTAAGTTGTACTTTGTTTGATTCCTTGACTATTCCTGACTCATATGCCTCACTTGATTCAGCCCTTTGTATATTAAATGTTATTGGGTGGGTTGAAGGGGTAAACTGGAGAGAAGAAAATGTTAGAAAAAAAGAAACTGATTTTCTTTTTCTCTTTCTTCTTTTTCCACTCTTTCTCTTTTTTTCCTTACCCACTTCAGGGCATTCCAGGAGCTCCAGGTGCTCCAGGCTTTCCTGGATCTAAAGGTGAACCTGGTGATATCCTCACTTTTCCAGGAATGAAGGGTGACAAAGGAGAGTTGGGTTCCCCTGGAGCTCCAGGGCTTCCTGGTTTACCTGGCACTCCTGGACAGGATGGATTGCCAGGGCTTCCTGGCCCGAAAGGAGAGCCTGTGAGTTGGTTTGATGTTTTTCGTTTTGTGATGTTAAATTTTCACTTAGAAACGTTTTCTAAGTTAATTTAAAGGATGGGCCTGATGCTGAGATAAACACCCAATCAATGCTTAAAACAGTGTGACCATACAGTAATGGCACATTGTTACTGACTATAGGGTTTCTTCACTACTCTTTTCTTTCACTTGTTTTGTAAACTTATTTTTCTTAACCCTTTAATATTGAATAATATTTTCTATGAATAGGTGGGCAAGAGGTTAAGATGTTTATGAGACAGTATAAGGTTCCCCATCTCTTAACCCCTACATATCTTTCCCTGGGTTTATTTAAACCTCATGACTGGGTATGGTGGCTCACGCCTGTAATCCCAGCACTTTGCGTGGCCGAGGTGGGTGGATCACCTGAGGTCAGGAGTTCAAGACCAGCCTGGCCAACATGGTGAAACCCCGTCTCTACTGAAAACACAAAAATTAGCCGGGCATGGTGTTGGGCACCTGTACTCCCAGCTACTCGGGAGGCTGAGGCAGGAGAATCACTTGAACCCGGGAAGCAGAGGTTGCAGTGAGCCTAGATTGCACCACTGCACTCCAGCCTGGACAACAAGAGCAAAACTCCATCAAAATAAATAAATAAATAAACCTCATAACCAGCAATTTAACTTGTTTCTCTCTCCCTCTCTCTGTCTCTCTCTCTCTCTATATATACACACACACACACACACACACACACATATATATATAGTAAGCTTAGAGATCAGTACAAGTAGATAGCAATGTTCAATGTGCCACAGAACTGAAAGATTTAACATAAATGAACAATCATATTTTGTACATAGCACACGGCCCAGGATATTTAGGTAGGAAGTGATATTTTATAATGTTATCTAGACTATAACCCTTCTGACTTACACTAAAATGTAAGCTGCATAAAGCCAGAGTTTTTTTGTATTTTTGGTTTTCTGTTGTATGACCAGCACTTGACACATAGTAGGAACCCAAAAATATTTGTTGGAGGAATGAGTAAGTGGAATGATCACACATACCATCCCATAATACCACTCATTTGTATAGCTTTTAAGAAGAACTATTTATGGCTATAGCCTTTCCCCAGTTGTATTCAGTACCAACCTACAGATAGTTGTTGTATCTATATGTTTCTGTATTAAACTTTTCCCTTTTTAGGGTGGAATTACTTTTAAGGGTGAAAGAGGTCCCCCTGGGAACCCAGGTTTACCAGGCCTCCCAGGGAATATAGGGCCTATGGGTCCTCCTGGTTTTGGCCCTCCAGGCCCAGTAGGTGAAAAAGGCATACAAGGTGTGGCAGGAAATCCAGGCCAGCCAGGAATACCAGGTAAGTCTACTGTGTTTTTTGTTAAATTTGGTGCTTAAAAACAGAAATTTATTATGTTTTGGCTACTCATGGCTTCCTTTCCCAAGAGGTGTGATTCCCTGGCCATTTACATTTGAACTCTTCAGAGCATCTTAGCAAGGGATCACAATGTTTTTTGGAAGGGGGTTTCTCTTTAAATCTTCTCTGACTGTTTCATTGTTACTGTTAATTTTGTTCTTTTAAGTACATGATACATAATGCAAAGTTTAATAAATAATTATAGCAGAAACACACAGGTAACTACCACACACATCAAAAAATATAATGTTACCAGCATCCTAGAAACCCCTAACCTTCTCTCCCTGTCATTTCCTAATCACAAGTCCCTTCTTCCTCTACTGTCTTGACTTTTACATAATTTTCTTCCATTACCCCTCTATTTTGTGACCTCTGTATGCATTTTTAAACAGAGTATTTTAATTTTGTTTCTTTTTGAACTTCATGTTAAAGGAATCATAGGGTAAGTGTTTTCTATATTAACTTTTTGTGTGGCTATATATAGTATGTTAATTTTTATTGCTATATAGTATTTCATTGTACGTATGTTTGTGTGTGTGTGTGCGTGTGTGTGTGTGTGTTTTACAGTTGATTGATCCATTCTATTGCTAATGGTCAATTGGGTTATTTACAGTTTGGATCTATTATGAATAATGCTTCTGTGTACAGTCATATAGATAGATAGGTAGATAGATAGATCCCTATATCTCTTTGTGTTCATGTGCTCACACTTCTCTAGGGCAAGAGTTGGCAAACTACAGAACTACAGTCCATGGACCACATCCAGCCTACCACCTGTTATAAATAAAAGTTTTATGTGAACACTTCCCCAACCATTCACCTTTGTCTGTGGTTGTTTTTGCACTACAACTGAAGAGTTGAGTAGTTGCTACAGAGACCGTATGGTCCACAAAGCCTAAAGTATTTACTCTGGTCCTTTACACAAAATGCTTACCAATACCTGGGCTAGGGTATGTGTTTAAGATTAGCATTTTCAAAGCATAGGATAAGTGCATCTTCCACTTGAGTGGATAATTACAAACTATATCCAGACCAATTGTACCAATTTTTAACTACCACAAACAGTGTTGAACATTTTATGTTGATTTACATCCTTGGAAACATTTTATATTGTCAGACTTTTACCTTTTTGCCAATCTGTTGAGTGTGATATTTTGCATTTCTCTGATTATATTAAAGTTTAGCACCTTTTCATGTGTTTATTGGTCATTTGAATTTGCTTTTGTGAAATGCCTAATCAAGTACTTTGACCAATTTTATATTGGATTTTTTTTATTGATTTAGAAGAGTTCTTTATATATTCTGTGTATTAGTTCTTAGTTACCTATGTATTTTGTGAAAAGAAATCTTTACCTATTGTGGCTTGCTATTTTTACTCTGTATGGTGTCTTCAATGAGCAGAAAACAACTTTTACATCATCAAAATTATCAATCTTTTCTCTCATGGTTAGTGCTTTTTGTGTCATGTTTAGGAAATCTTTTTTTTTTTTTTCTTGAGCCCATTTCAAGTTCATGTTTCCATTAATAAGAAGTAGATACACTTGAACTTTGCACGTGTAAAACCTAAATGTACCTATTAGCCAAAAGAAGTATTTTCCTTGTTTACTACAGTTTGATTTTTAATGCTCTTTTGGCCTACATTTTAAAAATACTTACATAGATAACACCCTGTTTTAGGGTTTTCTAAAATGGATGGACAGATGGGTATGATAGATAGATAGATAAGAGGTGATTTATTATGGGAATTGACTTACATGATTATGGAGGCTGGGAAGTCCCACAGTAGGTCACCTGTAAGTTGAAGAACTAGGGAAGCCAGTAGCTTGGCTCAGTCCTAGTCTGAATGCCTGAGAACCTGAGTGGCTGCTAGTGCAAGTCCCAGAATCTGAAAGCCAGAGAACCCGGAGTTGTGATGTCCAAGGGTAGGAGAGGATGGGTGTACCAGTTTCAAAAGAGAGAGAGCAGTGAATTCACCTTTTTTTCTGCCTTTTTTGTTGTATCCAGTCCCTCAGCTGATTGGATGGTACCCACACACATTGGGTGAGGGTCGATCATCCTTATTCATTCCACTGATTCAAATGTCAGTCTCTTTTGGAAACAGCCTCACAGACATTACTAGAAATAATGCTTTACCAGCTATATCAGTATCTCTTAATCTAGCCATGTTGAAACCTAAAATTAACCATTATACATCTTGAATCATGGAAGTCCTTAAGGCTGTCATATCCTTTTTCTTTTTGAAATTCTATCCTTCTGTTTTATATCTTTCTTGAATATATAGTGGAAGATTGTTTTTCTTGTGAATTTTTGTTAGTTTACATTTTCAAAACATTACTGATAGTTTTCTTTTTTGTTTTTAATTAAAAAGAGACCTTTAGTTGAGTAAATACTTCTCATTTACCACTGATTTACTCTTGCTTTCAGGTCCTAAAGGGGATCCAGGTCAGACTATAACCCAGCCAGGGGAGCCTGGCTTGCCTGGTAACCCAGGCAGAGATGGTGAAGTAGGTCTTCCAGGTATGTGAGGAATTTATTTCAAAGTATCTTCAACACTGATGGCTTTTTTTTTTTTTTTGACGGAGTTTTGCTCTGTCACCCATGCTGGAGTATAATGGGGTGATCTCGGCTTGCTGCAGCAACCTCCAACTCCTGGGTTCAAGCAATCCTCCCTGCCTCAGCCTCCCGAGTGGCTGGGATTACAGGCGCCCACCACCACACCCAGTTAATTTTTGTATTTTTAGTAGAGACGGAGTTTCTCCATGTTGGCCAGGCTGGTATCGAACTCCTGACCTCAGGTGACCCACCTGCCTCGGCCTCCCAAAGTGCTGAGATTATAGGCGTGAGCCACTGCACCCAGCCCTGGCAGCTTCTTTCTTTGAACGTTTTCCTTTCCATAACTGCTCTTTCTCCATAGGTGACCCTGGACTCCCAGGGCAACCAGGCTTGCCAGGGATACCTGGTAGCAAAGGAGAACCAGGTATCCCTGGAATTGGGCTTCCTGGACCACCTGGTCCCAAAGGTATGTTGGAATGGGCAGCAGGCAGGGTAGCTTAGAAGATTAGCATGATGTTATTCTTTGATAAAATTCATTCAACAAATAAAATATATTAATTGTACCTTTTTTCTCTGTGCTATAAAGAATGTAAATAAAAAATCTTAGTGTATTTTCATTGTAAGTTCATTCATTATCTTTATCTAAAACAGTCCAGACAGGAAAATATCTACATTTTAGATATGCAAAAGTGATATATAAGCTTAGAAATTACAGGAATTGTCTTTTGTGTTCACCATAGTATTCTCAGGGTTTAGAACAGTTCTTAACACATAGTGTGCACTTGTTATTTATTGAGTTAATGGATTTTTTAAACAGAAAACAGACTTATTGCACATGTGTAGCCAAGTAATATTTTATGCTAAATAATATTTTCTTGATTTATTGAAATTTTTTAGGGCTTATGCTTCAGTTCTGCTTTATTCCTCACAGAATTTATTCTCACAAATGGCAAGAGCACACAGTGGTCTGAGGACAGTTCTTAAATATATCTTTACTCATTTATACAAAATGCTTTCAAAAGTTATCGGGTTTGATTTTATGTGTATATGTATCTATAATATCTGCAGTTAGTTTTAGCCCATTTCCAAAATTATATGGTAGGCCCTTTGTCATACTGCATCCAGATATAAGCAGAAAAAAAGTTCTTGGGCATTTTTGTGTGGAATTCATTCCTTACAATTTAGTTCTATCTTATTATATAATAGCCCTCATTTTCTTCAGAAAAGCATATGTTCCACATACATTAGCTCTATGTGAAAATAAAAGGAATGTAAGGTGATTGAGGGATTGTAAGGCTTAATCTTAGGTAGTAGAATGTCATTGTGCTTTTAACATCTTACTGTTGTCACTAAGCATGATTAGAATGTGGCTTTGGGAATTTGAATATCTTTCTTAAAGTGTCTTTCCTTTGGTGGTTAAAAAATGACTTATCATTTTACAGGCTTTCCTGGAATTCCAGGACCTCCAGGAGCACCTGGGACACCTGGAAGAATTGGTCTAGAAGGCCCTCCTGGGCCACCTGGCTTTCCAGGACCGAAGGTCTGGGACATTTTTATTTAATCCTTCTCATTTTCTTATCTTTCCCACCTTCCTTATTTCTAGCTCTCTATTTTGACTCAGATATCATCCCAAGTCCCAAGTCTTTACTATAAATATATAGATAAAATAACTTATTATATTTCCATTTAAAAAATATTTAACCCCAAATCATCTTTAATAGTCCAAGAGGTCACATTTGGAGAAAAAAAAAAAAACAAATTTCTGTACCTATTTTTGAGTGCCCAGTTCTTTGATTAGAGAATACAGGCATACCTTGGAGATATTGCAGGTTTAGTTCCAGACCACCACAATAAAGTGAATATCAAAATAAAGTGAATCACACAATTTTTTTTGTTTCCCAGTACATATAAAAGTTATGTTTACACTATACTGTAGTTTTTAAAGTGTGCAGTAGCATTAGGTCTAAAAAAAATATGCATACCTTAATTAAAAATACTTTATTGCTAAAAAATTTTAGCAATCATCTAAGCTTGCAGCAAGTCATAATCTTTATGCAGGGGGAGGGTTTTGACTCAGTATTGATGGCTGCCCACTGATCAGGGTGATGGTTGCTGAAGGCTGGGGTGGCTGTGACAATTTTTTTTTTCCATTAAAATACAATCTATTTTGTTGAAAACAGACAATTAGTGTTTTTTTTTTGTTTTGTTTTGTTTTGTTTTGTTTTTGCCTGCCATGCTGTTTTATTTTATTTTTTTAAATTATACTTTAAGTTCTAGGGTACATGTGCACAATGTGCAGGTTTGTTACATATGTATACATGTGCCATGTTGGTGTGTTGCACCCCTTAACTCATCATTTACATTAGGTATATCTCCTAATGCTATCCCTCCCCCCTCCCCCCTCCTCACAATAGGCCCCGGTGTGTGATGTTCCCCTTCCTATGTCCAAGTGATCTCATTGTTCAATTCCCACCTATGAGTGAGAACATGCGGTGTTTGGTTTTCTGTTCTTGTGATAGTTTGCTGAGAATGATGGTATCCAGCTGCATCCATGTCCCTACAAAGGACACAAACTCATCCTTTTTTATGGCTGCATAGTATTCCATGGTGTATATGTGCCACATTTTCTTAATCCAGTCTGTCACTGATGGACATTTGGGTTGATTCCAAGTCTTTGCTATTGTGAATAGTGCTGCAATAAACATATGTGTGCATGTGTCTTTATAGCAGCATGATTTATAATCCCTTGGGTATACCCAGTAATGGGATGGCTGGGTCAAATGGTATTTCTAGTTCTAGATCCTTGAGGAATCGCCACACTGCCTTCCCCAATGGTTGAACTAGTTTACAGTCCCACCAACAGTGTTCCTATTTCTCCACATCCTCTCTAAGGCTGTGGCAATTTTTAAAAATAAGACAACAATGAAGTTTGCCACATCAGTTGACTCTTCCTTTAAGAAAAGATTTCTCTGCAGCATACGGTGCTGTTTGATAGTATTTTACCCACAGTAGAACCTCTTTCAGAATTGGAATCAGTCTTGTCAAACCCTGCTGCTGCTTTATCAACTAAGTTTATATAATATTCCAAGTCCTTCAGTGTCATTTCAACACTGTTCCCAGCATCTTCACCAGGGGTAGATTCCATCTCTAGAAATCACTTTTGCTCATAAGAGGCAACTGCTCATCTGTTCTACTTTTATTATAAGATTGCAGCAATTCATTCATATCTTCAGGCTCTACTTCTAATTTTTGTTCTCTTGCTACTTCCACCACATTTGCAGTTACTTCCTCCATTGAAGTCTTGAAACCCTCAAAGTCATCTGTGAGAGTTAGAATTAACGTCTTCCAAACTCCTGTTAATATTGATGTTTTGACCACTTCTTATGAATCCTGAATATTCTTCATGACATCTAGCATGAAATTCTTTTCAGAAGGTTTTCAATTTGTTTTGCCAGATCCATAAGAAGAATCACTATTTATGACAGCTATACATTACACAATGTATTTCTTAAATAATAAGACTTGAAAATTAAAATTACTCTTTGATCCATGGGCTGCAGAATGGGTATGGTGTTAGCAGGCATGAAAAGAACATTAATCTCTTTGCACATCACCATCAGAGCTCTTGGGTGATTAGGTGCATTGTAAATGAGCAGTAGAATTTTGAAAGGAATCTTTTCTTCTGAGGAGTAGGTCTCAATAGTGGGCTTAAAATATCCAGTACACTATGCTGTAAATACATCTGCTGTCATCCAGGCTTTATTGTTCCATTTATAGAGCACAGGCAGAGTAGATATACCATAATTCGTAGGGCCCTAGAATTTTTAGAATGGTACATGAGCATTGGTTTCAACTTAAAGTCACCAGCTGCATTAGTCCCTAAAAATAGAGTCAGCCTGCCCTTTGAAACTTTGAAACCAGTAATTTACTTATCTTCTCTAGCTATGAAAGTCCTATGAGCATTTTATTCCAATAGAAGGCAGTTTCATCAACATAGAAAATCTGTTGTTTAGTGTAGTCACTTTCATCAATGATCTTAGCTAGATCTTCTGGATAACTTGCTGTAGCTTCTATGTCAACACTTGCTGCTTCACCTTGCGCTTTTATGATGTGGAGACAGCTTCTACCCTTAAACCTCACAAACCAACTTCTGCTAGCTTCCAACTATTCTTCTGCAGCTTCTTCACCTCTAGTCTTCAGATAATTGAAGTTGGGGCCTTGCTCTGGATTAGGTTTTTGCTTAAAGGAATGTTATGGCTGGTATGATCTTCTGTCCAGATCACTCAAACTTTCTCCATATCAGCAATAGGGCTGTTTTACTTTCTTCTCATTCGTGTGTTCACTGGAGTAGCACTTTTAATTTCCTTAAAGAACTTTTCCTTCACATTCACAACTTGGCTAACTGTTTAGTGCAAGAGACCTAGCCTTCAACCTACCTTAGCTTTTGATATGCCTTCCTCACTAAGCTTAATTATTTCCAGCTTTTTATTTAAAGTGAGAGATGTGTGACTTTCTTTCAGTTGAACACTTAGAGGCCATTGTTGTGTTATTAATTGGCTTAATTTCAATATTGTTATGTCTCAAGGAATAGAAAGACCTGTGGAGAGGGAGAGAGATGTGGGGGAAATGGCTGATCAGTGTAGCAGTCAGATATTTACAACATTTTTTTATTAAGTTCGCCATCTTATACAGGCACAGTTTATGGTATCCTAAAACAATTATAATGGTAACATCAGTGATCACATATCACCATAACAGATATAATAACAATTTAAAAGTTTGTAATATTGTGACAATTACCAAAATGTGACACAGAGACAAAAAGTGAGCACATACTATTGGAAAAATTGCACTGATTGATAGACCTGCTCAATGTAGGGTTGTCACATACCTTCAATTTGTAAAAAATGCAATGTCTGCGCAGCACAACAAAACGACACACAAGGTATGCCTGTACGATGGTCAGCTCCCTCTGTGCATCTCTATAGAGTCATCATCCCATGTCACCTCTGTTCATGCCTGTGTGATGATTGGTTGAAATGGTGTTGAATATCATTTCCAGACCTTCCTATACTGTTGCCCTCTGTCCCAATTCCATTACAGATACATAATGCAAATCACTACAATTGACTTAGTAATACTACTAATAAATAATACTGTTTGAGTTACTTTTCATTCCTTTTATTATTTCTTATCTAATGTTAAGCTTTCCTCAGTCAACCTTTAGCAAACTGCTGTGGTATGTAATTATTGTGACTATTCCTATATATTTTATCTGTGCGTAATTGATTTAAACCTCCTGTGTTTTGTAATTATTACTTATGTTTCATGCGAAAAACAGTTAACCATGACACCAGTTCTCCTGAGAAAACCACTTCTCTATTGGTTGGTTCTTTTTATTATGAACATTTTCAAATGAAAATAAAAGTAAAATGAATAATACAAAGAGCTTTCATATATCCATCACCCAGATTCAAAATTATTATGATTTTATAACATTTGCTTCATCTATTCTTTTTTACTTTGCTCAAATATTTTAGCCAAATCTCAACACAGTATCATTTCACTTATAAATGCATCAGCATTCATCTCTAAATAAATTGACATTTTATACAAAACCACAATGTTGTTATTGTACTTAGTAAAATTAAAAATAATTGTTTAGTATTATCTAATACTCAGCCTATAATCATATTTCCCTACAAGGATAGTCTGTTCTTTAATCTCATGCTCTCTCAGTTTTTTTTTTTTATCCTGAATCCAGTCCAAATCATCTAATTTGTTTTACTAAACCCTGTTTCCCATCCTTCCATATGTTTTCTCCAACATACCAATTACTTTTGGTTTAATTATCTTCTCCTCTCCCCCCGTGGAAATAAAAGTACTGTCTTGTATTTTTGGCATTGAATTCTCTGTGGTAAACAATAAGGACCAGAAAAGTCACGGGAGTTTTTGTTGTGTTTTGTCATCTATATGCTCAAGGGTGAACCAGGATTTGCATTACCTGGGCCACCTGGGCCACCAGGACTTCCAGGTTTCAAAGGAACACTTGGTCCAAAAGGTGATCGTGGTTTCCCAGGACCTCCAGGTCCTCCAGGACGCACTGGCATAGATGGGCTCCCTGGACCAAAAGGTATGAAGGCTGTCACTGCATCTCAATTTGCTTTTAACTTTTATAGAAATTGACACCTTTGGGAAAATTTATGGGTGATAAGCCCAATTAACTGGAAACCCCATGCTACCATTCTGTTACTGCTACACATTTTTTTCAATCCTTCATTGATTATTTTTGTCTTTTATTTTATTGAATAGATAATAAAATCATGGCCGGGCGCGGTGGCTCACGCCTGTAATCCCAGCACTTTGGGAGGCCAAGATGGGTGGATCACCTGAGGTCTGGAGTTCAAGACCTTCCTGGCCAACATGGCGAAACCCCATCTCTGCCAAAAATATAAAAATTAGCCAGGCGTGGTGGCACATGTCTGAAATCCCAGCTATTTGGGAGGCTGAGGCAGGAGAATCACTTGAACTTGAGAGGCAAAGGTTGCAGTGAGCCACTCCAGCCTGGGCAACAGAGTGAGACTTCGTCTCAAAAAAAAAAAAAAATACAATCATATATGTTACAAAGTAACACTGAGAAGTCTTCCTTCCAACCCGTCTTCATCCACTTTGTTCCTTTCCATCCTCTTATGTAACTATTTTTTATTTTCCTTTCTTCCCCCCGCCCCCACCTTCAGACAGAGTCTTGCTCTGTCTCCCAGGCTGGAGTGCAGTGGCGCGATCTTGTCTCACTGCAACCTCCGCCTCCCAGGTTCAGGCAACTCTCCTACCTCAGTCTCCCGAGTAGCTAGGATTACAGATGCATGCCACCAGGCCTGGCTAATTTTTGTATTTTTAGTAGCGATGGGGTTTCACCATGTTGGCAAGGCTGGTCTTGAACTCCTGACCTCGTGATCTACCCGCCTCTGCCTCCCAAAGTGCTGGGATCCTTCCCGTGTTTCTTACATAAATACTAGCCAATAATTTTTTTTTTATTTTCTCTGTTCTTAAAGGAGAAAGTATTATCTTTTGGCTTTATTTGCACTTTACTTATTTTCCTTTATCAATAGACAGAGATCTTGACTTTTTGAAAATAGGTGCCTAGGGTTAAATTGCATGGATATACCATAGTTCATCCCAGTTGCTAGTTGCTAAACTGGATTTTTGCCAATCATTTATTACAAATAATGTCATAGTGAATAATCTTCCAGGCATATTATTTCAGATGTGTTCAGGTATAATAGTAAAATAGAGTGATAAAAAAGGATTTTCTGAATTAAAGGGTAAATGCATCTCTGAATATTGTCAGATTCCTCTCAATTTGCACCATTTTACACTCCCACCTACAATGTATGAGTGTGTTTCCCCACAGCCTTGATAAGTGAGTATGCTGACAAACTCTTGGATTTTTGCTAACCTGATGAAGTAAGTAGGTTTCTAAGTATATTTTTAAACATTTTATTGCGAAAAAGTTTTAAGTACTGCAAAAAATAATAGTACAGTTAACAGCTGTATATCTACCACCCAGATTCTACAATGAACCTTTTATCTCCCTGCCAACGTTTTATTTTTAAAAATTTCAAAAATAACAAAGTAGATGGAACTTTATTGGGACTACTATATACCCATCACTGATATTTTATTATCAACATTTTACTGTGTGTGCTGTGTCACATATCTATCCATCCCTGTCTCCATCCATTCATCTATTTTTGATGCATTTCAAAATAAATTACAACAGCTATATACTTCTCTCTAAATACTTCAGCATGCATAACATAACTAACATTCCATAGCTGTATATTACTTTTCTTTTGATACATAATTCACATTAAATGAGCTGCACAAATCTTAAGGGTACATTTCCTGGATTTTGACAAATGCATACACTTGTATAACACAAATCCTTATCAAGATGTTGTTTTAGAAATTTTCCTTATGCCCCTTTCCAGGCACTCCCTCTCCCATCATCCACAGTGGCAACTATACTGTTGATTTTTTCATCATAAGTTAGTTTGCCTGTTCTAGAACTCCTTATAAATGGAATCATATGGTATGTACTTTCTTTCTAAGGCTTCTTTCGCTCAGCATGTTTTTGAGATCCATCCATGTTGTCATGTTTATCAGTAGTTCTTTTCTTTCAATGAAATCATTGAGTATTTTATTATGTGACTGTATCATGGATACCTGGGTTGTGTCAAGTTTTTGGCTCCTATGAGTGAAGCTGTTCAAGACATTTTTTACAATTCTTTTTTATGGATATGTGATTTCATTTTGCTTCAATAAACAACTACGAGCAGATTTGTTGGATCATAAGTGGATGCTTAGTTGTATTGGAAACTACTAGACCTTTTTCCAAAATGGTGATACCATTTTAAATTTACACCAAAGTGGTTTAAAAATTTCCATTGTTCCACATTTTCTCAAATTTTAAACCCAAAGTGGTTTAAAATTTTCCATTGTTCCACATTTTCTCAAATTTTGGAATGTTGGTAGGTGTGTAAATAATCATATTGTGATTTTAATTTACATTTCCCTGATGACTAATGATGTCGAGTTCTTTTCTTATGTACTTGTGAGCTATTTACATGTTCAAATATTTTGTCCATTTTGAAAAATGGTTTGTTTCTCACTTTATTATTAAGTTGTAAGTGTTATTTATGTATCCTGCATACTGGCACTTTCCTAGATATATGTTTATGAGCATTTTAGCCCTGGCTGGCTGACCTGTTCATTTCCTTAGTGTATTTTGATGAATAAAAGTTTTAATTTTATTGAAGTTTCATTTATCAATTTTTTCTTATATGATTATAATTTTCTGTGTCTTGTCTAAGAAACATTTGCCTGCCCCAAAGTTGCCAAGGTATTCTGTGTTTTATTTTATAAGCTTTATTGTTTTAGTTTCTATGTTTAAAACTATTACACATGTCAAATAATTTTTGTTCAGCATCATTTGTTTAAAATAACCCCCTCTCTATTGGATTACTTTGGGATCTGTGTCAGATCAAATAATAATATATGTGTTGGTCTATTTCTGTGCTGTCAATCCTGTTTTATTTATTTATTTTGCTATCCTTAAGCCAGTACCACACTGTTTATATTATTGTAGCTTTATAGCAAGACTTGAAGTCAGGTAATGTAACCCACCAACTTTGTTCTTAAAAAAAAAACCCACACATTTCTTTGGCTATATTAGATCCTTTGCCTTTACTCTCAGAGTGGTTTAAATTTGTATGTATCTTACTGTGAGTGAGACTTGCCATCCTTTTATGTGTTAAGGGCCATAGTTTTTTTTTCTTGTTAACTGCCAATATCCTTTACCCACTTCTCTGTTGTTTCTTCTACTCCTTTGATTTTGAGTTATCTAGTAATGAGAAGGAATAGAACTAGTAAAGCTGACTTGGATTTTTTTTTCCTTTCTGATTTGCAAGAAACCTGATTTCCCTGGTCAATGTTTTGGCTCCTAGTGAATAATCTGAACAGGGCCATGCTTCTGGAACATGTTGGATTGATTTCTATTAAAGCAGTAAGACAGCCCAATCCAATTTTAACAAGGCTAGATTGTATTCTGCCAGCAAAAGCCCCAGACTAGCCCAATACAAACTCTTCTTAGATAAGCTCTTAAAAAAATACCTTTCTGTTTTTGAGTAAACAATTCAGGCCAGCTGTAAACTGTAACACTCAAAGTTACAAGTTGTGTTTCCCACCAGTTATCTCCCATGGCTGTAGACCTGTAACAACAAAAATTACAGATAAAGATATTCGAAATGATATGTGGCAAACAATCTTCCTGTGGAAGTTACCCACTCACTATATTTTATCTATATATGTTCTTGAGACACAGTGGTAGTGGTAGTGAAGAAATGCATTGAAGGTTATTTAAACATGAATTTAACAGGTATTTGCCTAATCTTTGGAAGGAAATTAAGATATGGCATTCCCATATCCTCACAGGAGTAATTCTCAGTCATTAAAACCTGAGTACAGTTCTTTAGAGGCTAGAAGAATAAGTGTTTGGGATATTCTGCCATGTAACTCCTTCATTCTTCAGACGTTTATTATGTTCTATGCCAGGAAATACCTGAATCACTAGAAACTGAAATGCATAGTTTCTGATCTTGAAGATCTTAGGGATTGCTCTCTACTGTGAGAAAATCTAGGTGGCATCACCATGAAAGTGATTATCTCAATGGGAACTTCTATGAATATGTGTCACTAATATTTTGGATCAGTAGACTACACTCAAAACTCAGCAAGCAGATCACAATAAAAGTTCACCTACCAAACACACACCAATGACTGGGTATTAAAACTCAGTTACTAAACTGTAGGAAAGGTTGATGCAACACTTTCAAAACAATGTAGTGACCAATAATAAATTAATAAGGCTAATACTCATCATGATATATCTATACGAGGAAGAAAATGTGCTTAAGGTTGAACATTGGAATCACATTATGCAAAAGAGAAAAAAAGATGATTTTGGAAGCATTCATTTTACCTCATATATTACTTTTGTTCAGGGCCTTACCTAAGGTGCCTGGAGAGGTTTTATATAGACGGTGACAGGTGAATTTAGTCTTAAGGGAAAGGTGTTCCAGGCAGCAGGAATAACATCCAAAGGTATTATTGTGACAAATATTGTGTGCTTGGAAATGTGGAAAGAGATAGAAAAGTATATAATTTATGATAACAACAAATCTTTATAAGTAAATATGACAAACAACTGCATGCCCATAAATTTGACAACTTAGATTAAATAGACTAATTTCCTGAAAGATATAAATTGTTGAAGCTCACTAAAAAAGAAATAGGTAATCCAGGAATCTATTTTATAAAAAATTGAGTTGTAGTTAAAAACCCACCAACAAAGAAAACTACAAATCCAGATGGCATCGTTGGTAAATTCTAACAAACATTTAAAGAAGCAATAACACCAATTCTACACAATCTCTTCCCAAAAATCGAAGTGGAGGGATCACTTTCCAACCATTACATGAGGCCAGCATTATTTTGATATCAAAGCCAGGCAAAGACATATGAGAAAAGAAAGCTGGGCTGGGTGCGGTGGCTCACACCTGTAATCCCAGCGCTTTGGGAGGCCGAGGCGGGTGGATCACGAAGTCAGGATATCGAGACCATCCTGGCTAACACAGTGAAATCCCATCTCTACTAAAAATACAAAAAATTAGCCGGGCGTGGTGGTGGGTGCCTACAGTTACTCAGGAAGCTGAGGCAGGAGAATAGCGTGAACCCGGGAGGCGGAGCTTGCAGTGAGCCGAGATTGCGCCACCGCACTCCAGCCTGGGCCACAGAGCGAGACTCCGTCTCAAAAAAAAAAAAAAAGAAAGAAAGAAAGCTGTAGACCATTATCTCTCATGAACATAGACGTAAGAATCAAGTAAGGATTATCCTTAGAATACAGGCTGGTTCGACATCTTAAAAATCAATGTAATTTGCTATATCAACAGAGTAAAGAAAAAAAACTATATTACAATCTCAATAAATCCTGAAAATTATTTGATAAGTTTCAATATTCATTCCTGGAAAAATAGTCTCAGAAAATTAGGAATAAAAGGGAACTTCCTTAGCATGATGAAGACATTTGCAAAATCTTGATCCATTATGTTTAGTGGCATACAGATTGGAAAGCAAGAAAAAAACTCTCTATATTCATAGATGACATGATTTATACTTAGAAAATCCTAATAAATCTACAAAAATTACTAGAACTAAAAGGTGAATTTAGTAGGATCATAGGGCCAAGCAAATATATAAAAAATAAATTATGTTTTTATATACTATCAGTGAACAACTAGAAATAAAAATCAAACAAAAACAGTATAATTTACAATAGCATCAAATGACATGAAGTGCTTAGGTATGTATAGATCTAACAAAAATGTGCAGGCTTTGTATGTGGAAAATTATAAAACAATGTTGACAGAAATCAGATACCTAAATAAATGGAATGGTATATTGTGTTCATGGATAATGTTAAGATATCAATTTTCTCCAAATCAATCCATAGATTGAAAATATTCTCAAGGAGAACACACAATTTTTCTTCTAAAATTTATATGGTAAAACAAATGACCTAGAATAGCCAAAACAATTTTGAGAAAGAAGTACAAAGTTGGACAATTTATAGTACCTGATGTTATGACTTAAAATAAAGCTACAATAGTTAAAATAGTGTGGTATATGTGAAATATAGGAAAATAGATCATTGTAACATAATAGAGAGTCTAGAAATACACCCACATATTTAATTTTTGACAAAGTTGCTAAGGCAATTTCAACAGAAAGATAAGTCTTTTCAACAAATGCCGATAAAACATAAAGCAATTGGACATCCATATGCAAAAAAACAAACAAACAAACCAACATAACAAGCATCTACCTGCACTTCATACCTTGCACAAAATTTAGCTCCCCATGGATCACAGACCTAAATGCAAAACCTAACATTATCAAACTTGTAGAACAGAAGCAGGCAAACTTTTTCTGCAAAGAGCTAGAGAGTAAATATTTTAGTCTTTATGGGCTACATTTATGGTCTCTGTCACATATTCTTTTTTTAACAACCCTCTAAAAGTGTAAAAACCATTCTTAGCATGTCGGCAGCACAAAAAGAGGCCTATAGGTCATATTTAGCCCATGGGAAGTACTTTGTCATCCCTTGTTTTAGATGAAAAAACATAAGAGAAAACTCTGTGATCAGATATTAGGCAAAAACTTGTTAGAATACCAAAAAGACAGTTCATAAAAGAAAAATGGGATATATTGGACTTTATTAAAATTAACTGTATTTTCATATCATATATCTGAAAAAGGACTTATAACCAGATTATATAATGAACTCTCAAAACTCAATAAGGAAACAAACAGCCAAATTTTAAAATATAGTTGGAAAAATGAGCAAACAATTTGAGTAGATACCTCACCAAAGAAGACACCTGAATGGCAAATAAGCACATGTAAAGATGCTGAGTATAATTTATCATCTGGGAAATGCAAGTTAAAACCACATTGAGATACCACTTCATAAATATTAGAATTGGCCTTTTTTCAAAAAGGATAACTGACAAAAACTGCTGCTAAGGATGCAAAGTAACTCGAACTCTCATACATTGCTAGTTAATATGCAAAATGGTGCAGCCACTTTGAAAAACAGTTTGACAATTTCTTATATAGTTAAACATTGTCTTTGCACATGACACAACAATTTTACTCCCATAAAAAATGTGAAGCTTCACATAGAAACCTGTAGAACAGTGTTAACAGCAGCTTAGTGCATAATCACCAATAATTGTAAACACCCCAAATGTACCTCAAATGGCAAAAAGATTAACAAAATGTGCATATTCATCTGATAGACTAATACCCAGCAGCAAAAAGCAACTACTGATACACATAATAACATGGATGAATCTCAAATGCATTGTATTAATTGAAAGAAGACATATTCAAAAGGCTACATACTATTTGATTGCATTTGTATGACATTCTGGGAAAGAAAAATCTGTGAGACATAAAATAGATCAGTGGTTGCCAGGTAATTGGGATGTGGGGATGAGCTGACCACAGCACACAGGGGCTTTTTTGGGTTTACGAAAATGTTCTATGTCTTGATTTTAGTGGTGGTTATGTGACTATATACCTTTGTGAAAACTCATCAAAGTGTACACTAAAAAGGCGGAATTTTAGTACATGTAAAAATTGTTTAAAGTGAGAGTGACAGAGGGACAGTCAGAAGATGGAAAGATGGACAGTGAAGTTTCTAATGTCAAAGAGATGTTTTACTAATGATGGGAGAAGCTTGAACATGTTTATAAGCCATGGCCCTGAGTTAGTAAAAAGGAAAATGTTGAAGGTTATCTATCTTAAAATATAGGTAACTTGAAAATATATTTTAAACTTATGAATATATAACTGTCCACAATGAGTTACTAGTAGAAGGAATATGTGGTTTGTAATCTTTTGTACTTTTCTGTGAAGTTGATTTAAGTATTGAAGTAGTGATCAGCGTATGTTAAAATATAAGGTTGTAACTATTAATGAATTCCCTGTCCTCTGCTCTGGATACTTATGTGTACTTTTCTTGCTGAATGAATGCCCAATTTTTCAAGATTCTTGCTTAATATGATATGGTTCCCAAGGACTAGTGACTCAGGTGTTGCTTTTAATATTTAAACTGTATTTGTTTCTTAAAGGTGATGTTGGACCAAATGGACAACCTGGACCAATGGGACCTCCTGGGCTGCCAGGAATAGGTGTTCAGGGACCACCAGGACCACCAGGGATTCCTGGGCCAATAGGTCAACCTGGTAAGATTAGAGTAAATGTGCATTTTGTAGCACTCATAATATATACATTGGTTAGCTCACCAATAAAGTGAAACCTACAAAACGGTCTTCCAGAAACAGCGCTTAAGAAGCAATGTATCTATGTGTATGATTTTATAAAAGTGGAAAAGTACAGGACACAGCATAAAAGCTACTTTAATCCCTGATGTTTGCCCTCTGAGTTCATCTAAAATTGATGATTTCCAATAATGCAATTGCAGTGTGTTATTATTGATATGTAATTGTTGAGCTAGACATAGTCTTGGAAGCAGAGGCCTAGAAACTTCTTGTGCTGATCATTTCAGATCTGAGTAGCTGTGCAGCATTAATAGACCCTTGTGGAACCTCTTAACATTTCTTAGCACATGAGAACTAGAATTAGAGTTCTGCAAAACTTTCTGTAAAAATATATTTTAGGCGTTCTCATTTTATTTTTTTTCAATAAGTAAGTTGAGATTTTTTCCCTTTTTGCCCCCAAAATAGCAATCATCTTGCAATCCATCAGCACTCCAAATCTTTACTTTTAATATTTTATATTGGATACTCAAAAAGGTCCTTTGTCAACACGTAACCTAATGGGTTTGCCTCTATAGATAGGAAATCATATGGTTCCTCTAAGTTTGTGTGAAAGCATATTGAGTTTCTGGATTCTGAGCTGTCTGGTGATGTGAATTCTCATTATCTTAATCTAGGTAGGTACAGTAAAGGCCACCTTGGGGCCATCATTATGTTATTGCAAAGCACCATAATAATTTATGAAATTAAAACAAATATGAAATATTTAATTGTTCCTTAATTCACATGAATACATCTGAAGGCTTAAATACAGAGTTCAGATGTGCATACACTTATTTGAAGCAATGGCTATATATTTCCTGACCTTAAATGACAGTAGATATTTTGTTATTATTCTAAAAATTTAGAAACTCGGGTTAACAATATAAAAAGCCTATAAATGTTACTTTCATTTATGTACTATTTTACAGTTGATTACATGGCACATTATACCCTTTTATGTTCTCTGACATGTCACTACTGATTTAAAACTAACAAAACTTAGAGTGTTGCTTTGAACCAGGCTGTTACAAAATAGCTGCTTTATCAGTTATGGAAAAAACATTCTGTCCAACTAGCATAGCAGAGGGATCTTCAGGAAAAAGCACTTATTTTTAGGTTTGGCTACTAAAGGTTTGACCTGCTGTTTTTTGTTTGTTTGTTTGTTTGTTTTCTTTTGAGACAGAGTTTCACTCTTGTTGCCCAGGCTGGAGTGCAATGGTGCGATCTCAGCTCACTACAACCTCCACCTCCCGGGCTCAAACGATTCTCCTGACTCAGCCTCCCGAGTAGCCAGGATTACATGCATGCACCACCACGCCCGACTAATTTTTGTATTTTTAGTAGAGACAGGATTTCACCATGTTGACCAGGCTGGTCTCGAACACCTGATCTCGGGTGATTTGCCCATCTCGGCCTCCCAAAGTGCTGGGATTACAAGTGTGAGCCACTGCGCCCAGCCCCTGCTGTTTCACAGAGGTGGATAAAATGAACTTACCACTTCTAATACGGTGTTTTGTCATTTGTTTCAGTTCCAAAAAGTGCAGGAGCCTTTAGAAGCATTTTGAATTCTTAAGTCACAGCTGAGTGAGAATAAAAAGAGGAACACCATTAATATGAATCTAAACAAAATACAAATATGTTAACACGTGTCACACTTTTTCAGATTTACCAGATACTCTGTAATGTTTTATTAATCTAATGTTCTCTCTCTATCCCTCTGTTATATCATATATCTGACAAAGGACTTATAACCAGATATAAATATAATATATAGATAAATATAATATAGATATAAATATGAATATAGATATAAATATATAGATATAGATATATTGATTTATAAAGTATAAATAGGATGGGCAGGAAGAAAAGTAATAATGCTGAATTTAACTTCATCTATTTGTGAATATATGTATAGCCATAGAATTAAAGATATTAATATGGTTCAACAAATAAATGAAATTAACAGGAACTAGCATGAAAATTTATTGAATTCACTCTTAATATAGAAATGTTCTCAAATCACAGTACTTTTCATTTTACTATGAGATGGACCACATTTCATATTTATACAAGGCACATATACTCACTTTTTAAGTAAATTTTACTTATATCACCAAAGTAGAATATTATCTTAGTTCATTTTAAAAAATCCTGATTTATGTCCATAAATCTCAATAACAAGGTAATCAGAAAAATTATTACTTATATCTTGACAAACCTACTTATGTTTCATAGCTGAAACTCTTAACTATCAATGTTTTTGTAATAAGCTTATTTAATATACTTGTATTTCAATTTGCAATAGGAAAAATACAAAATATTATATACTTTTATCTCTCTATTGTAGAATGTTTGCATTATGCTTTTCAGGCTTTCCTTTGGACTCCAGTTTTCTATTATTTAATTAAGCTTTTACTATTTGCCTTTCTCTTTTCCAAACCAGGCTATACAATTTAACACGTTTATAAGTTAAGGTCCCCTTGAATATCAATTTTGCATTCCATAGCAGGGAAATAAAAGAAAAATTGCCAAAGGACTAGAAACAAAATATTTTTCATCTCATGACCTACTAACCCAGGCAGAAATGGAGGTTGTTGATTCTTGTTATTTTCTTTGGCCATTACCTACACAATTACTGTCTTACTGAATTTTTTTAGAGATCGGTTAAATATACTCTATTTCATGTTCACAGATCATATCATAACCAGAATCAAACGTGTTATAGTGCCTGTCCAGTCTCAGGACAAAGCGTATGGCTAAATCAGCTAAGGAGGAAAAAAAAAATTCATCACCACTAATGTGAATCAAAACAACAACAGCAAAACCCTAGGAATTGTTTATGAATTATTCATGTCATGTTCATAGATGAAGGAGAAAATAGTTTTCTAACACTTTAAGAGGCTACAAAACCCTTGGGTAGGGGGAGGGAATGTGTATGTGTATGTATGGAAAGTTCTCACGCATAATACGTGTTTTTGAAATTTTCCTTTTTTAATAAACTGGTTCCATTTGGCTGCCAATAAATTTAGAACATCAATATATCCCTATATCACATCTGTAGACATATCCATATAATTCTTGTTATTGTGGGGAAATTTAGCAGAACTTTGGGATTTATATTGACTTCTTCATCCTGCATCTTACCAGGATGTGTATTCCTGACAGTATTCATGGAAAAATCCATGCTATGGAAGGAAGTATAGTATAATGTCTGCTATTACTACTACTAATGATAACGATGAAGAAAGAAATCCTTGCCTAGTGCATGCAAGCTGTTTTTCCATAATCATAGGCTAGTAATTATTGATTTATCTATACCCAACTTGTTGTAGTATAAAATTAAATTAAGTTTTAAATTTGAACTAAACTTTAGGAGCTTAAATTCCAAAATGATTATTAAATCATTAAGTCAGAGATAAACAATTGAAAAGCTGACCTTTACCAAAAGGTAATACTTTTGTGAATGTAAATATTTTATTGGCATTATTGACAAATACATTTCATTTATAGAATATGCTATATGAACATCTAAGCAAATGCCTAAAATAAGTTTTTTCACTCATTTCTAATATAAGATAACAGTGAATCAATGTCTAATAACTTCTGTTTGTAGAGTTTTATGTTCTAATCTTTAAATGCTTAGTTGTTTTTCCCCTAACCTAACGAATCTTTTTGCAACTTACTTCTGCTTGGGGGCTCAACTTGCTGCTGAACTGTAATTCCCTGCCTCTTGAACATCAGGTCTACCAGGTACTGTAGTTCTTCCTCAAAAGCCATATCTTAAAGTAAAGCTTTAAACATGGAAAACAAACATTTGTCCAGATTTAAGTCTTTGGTTTATTTTCCTTATTTTATAGAACTGCTCTCTTGGAGCATGTTTCAAAAGATAAATTATTTATATTGAAAACCCAGCTATTAAAAATCTTTGTGAGCTATAATATAACAATAGATAATGATCCATATAAAGCTATAATCGTGTTCACTGTTAGGCATCATATCATCTTTCACAAATATATCAAATCTCTCATTTTTATAGTCTTTTGCTATAAAATGGCAGCATTGGAACCATCACTACTTTGCCAACTGAGTGTAATTCTCTAATCTTCAAAGTGGATTTTGTCAGTTTAGGGCCATGCTGAAATATGACATAAAACAGATCTTAAAACCCTAGCATCTTACTCTCTACAAAAATAATCACCAGTGAGTCTTCAACAATAAATTTAGGTCTTATTGTTGAAAGGACACTTGGAGTGATCATCTGGCTCAACCCCTAGTTTCCAATTGGTTATGACATAATCCCCATTTAGCAGATGAGGATCAATGTTAAGTGACTCATGTAAGTTGCACAGCTGGTAGGCTTTGGAGTGTGAACTTAATTCTTTTCCCATAAACACATTCTTTTTTAACCACCTTGCTTTTTGGGGAGAATCAACCTTACAGAAACTTACTAAGGTTAAATATTTTTTGCTGTGTCATTTTTTTTTCTGTAAAGTCTTGGTTGGAGAAACAAAAGATGACAAAAAATACTAATAGTAATGTATTATTAATGTATTTTTATTTTTTTCATTTTTTATTTTTATTTTTTTTTTAAATTTATTTATTATTATTATACTGTAAGTTGTAGGGTACATGTGCATAACGTGCAGGTTTGTTACATATGTATACTTGTGCCTTGTTGGTGTGCTGCTTAATGTATTTTTAAAACGATGTGCAAAACAAAGGTAAAATATGATTTAAAAGTTCAATTTAAGTGACTTATTCAGTAATCAATAATTTTGGGAGCTCATAGAAATGTGTACTAATAATTTATAATACATTAGAGCAATGCAAATTTAAGTGTGGTCAATAGACCAGTGTCGTCGAATAACTGTTATCAGTCTACAATAGGATTAATATAAACGTTGAGAACAAGCATTTAGAAATTTTTATAGCAATTTGATAGTGTAATTGTATCTGTTGAATATAATAACTAAAAAGGTAGGCTTTTATTTTGCATCTTTGGCTTTTTATTTCAGTTTTAGTAATTTTTATTGTATTTTATAAAAATATTAGTCCGTGATTAACTAGGAATTAAGAAAAGATTGGCCTTTCGCCAGAAATAATTTGAGAAGCACTGTCTTAGAGCAATCTGCTTGAAAATCCTAAAGCTTGATTGTTCAGTTATTTTGTGTGCATGATGTCAAAAGTATCTCTAACTCACTCTTAGGTCTGTTATACACAGGGTTCTATCACTTGTTTACTAGAAATGTAACCAGATACATCTTTTAAAACTACTTCAGTACTGATTAATATTGATATTGTATTAACTAGGTTTACATGGAATACCAGGAGAGAAGGGGGATCCAGGACCTCCTGGACTTGATGTTCCAGGACCCCCAGGTGAAAGAGGCAGTCCAGGGATCCCTGGAGCACCTGGTTCTATAGGACCTCCAGGATCACCAGGGCTTCCAGGAAAAGCAGGTGCCTCTGGATTTCCAGGTAATTTGTTTAAAGTTTTCTCTGATTTGGATTAAGGAAATTAAAACTAATACGACTCTGGCAGATAATTCCCATGTTACACTTTTCTAGATTGATGTGATCCCTTAAGGAAGAGTATTAAATATCTATGACTGCAGGAAGCTCACTTTGCTATTTTCACTGCACATTTTCCTCTGTGAGAGTTCCAGTTATAGATTACTGTATAACAAACAACCCCAAAAGTTAATGGTTTTAACCAACCTTTTAATTTTGCTGAAGATTTTGCAGCTCTAGAATTAAGGGATGACTTGATTGGGTCATTTATCTCTAACTCACATGGCCCCAGCTGGAGAGTTTGGGGCTGAAAGGTCTACTTCTAAGATGGCACTTCTCTGACATCTGGGTGTTCATTAGCTCACATGTCATCTCATCATCCATGGTACCTCTTCACATGGCTTAGGCTCCTCACATTATGGTAGTATAAGGCTGGCTGCTCCCCTTCCATGGCAGCTGGCTTCCAACAGAGAGAATTCCACAAGAGAAAGTGAGTGTTTCAGAAACTACAGGTAGAAGCGGCAAGATTTCTTTTCTTTCGCTCTCTCTCTTTCTCCCATTCTTTCTTTTTCTCTTTCTTTCTTTCCTTTCTTTCTTTCTTTCTTCCTTCCTTCTTTCCTTCTCTTTCTTTCTTTCCTTCCTTTCTTTCTTTCTTTCTCTTTCTTTCTTTCTCTCTCTCCCTTCACTTCTTTTCTTTCTTTTTTTCTTTCTTTTTCTTTCTTTCTTTCTCTCTTTCTTTCTTTCTTTCTCTTTCCTTTCTTTCTTTCTTTTTCCTTTCTTTCTTTCTTTCTTTCTTTCTTTCTTTCCTTCTTTCTTTCTTTCCTTCTTTCTTTCTTTCTTTCTTTCTTTCTTTCTTTCTTTCTTTCTTTCTTTCTTTCTTTCTTTCTTTCTTTCTTTCTTTCCTTTTTCTCTTTTCTTCTTTCTTTCCTCTCTTTCTTTCTCTCCTTCCTTCCTTCCTTCTTTCTTTTTTTTTTTTTTTGAGACAGGTCTCACTCTGTCACCCAGACTGGAGTGCAGTGGGACATGATCACAGCTCACTGCAGCCTCAAACCCCTGGGCTCAAGCCATCTTCTTGCCTCAGTAGGAAGTAGTCCGAAGTAGCTGGGACTACAGGCACATACCACCACACCCAACTATTTTTTTTTTCTTTGTAGTAATGGAGTCTCATTATGTTGCCCAGGCTGCCCTCAAACTCCTGGCCTCGAGCAATCCTCCGAACTCAACCTCCCAAAGTGCTAGGATTATAGGCATGAGCCACCGTGACTGGCCTGCAAGACTTCTTTTAATCTAGGCTTGGGAGTCACACAATGTCATTTAGAAAAGTGTGAGGTACAGAATCAACCCTAGTTCCAAGTGAGGGGTTTATACTAGATTGCATATACTGGGACATATGGTTCACTGGGGAGCCATCTTTAGAGATTAGCTACCAGAGTGAGTCTCCTTATTCATGAGTATCAGCAGTAGTAGGCACGAAGGTCAAAAAGTCTAAAACTTAACAGTGCCTTATCTCCAACCCTCAACAGTTTTCTAGTTGACATCTTAAAACTTACTTTTTATGTTCCCTCAGTCAAAGAAAGGCAAACATTACTTATTGATATTCTTCAAAGGTACCAAAGGTGAAATGGGTATGATGGGACCTCCAGGCCCACCAGGACCTTTGGGAATTCCTGGCAGGAGTGGTGTACCTGGTCTTAAAGGTAATAATCAGGGTTTGCTGCCAGATGTATGTGAGAGGGAAAATTAAACATAGCTATATGTCAGTACAGAATATTTTTGTTGACTGTTTAAAAATGATCAATGCTTACTTGTGTTTCTATGTAACATGGCATTTAAATAGGTCTTGTTTTCAATTTGGTTGCATGCTTAGTTTGGATACCATGATACATGGTAAATGCTTAGCTCAAAATAACAAAATATAAGGATTAAACATTAATTTTTGTTGTTGTTGTTGTTGAGATGGAGTCTTGCTCTGTCGCCCAGGCTAGAGTGCAATGGTGTGATCTCAGCTCACTCCAAATTCCACTTCCCGGGTTCACACTATTCTCCTGCCTCAGCCTCCCCAGTAGCTGGGACTACAGGTGCCTGCCACCACGCCCGGCTAATTTTTTTTTTTTTTTGTATTTTTGATAGAGATGGGTTTTCACCATGTTAGCAAAGATGGTCTCGATCTCCTGACCTTGTGATCCGCCCTCCTTGGCCTCCCAAAATGCTGGGATTACAGGCATGAGCCACCGTGCCCAGCCAGATTAAGCATTAATTTTTTATATTCAGCCTCTATCGTTGTCAAGGAGTTCCAGAAGGAGGGATTGTTATCTGAGTGTAAAAATGTGTATGCACTCAAGTAATTCATAGAGTACATCCAAGGTGCATAAATGTTTTGAGTGGCCAGTGGCCTACTCAACTGTGAAACATATGAATAATCTTTATATGCATTAATCTTGGATGGATAAAATGGATATATTGTGTTTTCACACACATTGATTTTAGGTGATGATGGCTTGCAGGGTCAGCCAGGACTTCCTGGCCCTGCAGGAGAAAAAGGTAGTAAAGGAGAGCCTGGCCTTCCAGGCCCTCCTGGACCAATGGATCCAAATCTTCTGGGCTCAAAAGGAGAGAAGGGGGAACCTGGCTTACCAGGTGAGTGAATGAATTTATTTATGAATATTTTTCCTGGTGTATCTGAAGTTTAATTTTTAAATAGCATGGAAAGTGACTTATAATACAGAATTCACCAACAAAGGCACTTAAATGCATCAAATTTTGGTAATAAATATTAATTTTCACTTCATTGATACTATTTCACCAATCAACTTTTGTTTGAGTATTTTCTTTGTAGTTTCCCTATCACGAGCTTTACCTAACCACTAGTGAGGTTTTAAAATAGACTTAGGCAGCTAACTACTAGCTTTCTAAAAAGTAATACAGGAAAAGGATATATAGCCACAATCACTTGAAAAACAAATTTCAGTGTTTAGGAAATATGCTAGTCCTTTCATTTTTTTCTTCTTAAAACCAGATGAGGATGAATGGTACATTGTTGTACCACAGTATTTTGATATCCGTATCATACTTGGCTTTCAAATACAGTTCACTGTTATTCTATGTTGGCAGAATAAACAAGTATTGGACTATGAACAGCCAAGCTCAGCCCTGCGGGAAGTCAGTGAAAGTAGATCTAGGGAACAATTGTGTCCATATAGTTATTTTATTAGAAACAAATACAGTGTAAAATATAATGTGGGACTTTCAATTTTTGTTTTAAAAAAAACCTTTTCCTTTTTATAGAAGTCGTAAAATATGGATAAGCATAAATCATTATATAAAGCACTTAGCACCCAATCTATATAGAATAGCCTTTCAAGCAATATGGAATGTTAAAACTAGCTATATCTGTGTATCTGCAGCTTATAGTAAAGTTTGTGGCTCTTTTTATGTTCTATCCATCAATATTGTCAGTTCATGTGTATGTGTATGTGAGTGTACGCAGATGTTATCAGTTTCCCTATGAGCAGGATTTGTTGGGATTTTTCCTCAAAAAAGAATTAAAAATATTAATGCAGTGTTGTATGTAGTCAAGAAAGAGGCAGGGTCACCTAATTTTTTATGGTTGTTAAAATGAAATGACTTTCTTAGCTTACCCCTTGCAAGGCTTCTTTTCTGTTTCAATTATGCTTCCTGTATAATCGGGGCAGTAAACTATACTTGACCTCTACTATAGGCTTATTAAATATAGTCGGAATCTAAGAGATAACCTAGAGATTATCTGTCCTTATTCCTTATTTCTTCATTTCCATTGTAAGAAAATGAGGCCCAACCTGTTGTTGGGTGGGGGGAGGGGGGAGGGATAGCATTAGGAGATATACCTAATGTAAATGATGAGTTAATGGGTGCAGCACACCAACATGGCACATGTATACATATGTAACAAACCTGCACATTGTGCACATGTACCCTAGAACTTAAAGTATAATAAAAAAAAAAAAGAAAGAAAAGAAAAGAAAAGAAAATGAGGCCCAAAATAGGAAAGTTATTTCACTACTGAGTGCTCTGAATTTCTTGATGGTAGGTAACTAAAAAGTGAAGGATTTTAGTGTGAGTCCAGTGCTAATAGCCCATACTATATCATAATATCACCAGTTCCTCTAATTTACTTATAGTTTAACACTTGAGCAGCTTGCTTGGCCAAAGTTATTTCATGGATGAATAATATCATCCTAACTTGCCTCTTCTACTCATTCTTGGAAGGTATACCTGGAGTTTCAGGGCCAAAAGGTTATCAGGGCTTGCCTGGAGACCCAGGGCAACCTGGACTGAGTGGACAACCTGGATTACCAGGACCACCAGGTAAGTGTGATAGGCCATTTGTAGCAATTGCTTAGCTGACACTGAATTCTGGATAAATAATTATGTGTTTGTCATGTTTGAAGACGCTGTGGATTTGCTCATGGTAATAAGCTTGGGTAGCTACTGAAATATGGAGCTCACTTTTGGCAAAAATATTGCCCTTTGGCTCTAGTTTCAGCAGTCAAGATTTATAGGATATTTTGTCTTGATTATTCAGTTTCTTCTTTTTGTTGCAGCAGGGTATACACAGAATCAGAAGTGTGATCCAAATAAGGTGTTGTGTTTTGTTACATACATTGCAGAATATATAAATGAGACAATTATCTCATGAAGGCCTGAAGAATTCATCTTGTCCTGCTTTTTTTTCTTTTTGCCTTTGGACAAGTCAGTCATTAAACCATGTAAAACAGATGGCTATTGATTCTATTTTTTCCAATTTCTAGGCATGAAAATTTCACAAATTCTCTTGGTAGTCAGTTACAGCATTATTCCTAATAAAACTCTTTCTTGTTTCTTCTTCAGCCACTTTCTTTTTGTTTCCTAAGGAAATAAAGAGCAGCTGGTCCCCATTCTTACAAAGTCCCTTAAGTTCAGTTATTTGCTCTAGACTCCACACCACATGGCCTTGGTATAGTTGGAAAGAGAAACGCCCTTCCTAAACGCCCTTCCTATCTCTCCCTCACATCTTCTGCATTCTCTTTACCAAGTTGGAAGTCATTGTAAAGGAAAAAAATAAAATAAAGAAGGTTTAAGGCAATACTGTGGTCCTAGGAAAAAACCTAGATGACATCACAGAGCTCAAGCACTTATGTGCTAGGAAAAATGAACAAACAGAGCAGCCATGCCTGTTCAGGGTCACTACCCAGTATCTGTCCACCATCTCTAATCTCTCCCTGGCCTAATGTACTAAACTATATCATAACAGGTTACCACCTTTTCTCTTCCTGATCTCATATAATCAGGCTTTACATGAGAAGCCCATTTCTGAATCTTTTAAAAACAGACTTATTATATTGGATTTATCTGTGAAAATACATTAAGGGTAGTTGTACACATACAACAAATAGCACTTCAAGTGATTGGAATTGTTTTAGGGAAAGAAACAAGGTGTGCTGGTAACTTTTTAATTTTTTTTTAAGTTATATTAGGAGACCTCTATTACCATGGTTATATTGTAATATGTTCCCAAGGAGATGTTTTATGTTGGGTTCTATCTGTGGACCTTAATCATATATTAAAATTTAATCCATCTAATCCCATGTTTGTATTTTAATGACTACCCATTCCGTGAAACCAGACAACCCCAAAATTGCTGCATTGTCTTAATTTTACCAATTTGACTTTTCTAGGTCCCAAAGGTAACCCTGGTCTCCCTGGACAGCCAGGTCTTATAGGACCTCCTGGACTTAAAGGAACCATCGGCGATATGGGTTTTCCAGGTGAATGATGAAAATCTTCCAAATATTTAGTCGCATTAATGAAAGGTGGTTCAATATGTCTTTTTTTGTCAGAAAAGAGACTGGTGTTGATAGAATCAGACTGAAACAATATCTGAGGTAATCAGTGGGTAGAGCTCTATTGTAACACAAAGATTTAAAATGGGAATTAAGGGACAAAATTGTAGAAACCTTAAAAGTTAGAATTCACAAACATCTTCTCTCTAGCTATACCCCTTTTTATTTAAACTTCCTTTAAAAGTAGGCTTTCACATAATTCTGTTTGTGAGTCTCATTATTATCTAACTCAGAGTTTGCAGAGCTTTTTAAAAATCTTTTTGCTTGGTCATATGCATCTTAGATAAGCCACAAGTAAAGCATATTTTATAAAATATTATATATTATCTATTTTCAACAGGGCCTCAGGGTGTGGAAGGGCCTCCTGGACCTCCTGGAGTTCCTGGACAGCCTGGCTCCCCAGGATTACCTGGACAGAAAGGAGACAAAGGTGATCCTGGTATTTCAAGCATTGGTCTTCCAGGTCTTCCTGGTCCAAAGGTAATCTTTGGCATATACTTTAGGCATATACTTGAGCAGATAATGAAATTTTTTAATACTATACTCATTCCTAAGTTTTCATTAAACAAACTATAGAATGCCATATTATATTCTGGATAAGAGATTTATTCCTTTTCTTTTCTCTTAGTTGATAAGAAGATATGTTTTAGGGTTTGTGGCCAGTCCAAAGGAAAAACTTTCTGGTTTCTTTGTTTTTCTTTTATATTAATTTCTGGGTATACTTCAATAATCTCAATGCCTAGTTTTGTCTGATCTTGTTAGTCCATCCCTTTTTAGTGATGGAGTTGTTGGCCTTTGTCCCAATATTATTAACTAATTTGAAAAGACTTATAAACAAAGTGACAGTTAATGATAATGTAGTAGTATTCTTAACTGCATGTCTGAGATAGTCCTTTGAATACAGTTTTACAATTCCCTCTGCTTCTCTCTTCAATGTGAAAACTTTGGTAGTGTTTCTCAAGTAATCAAATTTAGAATTTGTTTCAGAGTCACTGGACTCAACAGGAATTTATTTGACAATTGTTTAGTTCCATGTCAAAAGGTAGTAACTCCTTAATCATGTAGTCAGACCACAGACCTAAAGAGTATTAGAAAAGGAATTTTGGTACTCAGTTTTCATGGAAATAGTGAAAGTTCCCACTGATATAAGAATTTACTGAATTATATGTAAGATAATTTTTCTTTTAATATTATATAAAAATACTTTATTTTGATCATCTAATTGATCAGTGTCTTATAAAGAAATAATCAAGAGAAGTTTCTACATGTTCATTTCAGTTTAACAATGTAAAGTTTCTTGAAGTGAATTTTAATTTTCTCTGTTGTATTTTACCAGTGACATATGAATATATGATTTTACTAAAAATAATATAGACATATTGAGAGTAAGAGTGAAAATCTTCTTCATGCCCCATCCTCTTTTTACCATTCCTTTCCTCATAGAGGCCCACTGTCAATAGTTAATATATAAATTTGAATTCCTTGTTCTATACATTTATATATATGCATATAGAGTTTGGGGTTTTTTCTACACATTGGATATATGTAGAATCATGGTGTGCATGTTATTCTATACCTTGCTTTATCACTTACCCCTTTTTATTTCTTTTTTCAATATATCTTAGACAATTTTCTTTGTCGTTGTACATTATATCTGTGGACATATATGTAGCTATTTATAATGTATAGTTTCATAAAAGTGAAATTGTTGGATCAAAGGATAAGTGCATTTAAATTTTTGGCTTTTTAAAACATTTATAATAATGTAACATATGAACTTGATTTTAAAATACAACCAGTATGAAAAGTTGTAAAATAAAAAGTCTGCTTTTTACATGTTCACAAACCCCAACTCCCCAGTTCTTCTTCTCCAGGGTAACCACTTTTAGTAGTTTCTCATGCATTCTTTAAGAAAAGTTTTCTAAATGCATTTATATGCATGCATATACAATATTTCATCAATTTTAGTACTCATTTTTTACATCCAAAAAATATCTGATGTTGGAATGCATCTTATTATGATGGAAAGCATATTACAATTAAAATTGTAAGTATTTTTTCCAAATTATTGATACATGAAATAACGCTGGACCTTCCAAATGTAGATGTTTTCTCATATATTAATTTATACACACAAAATTATACTTTACATCTGCTCTGTACCTAGCTGTCATCACTTAGTAAATCTTGACAAACTTTCTTTATCTGCCTATAAATGTATGCCTAATTATTTTTCATAATTATACAGTATTTTTCTGGGGGTTCACTATAAATAATTTAACTTATTTTGAATACTAAAATTATTTCTAGGTTCGTGATTACAAAAATATTTTGCACTGAAGATTCTTATCCATATTCTTACATACATATCTTAAGAATTTTTGGTAAATATTACGATACAATAAATTTGAGCAGTTGCTAGAACCCAGTATATATGTGCCTTTTCAATATCTATATTTACTGCCAAATTTTCCAATTAAGTAACTCTACACCTTTATACTTTCATGATTAGTATAAGAGATTTTCTCCTCATTCTACAGATATTGGGTGTTACCAACTTAAAATTTTTACCAATCTAATGGGTGAAAAGTAGTGTATCATTATTGTTTATATTTGAATTTTCCTGATTACAAGTGGGGTTTCAGCTGTTTTTAACTCTTTTGTAAATTGTCTATTTATACTCTTTGCCTCACTTTTTTAGGAGAGGACTTGGTTATGTATTTCCTACTGATTTGTAAAAGTACATTATAAATAGTGAAGATGCATCCACTGTCTGTTATATTTGTTGCAAATATTTTCTCCCAGTCAGTTGTTTGTCTTATAGCATGTTTACAGTGCATTTCATTATGTAGATGTTTGAAATTTTTATGTAGGCAAATTATGTACTCATTTATTTATTCATTCACAATCTATCTATTGAGTATGTATGATATACCAGGTACTGTTTTAGGTGCCGGAGATACAGCCTGAACAAAACAGACAAACTTTCACTGCCTTCATGGAGCTTATATTTAGTCAAGGAATCATACAATAAACAAAATAAATAAGTCTGTATTATGTTAGAACATGATAAATCTCATGATGAAAAGTAAAGCAAGACTTGATGATAGGAATTTCTGGAAATTGTTGTATTTTGAAATAGGTTACTAAGGGAAGATCTCTCTGATAAGATAGAGCAATGACCTCACTGCAGTAAGAGACTAAGTCATACAAAAACCCTGAGGTGTGAGCATACCTGACATGTTTGAGAAACATAAATGAGGCCATTGTGTTAAACAGAATGAGTGAGGTGAAACTAACCAGGAGATGAGATTAGATTGGTAATAGGGGAAAGATTATCTAGTGTCATATAGGTCATCATAGTAGGGGCTTTTTACTCCTGAGTGAATTGGGGAGCAAATGGAAAGAGTTAACATGATTGTACATTAATTTTAAGAACTATCACAACACTTGTTTTGGAAAGAGATCGTAGAGGAGCAAGGATGAAAGCAGGGAAACCAGTTATGATGATATTTAAATAATGCAGGCTAACAATGTTGATGGCTTAGATCAAGATAGTGGCAGGGGAATTGATAAGAAATGGACAGATTCTGAATATATTATATATGTCAAGCCAGGAAGATTTGTGTATTGAATATGAGAGAGAGGAATCAAGAATGACTCCAGTTTTTGTCCTGAGGAAATAGAATGCAGTTGCTATGTACTAAAATAGAAAAACTTTGAAAAAAGCGGGTTTAGTGAGAAAGATCAGGAGCATAGTTTTTATTTTATTTTTATTTATTTATTTATTTACTTATTTATTTATTTTATTATAGTTTAAGTTCTAGGGTTCATGTGCACAACGTGCAGGTTTGTTACATAGGTATACATGTGTCGTGTTGGTTTGCTGCACCCATTAACTCATCATTTACATTAGGTATTTCTCCTAATGCTACCCCTCCCCTATTCCCCCACCCCAGACAGGCCCCAGTGTGTGATGTTCCCCTTCCTGTGTCCAAGTCTTCTCATTGTTCAATTCCCACCTATGAGTGAGCGCATGTGGTGTTTGGTTTTCTGTCTTTGCGATAGTTTGCTCAGAATGATGGTTTCCAGCTGCATCCATGTCCCTACAAAGGACATGAACTCATCCTTTTTTATGGCTGCATAGTATTGCATGGTGTATATGTGCCATATTTTCTTAATCCAGTCTATCATTGATGGATATTTGGGTTGGTTCCAAGTCTTTGCTATTGTGAATAGTGCCGCAATAAACATACGTGTGCATGTGTCTTTATAGCAGCATGATTTATAATCCTTTGGGTATATACCAGATAATGGGATGGCTGGGTCAAATGGTATTTCTAGTTCTAGATCCTTGAGGAATAGACCAATAATAGGCTCTGACATTAAGTCAATAATTAATAGCCTACCAACCAAAAAAAAGTCCAGGACCAGATGGTTTCACAACCGAATTCTACCAGAAGTACAAACAGGAGCTGGTACCATTCCTTCTGAAACTATTCCAATCAATAGAAAAAGGGGGAATCCTCCCAAACTCATTTTTTGAGGCCAACATCATCCTGATATAAAAGCCTGGCAGAGACACAACAAACAAAAGAGAATTTTAGACCAATATCCCTGATGAACATTGATGCGAAAATCCTCAGTAAAATACTGGCAAACCGAATCCAGCAGCACATCGAAAAGCTTATGCACCAAGATCAAGTTGGCTTCACCCCTGGGATGCAAGGCTGGTTCAACATACGCAAATAAATAAACGTAATCCATCATATAAACAGAACCAAAGACAAAAACCACATGATTATCTTAATAGATGCAGAAGAGGCCTTTGACAACATTCAACAGCCCTTCATGCTAAAAACTGCCAATAAACTAGGAATTGATGGAACGTATCTCAAAATAATAAGAGCTATTTATGACAAATCCAGAGCCAATATCATACTGAATGGGCAAAAACTGTAAGAATTCCCTTTGAAAACTGGCACAAGACAGGGATGCCCTCTCTCACCACTCCTATTCAACATAGTGTTGGAAGTTCTGGCCAGGGCAATTAGGCAAGAGAAAGAAATAAAGGGTATTCAGTTAGGAAAAGAGGAAGTCAAATTGTTCCTGTTTGCAGATGACCTGATTGTTTATTTAGAAAACCTCATCATCTCGGCCCAAAATCTCCTTAATCTGATAAGCAACTTCAGCAAAGTCTCAGGATCATAGTTTTCTGATTGTTTATATTTTGTTGTTGAAACAGGAAATTCATCAATTGAGAGGGAGAGGGAGGAAGAGATAAGGAAGGTTTGAGGCCTGTCACATAGATTTTAGGATTTTTTGGAAAAAAAAAATCTTCTACTTATGAAGACTTCTACATCCTGAGATTAGAAAAATAGATTTATATATTTCTTACAGGATTTTCATGGTTTTATTCTATACATTTGCATTTTAATGCATCTGAATTTTTCTGTGTGTTGTGTCAGGTGAGAAACTAACTTTATTTTTTTTCCCTAATAAATATCCAGTTGACTGAGCCTCATTTGTTACAAACTCAATTCTTTACTCACTGGTATAAAATTCTATTTAAATTTTTTTTCCAAATTTGTTCATGAATTTTTTTTCTGGAATGAGTGAATTTTAACATTTTACGAATGGAACCAAAATTACCATAATAAATTGTCTCTAGATTTTTAATGGATGGTAGCAGAAAAATATGGTTTAATTGGTAAATGTCCAAAGTATATTCAACTCTACAAGCAACAGGTTAGCTTTTAGTTTTTCTGTGTGACCTACAAGTATATTTCAGTAAGCAAATTTTACACTAAATTTGGAAACTTAACAAAGATGATATTGTAGAAATATTGTAAAGTAGGCTGTTGTTTCTTTCAGATGGTATTATTATACCTTAAAATAGTGACATGTTGAAAAAATAAGATTTTTTAGCTCAGTTCTATTAGGTACAGGTGATCTTTGCTTTGCACAGTTCTGATATGCACAAATTTCAGTTATCATTACTTAACGCCAATCCACAACAGCATTGTTTAAATTTTAGTTGCTATGATATATTAGCTCTTCCATTTATAAATCATCATCTAAATAAGAGATGTGCATTACAATCAGTGGACAGTAATTTCACTTCTTTCAAATTCTGTCACTAATTAGTAACCATGCATCTGTTCAGTTTATGCACTGACAGTAAAGCATTTAGTTGTGTCACCTCCTTGTCTCCCAGTGGTAAACCACTGTGACATTTTACAAAAATGGATAATCAAAAGAGAAAATTAGCCAACAAAGAAGAAACTGCAGCAAAAAAAAAAAAAAAAAAAAAGGAAAGTGATAACACTGGAAGTAAGGTTTGAATCTAAAGTAAATGGGGTTATAGAAGAAATAGCCAACCATAGAAATGTAGACACTGCCACCATTTGAGAGGCTCTAGATATGCAGGAAGGAACTTAGTGAAGGCAAACTTATCAACATAAATTAGGAAAGGAGCACTGATGGAAAGGATGAAGATGTCACAGAGGAAGTGTTGCCATCACAAATTTCACATTAAAGGAACACTTGGAGATATTTTACAAGTTTGAAAGTATAAAGGTTAACGTGCCGGAAGCTGATCTCAGTTTAGAAACAGTGAGACAATTTCTGTGCCAAGGCGTAGAAAAGATGTGTGCTCTGTATTGTAAGTTATATGAGAAGAAGGGAGACACTGTTCAAATTATAGTATTTCTTTTCATCTAAAATGAAAGGGCTGGAGTAGATGGTGTCTAAAATTTCTGGAATTCTCAAATATAATGACTCTATGGAACTATACGAATCTGTAATGTTCTTTTAATATAGTGTAATGATTCTAACCTTCATCACTCCTTTTTAAAATCTAATCATACTACAGATTCATCCCTTTCATAATCCCAAATGGCTTTTATGCTGAAATTGACAAGTGTATCCTAAAATTCATATGGAAGTGCAAGGAACCCAGAATAGTTAAAGAAATCTTGAAAAGAACAGATTTGGAGGACTCACTCTTCTGGATTTCAAAACTTACTACAAATATGATACCAGCGCTGGATAGACATAGAGATTGATGGAATAGATAGAGTCCAGAAATACCCATACATTTTTGGTCAACTGATTTTCAACATAGGTACCAAAACAATTTAAAGGGGGTTAAAAATAGTCTTTTCAACAAATGATGCTGGAACATGGATGCAGCTGGAGGCCACTATCCTAAGCAAATTAATGCAGAAGCAGGAAACCAAATAGCACATGTTCTCACTTAAAGTTTGGAGGTAAGCATTGGGTATACATGGACACAAAGAAGGGAACAATTAATTCTAGGTATTCCAAAAAGGGGTAGGGAGTGGGGGAAGTGTCGACAAACCTATTGAATACTATGTTCACTACTTGGGCAATGGGAACATTAGAAGCCAAAACATCAACATCACATAATATACCCATGTAACACACCTGCATACGTAACCCCTGGATCTAAAATAAGAAACAAAACAAAAATCAAATGATTCTGGGAAAAAAGGATACCTATCTGCAAAAGAATGAACCTGGACCCCTATCTCATACTGTATACAAATATTAACTCCAACTGTATTACTGACCTAAATATAAGAGCTAAACCATAAACATATTAGGATAAAAAAATGACTAAATTCTTGTGACCTTGCATTAGGTAATGGTTTCTTTTTTTTTTTTTTTTTTTTTTTTTTTTTTGAGACGGAGTCTTGCTCTGTCGCCCAGGCTGGAGTGCAGTGGCGCGATCTCGGCTCACTGCAAGCTCCGCCTCCCGGGCTTACGCCATTCTCCTGCCTCAGCCTCCCGAGTAGCTGGGACCACAGGCGCCCGCCACCTCGCCCGGCTAGTTTTTTGTATTTTTTAGTAGAGACGGGGTTTCACCGTGTTAGCCAGGATGGTCTCGATCTCCTGACCTCGTGATCCGCCCGTCTCGGCCTCCCAAAGTGCTGGGATTACAGGCTTGAGCCACCGCGCCCGGCTAGGTAATGGTTTCTTAGCTATGACACTAAAAGCACAAACAACTAAAGGAAAAATAAATTGGGCTATATTAAAATTCATTAGGTAATGGTTTCTTAGCTATGACACTAAAAGCACAAGCAACTAAAGAAAAAATAAATCGGGCTATATTAAAATTTAATATGTTTTCTGCTGCAAATGATACCATCAAGAAAGTGAAAAGACAGCACACGAGATGAAAGAAAATATTTGCAAATCATATACGAGATAAAGGATTTGTATAAAGAATATATAAAGAATTCTTATAATTCAACAGAAAGCAAATAACTCAGTTTTTAAAAGTGCACAAAGTGAATTGAACCTAACAAACATATACAAAATATTCTATCCAAGAAAAATGCAGAATATACATTTTTGCAACTGCACATGGAACATTCTCCAGAATAGACAATATATTAGGCCACAAAATAAGTCTTCATACACTTAAAAAGATTAAAACCACACAGCATGTATTTTTTAATCATGATAGAGTGAAATTAGAAATCAATGGCAGAAAGTAAACTGGAAAATCTACAAATGTGTTTAAATTAAACAAGATGCTCTTAACCAGTGAGGCAAAGAAGAAATCACAAGGGTAATTAGACAATAGAATGTCTTGTCTTTTTTTTTTTTTTTTTGGACGGAATCTTATTCTATTACCCAGGTTGGAATGCAGTGGCGTGATTGTGGCTCACTGCAACCTCTGCCTTCCAGGCTCAAGCAATTCTCATGCCTCAGCCTCCTGAGTAGCTGGGATTACAGATACACACCACCATGCTCAGCTAATTTTTTGTAGAGATGGGGTTTTGCCATGTTGGCCAGGTGGTCTTGAACTCCTGACCTCAAGCAATCCACCCTCCTTGGCCTCCCAAAGTGCTGGGATTACAGGCATGAGCCACCAAGTCTGACAGAAAATATAATGAGACAAATGAAGATGAAACCACAACATACCAAAACTTACAGGATGCAGTGAAAGCAACTAAATGGGACATTAATAGCTGTAAATACTTACATTAGAGAAGAAACATCTCAAATCAAAAACCTAACTTTACATCTTAAAGAACTAGAAAAAGAAAAACTAAATCCAAAACTAGCAGAAAGAAAGAAATAATAAAGATTAGAGCAGACATATAAATAAAATACAGAACTAAAAAATCACAGATGAAGTCAACAAAACTAAAAGTTGTTTCTTCAAAAAGATAATAAAATAGAAAAAGTTTTAGTTAACTTGACTAAGAGAAAAAGAAAGAAGACTCAAATAACTAAAATCAGAAATAAAAGAGGAGACATTACTACCAATCTTACAGAACTAAAAATATATGAGACTGCTATGAACAGGTGTTTGCTAACAAATTAGATAACCTGGATGAAATGTGCAAATTCCTAAAAAGGCAGAATCTACCAAGACTGAATCATAGAAGTAGATTATATGAATAGACCTAAATTGAGTAAGAAGATTGACTCAGTAATCAAAAACCTTCCAATAAAGAAAAGCTCAGGACCAGGTGGCTACACTGGTGAATTCTACCAATCATTTTTTTTTTTTTGGGGGGGACAGGGTCTCACTATTTTGCACATACTGGACGGAGGGCAGTGGTGCAGTTATGGCTCATTGCAGCCTTTTCCTTGTGGGCTCGAGTGATCTTCAGCCTCCCAAATATTTTCCAAACAATTAAAGAAGGATTAACAGCATTTGTTTTCAAGGTCTTCCAAAAAATTGAAGAGGAAGGAACACTTCCAAACTCATTATATTATGCCTGGATTACCCTGATACCAAATCCAGACAAAGACACTACAATAAAAGAAAGCTACAGACCAAAATCCCTTATGAATATTGATGCAGAAAATCCTTAACAAAATACTAGCATACTGAATTCAATGGCATATTAAAAGGATTATATGCCATGGTCAAGAGAGATTTATTCCTGGGATGCAAGGGCAGTTCAACATACAAAAATCATTAGTGTAATACATTATCATACTAACAGAATGAAGTGTTTCTGTGCAGAAATACAGCTTCATTTCTCTTGGTAAAATACCTAGGATTGGAATTGCTGAGTCATATGATAACTCTTTATTTAACTTGTTGAGGCACTGTCAAATATTTTTTCACAGCAGCTGAATAATGTTTTATTTCAAAACATTTTACAAAGTTACAGTAATCAAAGCAATGTGGTGCTGACATAAAGATAGCAAATGGACCAATGTAATAGGGAGACTAGAGATAAAATCTCTGATTTGTAGTTGAATGGTCTTTGACAAGGGTGCTCAATGGGGAAAGGTGTTCAACAAATGGGTGCTGGGTAAAATGAATGTCCATATGCAGAAGAATGAAGTTGAACCCTTTCCTTACATCATATAATTAATTCAAAAAGCATTGAAGACCTAAATGTAAGACCTAAAACTATAAAACTCTTAGAAAAAAACATGGGGCAACATGCCTCATGATTTTAGATTTTTTTCAATAATTTCTTGGATATGACACCGAAATCACAGGCAACAACAACAAAAAAAACAGATAAATTGGACAACATCAAAATTATAAACTCGTGCATCCAAGAACACTACTAATAGAGTGAAAAGGCAACTCATGGGATGGAAGAAAATGTTTGTAAATTGTATATCTGGTGAAAAGATTAATTTCCAGAATTTTAAAAAGAACTCTTACAAGTCTATAACAAAAGCCATCAAACAACCCAATTCAGAAATAAGCAAATGACTTGAATAGACCTTTCTCCAAAGATGCTATACAAATGGCAAATTAGTACATTAGAAGACGGTTAACATCACTAATCATTAGGGAAATACAAATCAATTCCACAGTGAGATAACACTTCATAGCCATTAAGAAGGCTATTATATAAAAAACAGTAAATAACAAGTGTCGGTGAGGATCTGGAGAAGTTGGAACTCTTGTGTATTGCTAGTAGGAATGTAAAATTGTGCAGCCACTATGGAAAACAGTATGGCAGTTCTTCAAAAATTTAAACACAGAATTATCATATGATCTAGCGATTTCACTTCTGGAGATATATCTAACACAATTGAAAACAAAAATGGGGCCTAAACAGATGTTTTTGTAGCCATGCTTACAGCAACATCATTCACAAGTCAAAAGGTGGAAGCATCCCAAATGTCCATTAATAGAGGAATGTGTAATAAAATGTGGTATGCACATAAAATAGATATTATTTGACCTTAAAATGGAATAATATTCTGATACATACTACAACATGGATTAACTTTGAAGCCGTTATGCTAAGTGAAATAAGCCAGTTATAAAAAGACAAATATTACGTGACCCGAGTTATATGAGGTACCCAGAACAGTCAATTTCATACAGAAAGTAGAATGGTAATTGCTTAGGGTTGGGGGAGGGGAAAATAAAGAGACATTGGCCAAAGGGTACAAACATTTGGTTAGTTATAAGATGAATAAACTCTAGGGATCAAAGGTACAGCATGGGCACTATAGTTTAAAATACGGTGTTGTATACTTGAAATTTGTTGAGAGTAGATCTTAATTGCTTTCAGCACACACTGAAAAAAAAAACAAAACTGTAACTAGGTGAAGTGCTAGATGTGGTAACTAATTTCATTGTGGATATAAGTATAAGGTTTCAGTTTGGGATGATAAAAAAAATTCTGGAGATGTATGGTGGTGATGGTTGCAAAACAGTGTGAATGTTGTTTATGCCACAGAACTATACCCTTAAAAATAATTTAAAAGGTAAGATTTATGTTTTGTATATTTTGATACAATAAAAAGCCACACAAAATGAAAATATTAATTAGCTTGATTTAATCATTTCACAATGTATATATGTATCATAGCATCACATTATACTCTATAAATGTATATAGTTTTTATCAGTTAAAAATAAAATATTTTTAAGTGAAAAAATGAACAAAGGAATTGAATAGCTATTTCTCCAAGAAAGATGTACAAATGGCCAATATGTACATGAAAAGGTGTTTAACCTCATTAGTCATTATGAAAATGCAAAAGAAAACCACATGGAGATACCACTTCACACTTACTTGAGTAGGCATAATAAAGAGAGAAAATAACAAATGTTGGCAAGGACATGAAGAAATTGGAACCCTTTTGCATTGCCAATGGTAATGTAAAATGATGCAGCTTCTGTGAAAAAATATTTGACAGTGCCTCAGAAAGTTAAATAAAGAGTTATATGACACAGCAATTCCACTCCTAGGTATTTTCCCAAGAGAAATGAAGCTGTATTTCTGCACAGAAACTTGTACATGAATGTTCACAGCAGCCAAAAAGTGAAGAAAACCCAAAATACAAGAATGGCTAAACAAAGTGTGCTATCCCAGAGAAAATTGAGGAGAGTGAGGATCATCATGGTGGACAGGAGACAGGACTAGATTGCAGCTCCAACTTGGACAGACAGAGCAGCATACAGAGGCATGCATTGTGAGTTTAGTTCCAGATCAACTGCAACAACAAACCAGTAATCACAAGAGGATGCGCAGCCCCTCTGAAGGAAGTGGACTTCTCTTGCAGGACCCAGGAGACACCCCAAATACTGTGAGTGCCCCAAATACAGAAGTGGAAAGTAGAAATCCTTCTCTCCCAAATACACACCCCCACTGGAGAAACTGGAGGTCTGTTCATGGGAGAAGTTTCTGACCTCACCTGGAGCTGAGTCCATTTAGAGAGCCGAGTGAAATACAGGGGTAGAGGAAGTAGCAGGAAAGGCCCTGGGAGCTTGCTGGGTCACCAAGCAGGCCATTCCTGCCTGGCACCACAGGGATCCATCGGGAGGGCAGCCAGAGGAGTGGAGGAAAGCACCATAGGGAGAAGGAAGCCTCCAGCTGAACTTTGTAACAATTTGAACCAGGTGAGAAGCCTCCTGGCCAGAACTCGGGGGAGGGCATGAATCCAGTGTGCAGACTCCACAGATGGGGGAAAAACCAAGCCCTTTTCTTTTGCAACTTGGAGGCAAGTTGCCTGGGGCAAGTTCTCAAGCCCTGCTCACCCACCACCTGGAAACAGACTTGGGGCTGTTAATAGGGGCACAGTGGTAGTAAGATCTGTCCTTTGATGTGTGTGGGAGCTGGGTGAGGCCTGTGACTGCTGGTTTTCACCCACTTCTCTGACAACCTGCATGACTCAGCAGAGGCAGCCGTAATTCTCCTAGGTACACAACCCCATTGACCTGGGAACCTCACCCCCATCCCCCACAGCAGCCACAACAACACCTGCCCAAGGAAGGTCTGAGCTCAGAGGTCCCTAGCCCTCCCCCCAACTGTTGGGCCTTCTGTATCCACCCTAGTGGCTGAAAACAAAGGGCATAAAATCTTGAGAGTTCTAGGACCCCAACCTACCTCTGGTTCCTCTCCATACTACCACAGCTGATGCTCTAGCCAACCAGCCCCAAAATAGAGCATTAAACCACCAAAGATAAGAACCCTCACAGAGTACATTTCACCCCCTGCCAGCTCCACTGGAACAGGTGCTCCTACCCATGGCTGAGAGACCATAGATGGTTCACATCACAGGACTTTGTGCAGACAATTCTCAGTACCAGCCGAGAGCTGGATAGACTTTCTGGGTGGTTAAACCAAGAAGAGAGACAACAGTCACTGCAGTGCCACTCACAGGAAGCCACATCCATAGGAAAAGGGGGAGAGACTACATCAAGGGAACATCCCATGGGACAAAAAGATCTGAACAGCCTTCAGCTCTAGACCTACCCTATTACAGAGCCTACCCAAATGAGAAGGAACCAGAAAAACAACTCCGGTAATATGAAAAAACAAGGCTCTTTAACACCCTGCATCCCCCCCCCGCAAAAAAAAGTCACACTAGTTCACCAATAATGGACCCAAACCAAGAAGAAATCCCTGATTTACCTGAAAAAGAATTCAGGAGGTTACTTATTAAGCTAATCAGGGAGGCACCAGAGAAAGGTGAAGCCAGTGTAAGGAAATCCAAAAAATGATACAACAGGTGAAGGGAGAAATATTAAAGGAAATAGATAGCGTAAATAAAAACAATCAAAACTTCAGGAAACAATGAACACACTTATACAAATGCAAAATGCTCTGGAAAGTCTCAGCAATAGAACTGAACAAGTAGAAGAAATAAATTCAGAGCTCAAAGACAAGGTCTTCAAATTAACCCAAATCCAACAAAGACAAAGAAAAAAGAATAAGAAAATATAAACAAAGCCTCCAAGAAGTCTGGGATTATGTTAAGCAACCAAACCTAAGAATAATTGGTGTTTCTGAGGAAGAAAATAAATCTAAAAGTTTGGAAAACATATTTGGGGAATAATTAAGGAAAACTTCCCCAGCCTTGCTAGAGACCTAAACATTCAAATACAAGAAGCACAAATAACACCTGGGAAATTCATCACAAAACAATCATTGCCCAGGGACATTGTCATCAGGTTATCTAAAGATAAGATGAAGGAAAGAATCTTAAGAGCTGTGAGACAAAAGCACCAGGTAACCTATAAAGGAAAACCTATCAGATCAGCAGCAGAATTCTCAGCAGAAACCCTACAAGCTCAAAGGGATTGGGGCCCTATATTCAGCCTCCTCAAACAAAACAATTATCAGCCAAGAATTTTGTATCCAGTGAAACTAAGCATCATATATTAAGGAAAGATACAGTCGTTTTCACACAAACAAATGTTGAGAGAATTCGCCACTACCAAGCCACCACAACAAGAACTGAGGAAAGGAGCTCTAAAACTTGAAACAAATCCTAGAAACACATCAAAACAGAACCTCTTTAAAGCATAGATCACACAGGACCTACAAAACAAAACTACAGGTTAAAAGGCCAAAATAAAAACCCCCAAAATACCAAGGTACACAGGCAACAAATAGCATGATGAATGCAATGGTACCTCACATCTGAATACTAACATTGAGTGTAAATGGCCTAAATGCTCTACTTAAAAGATACAGAACTGCAGAATGGATAAGAACTCACCAACCAATGATCTGCTGCCTTCAGGAGACTCACCTAACACATAAGGACTCACATAAACTTAAAGTAAAGGGGTGGAAAAAAAGCCTTTCATGCAAATAGACACCAAAAGCAAGCAAGAGTAGCTATTGTTATATCAGACAAAATAAACTATAGCAACAACAGTTAAAAGAGGCAAAGAGGGACATTATATAATTCTAAAGGGCCTTGTCCAACAGGAAAATTCCACAATCCTAAATATATATGCACCTAACACTGGAGCTCCCAAATTTATAAAACAATTACTAATGGACCTAAGAAATGAGATAGACAGCAACACAATAATATTGAGGGACTTCAGTCCTCCACTGACAACACTAGACAGGTCATCAAAACAGAAAGTCAACAAAGAAACAATAGATTTAAACTATACCTTGGAACAAATGGACTTAACAGATACATACAGAACATTCCATCCAACAACCACAGAATACACATTCTATTCAAAAAGTCCTTGAACTTTCTCCAAGATAGACCATATGATAGGCCATAAAACAAGCCTCAATAAATTGAAGAAAATTGAAATCATGTCAAGCACTCTCAGACCACAGTGGAATAAAACTGGAAATCAAATCCAAAAGGAACCTGCAAATACATGGACTTTAAATGACTTCCTCTTGGGCTGGGCATGGTGGCTCACGCCTGTAATCCCAGCACTTTGAGAGGCCAACTTGGGCGGATCACCTGAGGTCAGGAGTTCGAGACCAGCCTGGCCAACATGGCGAAACCTGTGTCTACTAAAAATACAAAAAAATAGCTGGGCATGGTGGCAGGTGCCTGTAATCCCAGCTACTCAGGAGGCCAAAGCAAGAGAATTGCTTGAACCTGGGAGGCGGAGGTTGCAGTGAGCCGAGATTATGCCACTGCATTCCAGCCTGAGTGACAGAACAAGATTCCATCTTCAAGAAAAAAAAAGAAAAGAAAAAGAAAAGAAACCTGCTCCTAAATGAGCATTGGGTCAAAAACGAAATCAAGATGGAAATTGAAAAATTATTTGAACTGAAAGATAATAATGATATAACCGATCAAAACCTTTGGGATACAGCAAAGGTGGTGCAAAGAGGAAAGTTCTTAGCCCTAAATGCCTACATCAAAAAGACTGAAAGAGCACAAACTGACATTCTAAGGTCACACCTCAAGGAACTAGAGAAACAAGAGCAAATCAAACCCAAACCCAGCAGAAGAAAGGAAATCACCAAGATCAGAACTAAATGAAATTGAAACAAAAAAAAAAAATTACAAAAGATAAATGAAACAAATAGCTGGTTCTTTGAAAAGATAAATAAAATTGATAGACCATTAGCAAGATTAACCAAGAAAAGAAGAGAGAAAATCCAAAGAACCTCATGAAGAAATGACACAGGAGATATTACAACTGACACCACTGAAATATTATTCAAGGCTCCTATGAACACCTTTATGCACATAAACTACAAAACCCAGGACAGATGACTGAATTCCTGGAAAAATAAAACCCTCCCATCTTAAATCAGGAAGAATGAGACACCCTGAACATACCAATAACAAGCCGCAAGATTGAAATGGTAATTAAAAAATTACCAACAAAAAAAAGTCTAGGACCAGATGAATTCACAACAGAATTCTACCAGACATTCAAAGAAGAATTGGTACCAGTACTTTTGACACTATTCCACAAGATAGAGAAAGAAGGAGCCCTCCCTAATTCATTTTAGGAGGCCAGCATCAGCCTAATACCGAAACCAAAAAAGAAAACTGCAGACCGATATCCTTGATTAACATCGATGCTAAAATCCTTGACAAAATACCAGTTAACTGAATCCAACAACATATCAAAAAGATAATCCACCATGATCAAATGGGTTTCATACCAAGGATGCAGTGATGGTTTAACATACGTAAGTCAACAGATGTGATATACCGCATAAACAGAATTAAAAACAAAAGTCACATGATCATCTCTATAGATGCAGAACAAACATTCAACAAAATTCAGCATCACTTTACGATTAAAACTCTCAGCAAAATCGGCATACAAGGGACATACCTCAATGTAGTAAAAGCTGTCTATGACAAACCCACAGCCAACATAATAGCGAATGGGGAAAAGTTGAAAGCATTCCATCTGAGAACTGGAACAAGACAAGGATTCCCACTCTCACCACTCCTCTTCAACATAGTAGTGGAAGTCCTAGCCAGAACAATCAGACAAGAGAAAGAAAAAAAGGACATCCAATCGGTAAAGAGGAAGTCAAACTGTCACTGTTTGCTGACAATATGATTGTTTACCTTGAAAACCCTAAATACTCCTCCAGAAAGCTGCTAGAACTGATAAAAGAATTCAACAAAGTTTCCGGATACAAGATTAATATACACAAATCAGTAGCTCTTCTTTACACCAACAGTGACCAAGCAGAGAATCAAATCAAGAACTCAACCCCTTTTACAATAGCTGCAAAAAATAAAATAAAATAAAATACTTAGGAATACACCTAACCAAGGAGGCGAAAGACCGCTCTACAAGGAAAACTACAAAACACTGCTGAAAGAAATCATAGACGACACAAACAAATGGAAACACATCCAATGCTCATGGATGGGTAGAATCAGTATTGTGAAAATGACCATACTGCCAAAAGAGTCTACAAATTGGACGCAATCCCCATCAAAATACCACCATTGTTCTTCACAGAATTAGACAAAAACAATTGTAAACTTCATTTGGAACCAAAAAAGTGCTCGCATAGCCAAAGCAAGACTAAGCAAAAGGAACAAATCTGGAGGCATCACACTACCTGAGTTCAAACTATACTGTTAAGGCCGTAGTCACCAAAACAGCATGGTACTGGTATAAAAACAGGCACATAGACCAATGGAACAGAATAGGCAACCCAGAAATGAACCAAAATACTTACAACCAACTGATCTTAGATAAAGCAAACAAAAACATAAAGTGGGGAAATGACACCCTTTCCAACAAATGGTGCTGGGTTAATTGACTAGCCACATGTAGGAGAATGAAACTGGATTCTCATCTCTCACCTTATACAAAAATCAACTCAAGACGGATTAATGACTTAAATCTAAGACCTGAAACTATAAAAAATCTAGAAGATATCATTGGAAAAATCCTTCCAGACATTGGCTCAGGCAAGGATTTTATGACCAAGAGCCCAAAAACAAATGCAATAAAAACAAGATAAATAATTGGGATTTAATTTAACGAGCTTTTGCACAGCAAAAGGAGCAGTCAGCAGAGTAAACAGACAACCCACAGACTGGGAGAAAATCTTCACAATCTACACATCTGACAAAGGACTAATATCCAGAATCTACAACTAACTCAAACAAATTGGTAAGAAAAAAAACAAACAAAGAATCCCATCAAAAAGTGGTCTAAGGACATGAATAGACAATTCTCAAAAGAAGATATACAAGTGACCAACAAACATATGAAAAAATGCTCAACATCACTAATGATCAGGGAACTGCAAATCAAAACCACAATACAACACCACTTTACTCCTGCAAGAATGGCCATAATAAAAAAATCAAAAAACAGTAGATCTTGGTGTGGATGTGGTGATCAGGGAACATTTGTACACTGCTGGTGGGAATGTAAACTAGTACAGCTACTCTGGAAAATGGTGTGGAGATTCTTAAAGAACTGAAAGTAGAACTACCATTTGATCCAGCAATCCCACTATTGGGTATCTACTCAGAGGAAAAGAAGTCATTATACAAAAAAATATATATATTTGCACATGAATGTTTATAGTAACACAATTCGCAATTGCAAAATCATGGAACCAACCCAAATGCCCATCAATCAAAGAACTGATAAACTGTGGTATATATATATACAATGGAATACTACTCAGCCATCAAAAGGAATAAATTAACAGCATTTGCAGCAACCTGGATTAGATTGGAGACTATCATTCTAATGAAGTAATTCAGGAATGGAAAACCAAACATTGTATGTTCTCCCTGATGTGTGGGAGCTAAGCTTTGGGGATGCAAAGGAATAAGAATGATACAGTGGACTTCGGGGACTTGTGAGGAAGGGTGAGAGGAGGGGCAAGGGATAAAAGACTACAAATATGGTGCAGTGTATACTGCTTGGGTGATGGGTACACCAAAATCTCACAAATCACCACTAAAGAACTTACTCATGTAACCAAATACCACCTGTACCCCAATAACTTATGGAAAAATGTAAAAAACAAGCGAACAAAAACCAAAGTGTGCTATCCCATGCAATGGAATATCATTTGACAATTTTAAAAAATGGCGTACTGATACATGGTGTAAAATGGGTGAACCTTGAAAACATTATGCTAAGTGAAATAAGCAAGGCACAAAATAACCGTGTATCATATGGTTTCATTTATATGAAATGTCCAGAATAGGCAAATCTGTATAAAGAGAAGGCAGATTAGGTTTTGCTAGGGCTTGGAGGGAGTGAGAATGAGGAATGACTGCTAATGTGTACAGTTTCCTCTAGGGGGAAATGGAAAATTTTCTAAAATTACATTGTGATGATTGTTGGACAATCCTATGAAGATACTGAAAACATTGAATTGTACACTTTAAGTGGATGAATTGTATGGTATATAAATTATATCTCAATAAAGTTATTTTAAAACAATGCACATTATTGAAAATCTACAAAGTTTCTACTAATAACATGTAATGTTTTTAGTTGTCTTTAAATTACTGTCTTTATTTTAGGGTGTTTTTTAGTTCTAGAATCTTGAGATTTGATGAACAAATGGGTGTTATTTTCCTCACAATTAACTTTGGACACATTTTAAGTAATTGTATGTGCTGTGATTGCTAGAACTACACATGCTGTGCTAGTATGGAATAGCATGATTTATGAATCATTTTTTCTTTAATATTTTGAGCCACTTGTCGGCTCATTGGGCTGATGTTTGGAGCAATTTGCTATTATGCCTACCTTGGGTGGTAAAAGATAGTATAGAGCTCATTATCTTTTAAGTTTTGTTCATATTCTTTTTCTCTAAGTTCATCATTACCTTAGACATACTGCTATTGAATTTCATGTGGCGGCTTTGGCCTGCTCAGGCATCCTTGAGCCATTATTTATCAGTTTGTTACTGTTAGCTTAATATTTCACTACTTGGAAGAACTAAATAACATGCAAATTTGAAGGTCTTACTGTATAATTCCTTTTCTAGATAATTAAAATGTTAATAGTTGCTCAATGGATCTAAAGCTTCAGTTATGCACAGTGAGTAAGTTTTACAGATCTGTTATACAATATGGTGCCTACAGTTAACAGTACAGTATTGTTCACCTTAAAATATGTTAAGAGGATAGATTTCATGTTAAGTGCTCTTACCACAACCCCCCCCACACACAAGAACATGAAGAAATTTTTGGAGGTGATGGATATGTGTAGTACTTTGATTGTGCTGATGGTATCATGGGTATATGCATATATCCAGACTCATAAGTGTGTATGCATTATGTGCAGTTTTATATATAGATTAATAAAGTTTTTAAAAAAGTATCTCTGCATGCACTTTTAAATTTCCCTCTGTTAATATTCTGGGTCTAAAATAGAACCTATTTATGGTTTTATTCATGGTCCTTAATCTCCAATTACAGATAATGTTGTAAAAACATTAACAATTATATGGGGACCATGACTTCCAAGTGATGGACTACTGTTGTAATATTCTTCTCGCCATAAAGCAAGATATGATATTTACTCTTTCTCCTCAAATATTTTCCATTTGTTGTCTTTTTTTTCCCCCAGTGGCAATGCTTCTTTAATTTTACAATGGAGTGTAAGAACAAAAGTGTTTAGCTTTCTTACCAATAGATGTCTTCTATTTTGTAAAGTTTATTCTGAATTTTAGGTTATAGTATGGAATGGAGGAGAAGATGCTGTTACTAAGACATAGTAGAGATTGGCTATGATCCAAATACCATTAAATTACAATTTGAATCTTAACAACAAAGAAGATATCAAATTGACTCCTTTTTCTACGTGATACAACACAGTGACCTTGAAAGCAGTTTCAGGCTTGTCTTTCAGTGTTACTGTAGTCATTAGATAGTTTCACAATGGTAAATGTGACTTATTAGGTATGAGATACTTCATTTTCAGAATTATATCAAAGCTTGACATTAGAACAGATGTAGATATTTGCAGCTGTGTGTCCGAGTCATTTAAATCGCTTCTATCTAGAAGTGCAAGTAGATTTGAATTTTCCTTTCCCAGAGTGATTTGCAAGATTTGTGTCCAGTTTATAGATTTTCTGAGCACTGTCTTCTTTATCTCTTCTTGCTTACCTTTTTTGAAACTCATTGTTTTCCCTGCATGTATGTGAATAAGAAAAGGCTAGATAAAACTTAAGCTAGCAAATGTCAGTGTTTTTTTCAGAAGCCCTAATAAAATATTTACGTTATTTTTAAAAGGTACTTGGTTTGAAGGAGTAGGACCATAAGAGTGATTACAGAAACGGTATTTGGGGGCAAGTGCTGGCTGAACTTAGAGATTGGGCTTAGAGTAGTCCCCCCTTACCATGGGGGATACATTCCAAGACTCCCCATTGGATGCCTGAACCTGTGGATAATACCTAACCTTTTATGTACTGTGTGTTTTTTTTCCATCTGGTAACAGACAGCTACTAAGTGACTCATAAACAGGTAGTGTTTATAGTGTGGATATGCTGGGCAAAGGAGTAGTTTAGGTTTCAAGAGGGATGGAATGGGACAACATGAGATTTTATCATGCTACTCAAAATGACATGCAATTCAAAACTTATAAGTTATTTATTTCTGGAATTTTCAATATTTTCACAACACAGGTAACCGAAACCATGGATTGCAAAACCATTCATAAGGAAGAATTTCTGTACTTTTAGAATTTAATGTACTTTAGTATCATAAATAATCCAGAGTTTGCCTTCTGCCTTTCAGATTTACCACTAGCAGAATATTGGAATTTTTTTCTTGTTTTTTTATTTTGGTACATATATTTAATTTGTTCACGAATAACAAAAAGAATCATGATAGTTTATTCAAAGGTTTCCCATGTAAACATCTAAGATGGGACCAATTCAATCCAAAATTTAATTGTATACCTATTATGTGCCTCAAAATGAACTAGATATTTGATTTACAAGGTTCAGAAAAAATATATATATTCCCAGCCCAAGATTCTTAATTTTTTAAAATAATAGGATGTAAGGAAAAAAAGACTTTAGTTTAAAAAGCTATTACCATAATGCAGAAACATGAGTCACAAATAGATCTGACTCACCTGCAAGTGTATGTACTAAGTGAGGAAGGAAGCATTCAGTAGGTGATGTTGAACACTAGCACTTTATTGTAAAGATCATGATCTTCATGAGCAAAGCAGTAAGCCCTGCAGTAGAGATTTAGTGTTAAGGTATGTGTTGCCATTGTTATTAGGGAAAACTTGTTTTAATTGTGAAAGTGGGTATGAATTCTTCTAAGGCTCTATTGGAAAAAAATGTAATGCAAATATTCATTGAGCAAAAATGGTTATACATATGTGAATTATCTCTTACCCAAAATAAACTTTCAGTGTAATTAAGGAGTTAAGACTTGCATATATGAAGCCATTGTAGACATGATAGAGTTAGAACCTACCCTAACCTCTTGGGGTAAACTCTCTTTGTCCAGGAATGCTTCATGGAATAAATGGGATTTTTCTTTTCTTGTTAAGAGGCAGGGTCTCACTCTGTCATCCAGGCTGGCCTGCAGTGGCATGATCACGGCTCAATATAGCCTTGACCTCCTAGGCTCAAGCCATCCTCCTACCTCAGCCTCCTGAGTAGCTGGGACTACAGGCATGCACCACTGCACCCAGCTGATCTTTTAATTTTTTATAGAGACAGAGTCTCCCTTTGTTACCCAGGCTGGTCTTAAACTCCTGGGCTCAATCCTCCAGCCTTAGCTCCCCAAAGTGCTAGAGCCACAACACTCAGCCAGAAGTGGGATTTTAGATGTCCACTGAAGAATTGATAGACTTCCTTATGTTACAGTGAAAATCACCTTTTTCAGTAGAACCTACTATAGCTTTTGGTTGACATGTGTACTGGAAGCAATGAATTGCATCATGGCACAGTAGGAATGGTAAACACAGGTTCTGAAGTCAGACTGTTTGACTCCAAATTCGGATTTTACCACTTACTAGCTCCATCACTATAACATGGGGATAATAACAGTATCGTTCTAATAGGGTTGTTAAGGATTAATGAGAATTAATTAGCATAATACATCTACATACTGTGTGAATAGTATGAACTATGTAGTCTGATTGACTACATAGCTGATTGTAGTCTGGTTCGAATCCCAGTTAAAAACCTTAGGCACTTGGCTTCTCAAGATTCAGTTTTCTCATTTATAAATGGAGATAATGAAGACTAACTCACAGGATTGTTGTGATGATTAAATGAAGCAATTTACATCAAGTACTTACTGGAGTGCCTGACATATAATAAAAGCTCTATAAATAATGTTATGTTCTTATACAATCTAAGCCATGTAGAGACTTCAATATTATCTTTTTATTCATGTTTTCAGGGTGAGCCTGGTCTGCCTGGATACCCAGGGAACCCTGGTATCAAAGGTTCTGTGGGAGATCCTGGTTTGCCTGGATTACCAGGAACCCCTGGAGCAAAAGGACAACCAGGCCTTCCTGGATTCCCAGGTAAAATTTCTTCTCTGAAATGCTTCCTTCTTTCCTTCCTTATCTACTCCAACCAGTATCACAGAGCAGCTTCTTATTTGGCAGACTTATATTTTATTTCCCAATCGAATACTGACTAGCAACATAATCTCAAACTATCTCTTTACCTTTTCTTTGCCCAAATTTGTTTCTATATAAAATGAGGATGATTATTACTGACTCAGCAGGACAACATCCTGTGGACAGAGAGACTGTTTGGTGGAGCATTCTTCAATCTTTGACTGCTAGCCACAAATCACTTAAGAAGCCTTGCTATTTTTGTAGGTGATAATGTATACTTCCAAGCCTCTGCCTGCAGCTGATTCTCTTAGAAAGGTATGCCCAGGCACACAGCTGGTAGCAGTTGGTAGAACAATCATACAGTTCCTTCAAATGACAAGGATTGAGTCATTCAAGTAAGAGATAAGCACTATAGTCAATTATGTAGCCTGAACTAGATTATTATAGTACCTACTTGTTTAGGGTTGAATGTATTTTTCATTTGTTTTTTGAATTACACAGTGGCATGGATGAATGAATCTTTCCTTTTTATTGAAGTGAAGCGTACATATAGTAAAGTACACTTAAGACTATAGATGAGTTTTTACCTAAGTATATATATCTTTGAATTTACCATACGTATCAAGATATAAAATAGTTTTTTCATCCCATGAAGTTTACCCGTGCCCCTATGCCCCCCAACCCTGAGGTAACTACTACTATGACTTCTATTACCATCAGTTAGTTTTGCATGTTATTGAAATTCATATAAATGAAATCATACAATGATCCTTGTGTCTGGCTTTTTTCAGTCATCATTATATGTAAAAGATTCATTTATTTTGTTGCGTGTGTCAGTAGTTTTTTCTTTATAATTGCTGTGCAGTATTACATTGAAAAATGTACCACAGTCAATTACACATTCTCCTGTTGATGGACTTTTGGGTTGTTTCCAGTTTGGGACTATTATTTTTAAAAATACTATTAACATTCTTTTACATGTCTTTTGGTAAACATATGTATTGATTTCTCTTAGACAAAAACTTAGTAGTAGAAATACTGAATCACAGGGTAGGTGTACATTGAACTTTAGTAGATGCTGCCAAACAGTTTTCCAAAGTGGTTTTGTAAATTAGTTTCAACAGCAATGTATGAAGTGTCCAGTTCTCCAATTGCCCATGTCCTCACCATCACTGGGTAGTGTCGGTCTTAATTTTATCTGTTTTGATGAGTATGTGGAAGCATCTTACTGAGATTTGAATTTACGTATTCCTAATGAATAATAGTATTAATCACCTTTTTATTATACTATTGGCCATTTGGATAGCATCTTTTTGAAGTTTCTTCTCAAGTACTTTTGTTCATTTTTTATTTATTGAATTGTCTCTCCTTTTTCAAATAGATTCAGAGCAGTTCTTTATATACTCAAGATATGAGTCTTTTGTCAGATACATATATTGCAAATCTGTTCTCTGTGTCTCAGATTTGCCTTTCCTAATGCTGTTGTGTAATGAACAAAAGCTGTTAATTTTAATAAAATCCAGTGTGTCAATCTTTCCTTTCACGGATAGTGATTTTTTTTATCCAATACAATAAATATTTGTCCACTTGAGGTTATAGAAATAATCTCCTAATTTTTATAACATGTTTAATGTTTAAACTTTTATATTTGGCTTATGATCTATCTCAAATAAAAATATTTTTACCTTGTGAGGTAGGGATCAAGGTTCATTTTTTTTCCAACACAGTTATCCAATTGCTGTCTACTATTTTTTTTTTAAGAACCTAAACACATCCAATAAATTACAGTCACTCTTTTGTTAGAAAGCCAAATGCTATATCTATACTCTGTGTTCTGTTCCAATGGTTTATTTTCTATTGCTGCTTTAACACAACACTGAATTACTGTAAATTTATATTAAGCCTTGAAAAATGGTCGGTAAGTGCTAGAACTTTGTTTCAGTTTTTTAAAGCTTGTCTTGGCTATTCTAATTTTTTTTGCAGGGGAAATCAGTTTATCAATTTCCATTTAAAGTATCTGTAGGGATTTTTAAGTTTGCAATAACTCTCTAGGTAAGGTAGAGGAGAATTGATATTTTGACAGTATTCAACCTTCCAATAAAATGAACATGTTATCTCTCCATTTATGTAGGTATTGAGTTTAATTTAACAATATACTGCACTTTTTGTTTTGTAAATCTTGAACACATTTTATTAAATTTATCTCTGGAAATCTGATGCTTTCTGGTGACATTTAAATCGTATTGCTTTTCCCAGTTCATCTTCCAGTTGTTTCCTGGAAGTACATAGAAATAATTGATTTAAGAATATTGAAATAATATATGAGAAAATTGCCAATTTCACTTTTTAAAATTCTGAGTTTACATAATTTTTTGTTTTATAAAATATCACCTCAGATATTTTTATTACTTCTTTTTCATTTCTTTATACCTTTTATTTCTTTGTCATGCTTAATTGCACCAGTTAGGACCTGTAGTGCAGTGTTTAATAGAAGTGGTTATAGTCGACATCATTATCTTTTTTCTAAACTCAGAGGGCAAATAATTGCTATTTTTCCATTAAACGTAGTGTTAGTGCCAGGGTTTTGGTACATATATTTTATTAAATTAAGGAAATCCCTTTCTATTCCTACTATAATGAGAATTTTTATAAAGAATGGATGTAAGTTTTATCAAATTCTTTTTCTCAATGTACAGAGATGATAAGTGTTTTTTCTCCTTTGCTCTTGATATAGTGAATTACACTGATTGATATTTTATGTAAAAACAACCCTGTATTCTTGGGATAAACTCCAAGGTGGTCATACTGTATACATTATCTTTAAGTATTATTGGACTGGATTTGCTATTTTTAAAAAAAATTATATACAGCCGTGAGAGATATTGGCCTATGATTTTCTTTTCTCATAGTGTCCTTGTCAGTGTTTAAGTATAGGGATTTGCTGGCCTCCTGACCTGAGAAGTATTCCCTCTTTCTCGATTTTTTCTTTAAATGTTTCATAGAATTCACCAGTTAAGGAATCTGGATCTCTAGTTTTCTTTGTAGAAACCTTTTTAAATTACAGATTAGAAGTTTTTGTTATGTTACTATTCGGATGATTTATTTTTATGTCAGTTTAAATAAATTGTGTTTTTCAAGGAAATCGACCATTTCATCTAAATTGTCAAATTCATTGGTAGAAAGTTGTTGATAGTATCCTTGTTTTGTCCCTTTAATTTCTGCAGAATGTGTACTGAAGTCTGCATTTCAACAATGTTTTGATATAAGTAATTTTAAATTTATTTCTTTATTTTGATCAAGCCGCCTAGGCATTCATTAACCTTTATTAATTGTTAAAAATTAACTTTTGTAAATGATTTTCTCTACCGTTTGTTTTTTATTCCACTGATTTCTGCTTATATCTGTATTATTTCCTATCTTCTACCTTCTATGGATTTAATCTTGCTGTTCTTTTCCTAGCTTCTTTACCTGGAAGCTTAAATCATACATTTTTCAGCTTTGTGTTTTCTAATAGATGCATTTAAAAACTTAAATTTCCATCTAAGGAGTGCTTAAACCAAATCCCACAAATTTTGTTCTTTTGCGTTTTTCCTTTAATCATTCAGTTGAAGATATTTTCTAATTTTCCTGTTGATTTCTGTTTTTCTCCATAGATTATTTAGAATTGTGTTGCTCAACTTACAAATATTTGGGGGCTTCCCAGATATCTTTCTATTATTAATTTTTAATTTGGTTCTATTGTGGCCAGAATACATATTTTGTGTGATTTAACTATTAATACTTATTGAGACTTATCATATGGCCAAATTTAGGGTTTATCTGGGTGAATTTTCCTTGTACCCTTGAAAATAATTTGTATTCTGCAATTGGTGTATTGCATTATAAATGTCCATTAGGTCAAGTTCGTTGGTAGGGTTATTAAAATCTTGTGTATTCTTACCAACTTCTTGCCTAATTGTTTTATCAATTACTGAGAGATAGGTGTTAAAATTTCCAATATGATTGTAGAATTTTCTATTTCTCTTTTTTTCTCTGTCAATTTTTTGCTGTATGTCTTTTGAGTTTTTTTTTAAGTATATATAAATTTAGGAAACTTATGTTTTCTTGAAGAGTTGACCTTTTTATCATTATGTAAAGACCCTCTTTATATTCACAATACTCTTTTTTTTGGATTTTTCTTTGTCTGATATCAGTATAGATACATCAGATTCTTGATGCTTAGTGTTAGTACAGTATAACTTTTTCTACATAATTTTTATTTTTACGTGTCTGTATATTTAAAATATGTTTCTTAGGGATAAAATACATTCATATCGTGCTTCTTTTCCAGTTCAACAATCTTTCCCATTTATTCTGAGTGTTTAGTCGATTTATATTTAATGTATGTTGTTATGTTTGAATTTTAGTCTGCCACATTGCTGTTTGTTTTATGCTCCTCCTTTGTCCCTGGTTTCCTGTTCTGTTTGGGTTCATCAGATATGCTATGGTATTCCATTCTATCTCCTCTATTGGCTTTTACCTCTACTGGCTTTTAAGCTCTCCCTGTTTCTACTATTTTTAAATGATTGCTCCAAAGATTTTAGTGTGCATTCATAATTTACCACATTCTGAATTAAATTAATGTTATGTGACTTCACATATAATGTAAGATTCTTACAACAGTATAATTTTATTTACATATAATGTTCTTTTGTGTGATTGTGTTCATATATTTTATATGATTATCATATAGGTAATAAATTTTACAATTGATGCTATTACTATTGCTTTAAACAGCCTTTTCTAAAGAATTTAATATGAGAAACAAACCCAATTTTCATATTTACCAGCATATTTACATTTCTACTGTTCTACCCTCCCATGCAGCAGACTTCTATTTGGTATTGTTCCCTAAAGCCTGACGTTCTTCCACTGTCATTTATTGTAAAATGATTTTGCTGGTGACAAATTCTCTCACCTTTAATTTATCTGCAAATATGTTTGTTTTAGTTTCATTTTAAATACATTTTTCACTGGATATAGAAACCCATTTTTGACATTTGTTGCCTTCAGCACTTTAAATGTTTCTTCCACTATCTTTTGGTCTCCATTTTTCCTGATAATAACACGTCAATTATTTTTAATGTTTTGCTCCTTTATATTATGTCTGGCTTTTCTCTGGATATATTTGAGATTTTCCCTCTGTAGTTGGTTTTCGATAGTTTATTTTTGTTGTGGTTAGTTATGGTTGTATTTATTTTGCCCTCTATTGATATTCCTGAATCTGTAGGGTTGTTATTTTTTTTTATTTATATATTTTTTTATTTTATTTTTAATTTATTTATTATTATTACACTTTAAGTTGTAGGGTACATGTGCATAACGTGCAGGTTTGTTACATATGTATACTTGTGCCATGTTGGTGTGCTGCACCCATCACCTCGTCATTTACATCAGGTATAAATCCCAATGCAATCCCTCCCCCCTCCCCCCTCCCCATGATAGGCCCCGGTGTGTGATGTTCCCCTTCCTGAGTCCAAGTGATCTCATTGTTCAGTTCCCACCTATGAGTGAGAACATGCGGTGTTTGGTTTTCTGTTCTTGTGATAGTTTGCTAAGAATGATGGTTTCCAGCTGCATCCATGTCCCTACAAAGGACACAAACTCATCCTTTTTTATGGCTGCATAGTATTCCATGGTGTATATGTGCCACATTTTCTTAATCCAATCTGTCACTGGTGGAAATTTGGGTTGATTCCAAGTCTTTGCTATTGTGAATAGTGCCACAATAAACATACGTGTGCATGTGTCTTTATAGCAGCATAATTTATAATCCTTTGGGTATATACCCAGTAATGGGATGGCTGGGTCATATGGTACATCTAG